>NC_044557.1:128856403-129156403 GCF_007565055.1 Rhinopithecus roxellana | reverse complement strand
TTCTTTTTCTTTCCAAAATATTGAAGGAAACAAAGACATGTGATCAGTTATTTACTACCCCAGTTGGTGCAGAGAAGTTAGGAGCTTACCCACAGTCACTTAATCTTTCTCTGCTTTAATGAAGCTCCAGCACTGACTTCAGCATCAGGTCAGTTTGACTGATTGCTGTGGGACTTGCCAAAATTACCTACTGCCCTTAGTTGTTCAGTTCCAGAAACTGGAAAATGACTTTGGAAGGCAACTTCAGAAGGAAGACTATTTGTCCTCTATAGTCTAACCACCACCCCAAGACCCCCTACCATCCTCTTTAGGAAACAGGAGATAGGGCTGGAGGCAGGTGGGCTGAAACCTGAAATAGGTTGCAGCAAATATTCCTATAATCATAAAATATGCAAAAAGCATGCTTTAAATATTAAGTATTTGGTTGAATCATATGACATTGCCACTTTTGTAGACTAAGGACAGTCAAATATCAGTGATTTCATATATTTTAACCTAAATAAAGCTGGCCAGGCTCTGAGGATACAGCAGAAAGTGAGGCAGATATAGCCTTTGCCCTAATGGCAGGGAAAATGACATCAAGCTTTATCACATTACATGTTATTAATTATGTCGTGGGCTCTGCCACAGAGCAGGTAACAGAGGAACATTCCACTGGGGGTTGTTCTGGGATGGCTTCTCTGCAGAGGTGGCCTAGGGGTTTCATGCTGAATGACCAGCACAGGCTGATAAGCAGAGGCCAGAGGAAGCGGAGACATTTCCAGCCCAGGGGACCACCCCAGAGGGAGCTTGGGGAGCTGTGCAGTGATTATAGATACAAAGATGGGATTTATCAGAGCACCACACAGGTCCCTGAGAGGCAACAGCCCTCAAGTGAAACTCCCAATGAGACATTATAGAATTCTGAATATTTTATAATGGTATTTATCTCTAGAAGCAAGAAAAATGCTATGGTTGATGGAAAGACCAAATATAATTAGATACGACGTCAATAACTTTGCACGGCACTAAAATGTCTTACGGAATTAATTTAGAGTTTACAAAATGGAGATTTTGGTTCCAGCTGATTTAGGAATTTTACCATTTATAGATGAGATTGTAGTGATTATTCAGGTGTAATGAACAGAAGGGAAGAAGCCAAAATCAATCTTTCTAACAAGATTCTCTACGCTGCTTGCAAGCTTTTGTGTTTCATCAAATATATGTTTGGAGTTATTTTTCCCCCAGATGAATTAATTCTCCATTTCCTGGTTTAAAATATTTCCTTTCCTGCTCAGCTGTCTCATCTCTGAGAGTGTTTTTATTTTTCATCTGCATCATCAAGGATGTTCACCTAAAAGGGGCCCTCTGACACAAATTTACACGTACCTGTTCCAAAATTCAGGTTCATTTTAGGGGTCAGAAGCTTTTCTTCTTTAGGAAGGAAACACAACAAAGTGGTTAAACATAAAAACTAACAAACAAAAAAGCTGGGCTTTGGAATCAACAGCCCTGGTTCTGATTCCCACTGCTGTGTAACATGACTCTGTACAAGACACTTGATCTCCCTGAGCCACAATTTTTGTTTATTTTAAAAAAGGAAGATAATTTTTAAAATCTGCATAATAGAGTTTTTATGAGCAGTAAATGTGATAATGCATATATTCACTTAACAGAAAGCTTGGCATGTATTGTGCTTAGTAAACAGCAATCATCATTGTGTTCAATATTATGTACAACTTCATGATTTTTCTGAAGTAATGAATAATAACTTTTATTGAACATACCCTTTTAAGCTAGGCACTGCTCTGTAAATTTAACATGTATCACCATATTATTTTAAACCCCCTCAAAGTTGATCTTATTTTTATCAGTTTGGGGAATGAAGTAGTGTAATGCAGTCTTTAGAGTATGGTTTTCAGAGCCCAGAAGACCTGAGTTCCATTGCTGATTCCGTAATTTATTAATAGCAAGACTTTGGGACAGTCGTTGAGTTTCTCTGGGTCTTTGTTTCCTCATCTGAAAAATGGGCTACACTCATCAGCTTATATAGACTTTGTGGGAACTAAGTGTGACATATATGAAAATTACGAAGTACAGGCCGGGTGCGGTGGCTCATGCCTGTAATCCCAGCACTTTGGGAGGCCGAGGCAGGTGGATCATGAGGTCAGGAGATGGAGACCATCCTGGCTAACACGGTGAAACCCTGTCTCTACTAAAAATACAAAAAATTAGCCGGGTGTGGTGGCGGGTGCCTGTAGTCCCAGCTACTCGGGAGGCTGAGGCAGGAGAATGGCGTGAACCCGGGAGGCGGAGCTTGCAGTGAGCTGAGATCGCGCCACTGCACTCCAGCCTGGGTGACAGAGCAAGACTCCACCTCAAAAAAAAAAAAAAAGAAAGAAAGAAAAGGAAATTACAAAGTACAGCTCCTTATGCATAGTAAACATAAAAAAATCTTAGCCCTTTTTATGATTTTCACAAGGAAATTGAGGCTCTAAGAGAATAAGTAGTTTATTAAAGGCAACAAGTGTCAAAACCAAGATCTCAGGGCAGCTCTAAGTCCAAAGTCTCCATAAGTAACCTTGACCCCTGTTATTCTAAACACTGAAAAGTTTGTCTCCTTGCCCTTGTCGGACACAAGTTGGCTAAATAGATTGTGGTTTTCAGCTACCGTATTCACTACAGTTATCAGTTGCCTTGTTTTCCCTAAGGGTGGTTACTTACACCTTACAAAATCACCCATCTGAACTCCAGGACTTTGCAATAGCAGCTGGATAAGGAATGAACCGTGGAGATAAATACACAAGGAAAAGAACTGGCTGCCTTCACATGAAATCCAACATCTTTATAAAAGTAATATGAACATGCTAAAATAATAAGGGCTTTTTTGCTTCTAAGAAGATACATTACCTTCCAAATAAAGATGTTCTGCTTATTACTATTTTTTTTTTTTTTTGAGATGGAGTCTTGCTCTGTTGCCCAGGTTGAAGTGCAGTGGCGCGATCTTGGCTCACTGCAAGCTCCGCCTCCCAGGTTCACACCATTCTCCTGCCTCAGCCTCCCGAGTAGCTGGGACTACAGGCGCCCGCCACCAAGCCCGGCTAATTTTTTTTATTTTTTATTTTTAGTAGAGACAGGGTTTCACCGTGTTAGCCAGGATGGTCTCAATCTCCTGACCTCATGATCTGCCCACCTCTGCCTCCCAAAGTGCTGGGATTACAGGCGTAAGTCACCACACCCAGCCTCTGCTTATTACTATTTTAATGCATTAATTAAAGGCAGATCATTATTGAACACATTATCATTAGTTATTTATTTCAAATATGCATATTGGTGGGCAGGTTTTGTGGTCCACAGTAAGGGTCCCTCAAATATGAACTTGAGGTTAGATGCTATTTTCCCAATAAAATTAAAAGAAAGAGTTTGCAATAAATAAGCCCAGTCATGTGGAGAAGGAATTACCCACCCTAATTGATCATATGTAGTCACTGGAAAGTGTTGCTTATTATTTAAGAAAAATTAGGTCAGGCACAGTGGCTCTTGCCTATAATCCCAGCACTTTGGGAGGCTGAGGCGGGAGGGTCACTTGAGCTCAAGAGTTTGAAGCCAGACTGGGCAATATGGCAAGATCCCGTTCCTACAAAAAAAATAGAAAAATTATGCAGGCTCAGTGGCACATGCCTGTGGTCCCAGCTACTTGGGAGGCTGAGGTGGAAGGATAGCTTGAGCCTAGGAGATCAAGGCTGCAGTGAGCCATGCTTGCACCACTGCACTCCAGCCTTGGCAACAGAGTGAGACCTTGTCTCAAAAACAAAAAAAAAAAAAGAGGGGGGAGGGGGGATTATAGCTATCTTACCTAGTTTGCAGAATAATAATATTAGGAGATGAAGACTTAGAGTAATTTAGATGTTAGCCACCATGGTAGATTCATTCACTTATCTTTGCTAATTAAATTTCCCCAACAATTTGAGAAGCGTCTTACGCTCACAGTAAAACCGTATATCATATACAGGTGAGACAACCAAAGTACAAGGAGGCTATGTCATTTGCCCAAGAGCACAGTGATGAAATCTAAGTTGAAGTCTGACACCAAATCCCATATCCTCTCAATGGAAAAGTAAGAATTCAAATGTTTCCAATGCTACCCAGAGGAAAGTATGCCTATGAGAACTTCTCTACAGCAGCTCTCTCATCACCCTCAGCAGATTTCAGTTCTGGTGACAAAGAAATTCCAATTTTCCATTGTCTGGGTCAGTCTCTGTAAGATATGTCTAGTTAATCACTGTAAAGTCAGATACACAGAATGTTCCAGAAACACTTATGCTCTCAACAATTCCATCAAGAATTCAATCCATATTTATCAAGTTCCTATAGGCCCAGACACTACACTAAATGCTATAGGTTATTTAAACTCAAATAATTCATCTTTGATGAATGCAAAGATAAATTGAATCCTTCTCTGCCCTTAAGTTTAGTACAGATGCTCACAATTTCTCATCACAAGATCCAAAATCGACCGAAGAAAATCCAGGGAGGTGAGTTTTGTGTGGAACAGAACAGAAGGGCCTCTGGTTCAATAGCCCTAACATGATCTAAGGCTATCACAGGGAGCAAATGTAAAACCCTGTGTCGAGGGAAGGGGAACGTCACCTTGTTACTGTAAGTGAAGGTAGCAGTCTGGGTTCCACACTCAGTCTCTGTTGACACCCCACAGCAGGAGGGCCTCTCATTACTCCCGCAGGAAGCAGCGGGAGGTTCTGCCCTTCCCACTGGGCTTCCGCCAATGCCAGCCTGGGAGCATGATGCTCCTTAGGCCCCGAGGTCATTGGCCAGCCCTTGCCTTTCTTCTGCCTTCCAGGGGATTCTTCTGTTTGCTTTATGTATAACGTCCAGGGTTTTTAGTTGACTTAGCAGAAGAATAGAGAAAAGTACTTCTACCCCATCTCCCAGAAACCACTTGTCAATCCAAAGCCAGCTTGCCCTTGGAGGGGCTGCACATGGCAAGGGTTGAAGGTTGTGTCCAGCATGTGTCACCTGCAGTGAAGATGGCCCCATGGGTGCTTCCTGCCCCTCCTGCATCTTGGCCTCACTCACAGCAAAACCATGTCACATCATAACTAGCCGGTTCCTGGAAAGGCAGACAGGCTGGGACTTAGATGAGAAAATAGTCGTTCATCTCTGGATTTAATTCTGTTGTCTCCAGCTACAAGAATAACAAGCCATATGCTGTACTGTATTCCTGGCTAATACCCAGCAAGGAGGAAATGAGCACGCTTATGAATTATCCTGCTGATGTTCTCCAATTTGCAAATCCAAGTGTTATTTTAAGTACTATCCCTGCCAAAATAATCATTTCCCACCACTGATGCTTCATTTTGAAAATAACCTTAGAAATTGTCTTCTTTATATTACATGTTCATCTTTACGTTTTGAATCTAGTTTTAACCCACAAAGGTTACTTTTGCAATGGCCACTGACTTACAAGAATCAATGCTGTATTGGCTGGCTAAAAAATTGCCCTTGCTTGCCAGTATGCAGTGAAAACAGAAAAGCAGTTATTACCAAGCTCTACTTAGATCATCAAAAATATTTCTGGCACAGTGGCTCATGCCTGTAATCCCAGAACTTTGGGAGGCCAAGGCGGGTGGATCACAAGGTCAGGAGATCGAGACCATCTTGGCCAACATGGTGAAACCCTGTCTCTACTAAAATACAAAAAAAATAGCTGGGTGTGGTGGTGCGTGCCTGTAATCCCAGTTACTTGGGAGGCTGAGGCAGGGGAAGCACTTGAACCCAGGAGGTGCAGGTTGCAGTGAGCTGAGATCGTGCCACTGCACTCCAGCCTGGTGACACAGCAAGACTCCATCTCAATAAATAAATAAATATATATGTATACACACATACACACACACCCCAAATAGTAGTTGTGGCCTAAAATTAAAGCAAATTCAGATGTATTACTGAAAAAGCTGTTTTTCAAGTAGAGGTCAATGCTAAATCCTGAAAAATACACAGTCAAACAAAAAACATTTACATAAAGGAAAAAATATAAAAATCAGACACTAAACAGAAAACCTGGATTTACTTTCTATTCTTCAGCGTCCTTAGGCTTGCATTCTCCTGTGTAACCATGGATAATTGCACATTCTGGCCCATTTTCCATAAGCTCCTGATTTCTAGCATCTTTGTTATTATGCTTGTTAATGTGCAAACTTCGAGAATCTATTTATTGCTTGAGAGGCACTCAGGTTCTTTTCCTGCCTTTCCATACAGTCCAAAAGCATCCACAAGTTCAACCCGGGAAACAACAGTTAGCTAATTACATGAACCAAAGACCAACAGGCACAGTGAACCCCACCCACCAACACACACACACAAAATGTGAGCCACTGAGGGTAGCCAGAAAAAGGGGAGAGAGGCCAGGCGAGGTGGCTCACGCCTATAATCCCAGCACTTTGGGAGGCCGAAGCAGGCGGATCATGAGGTCAGGAGATCAAGACTACGCCGAAACCCCGTCTCTACTAAAAATACAAAAAATTAGCTGGGCGTGGTGGCGGGCGCCAGTAGTCCCAGCTACTCGGGAGGCTGAGGCAGGAGAATGGCGGGAACCCGGGAGGCAGAGCTTGCAGTGAGCCGAGATCGCACCACTGCACTCCAGCCTGGGTGACAAAGTGAGACTCCGTCTCAAAAAAAAAAAAAAAAAAGGGGGGGGGGGGAGAGAGAAATAGGCCATTTTCAAGATGTCCTTCATATCCCTTGAGATAGCTCCACAAGACCCATGGGTCTAATTGAGAGCAGAATACCCAGAAATGGAATGCCTCCACTCCCACCCTCTAAATGTAGCACATTAACAAAACATCTAAAACGGCTTCTGATCTGCTTGTGGATTAAATTCCAATGCCTTTTTTTTTTTTTTTAAACGGAGTTTCGCCCTTGTTGCCCAGGTTGGAGTAAAATGGCACAATCCAACTCACCGCAACCTCCCCCTTCCAGGTTCAAGCGATTGATTCTCCTGCCTCAGCCTCCCGAGAAGCTGGGGTTACAGGCGTGCGCCTCCACGCCGGGCTAATTTTGTATTTTTAATAGAGATAGGGTTTCTCCATGTTGGTCAAGCTTGTCTCGAACTCTCGACCACAGGTGATCTGCCTGCCGTAGCCTCCCAAAGTGCTGGGATTACAGGCATGAGCCACCAGGCCAGCCCCTCCAATGCCTTTTCTTATCGTTTGCTGCCTTTCCTAATACCACCCACCAACTGACCCACATCAAGCCTCTTACGGAGACAACCCCATCCATAGGTGCCCGGTCCCTTCCACATGCCATTTGCATGCTCACCTTCACCCAGCTACACTTGCTCGTTTGTTTATCTACAAGTATATGTGAAGCATCTGCTCTATGTCAAACATCGTGCTAAGTGGGGAGGATAAAAATGGATAAAACACAACCTTGGAACTGCCTGCCTTTTTTATTCTCAGAGTTTGTACAAACTTCTTCCTTGCCCAAACTCCACCCTTCCTCAAAAGTCCTACCTCTCCCATGAAAAACACGCTCTGCTCCCTCGTACCACTTCCATGCACAAAGGAGCTTAAGACCACACATGTTCACAGGACGCTCCTGTATAGTATCAAGTGCGTACATCCACCCACCCCTACTAAAAGCTGCAAGGGGTTTTTAGGAGAATATTCACATCCCACAGCAGGTTGTGGAGAAAAGGTTCAAATACCAACTTTAGGAGAAATGGGATCACCAAGTTTTATCCCTGGAAAACGGTGAGGGAATTAACATTTCTTGAGCAACTGCAAAGCCTTTTGAGTCAAAATCTTATTTAATTCTCTCAGCTATCCCAATATTAGATATTATTATTTCCATTTTTAAAATGTTTTATTGTGGTAAAACACATACACAACATTTACCATTTTAACCTTTTTTTTTTTTTTTTTGAGATGGAGTGTCTCTCTGTCGCCCAGGCTGGAGTGCAGTGGCACAATCTCAGCTCACTGCAAGTTCCGCCTCCTGGGTACACGCCATTCTCCTGCCTCAGCCTCCCGAGTAGCTGGGACTACAGGCGCCTGCCACCATGCCTGGATAATTTTTGTATTTTTAGTCAAGATGGGGTTTCACCATGTTAGTCAGGATGGTCTCAATCTCCTGACCTTGTGATCTGCCTGCCTCGGCCTCCCAAAGTGCTGGGATTTCAGGCGTAAGCCACCACAACCAGCCAGAGTTTCCTCCTTTTTAAGGTTACATAATATTCTACTGTGTGTATGCACCGTGTTTTCTTTATCCAGTCATCCCTCCATGCACCCCTGGGTTGCTTTCACCTGTTGATTATTGTGAATAGTGCTGCTGAGAACATGGGTGTATGGTTATCCCCATTTTACATGTGTAAAAAATACAGAAAACAGAATTTCATACCACACCATTGGCGCTAGAATTCAAACCTAGGAGAATAGGACTCTAAAAGACACATGCTGCTCTCACCCAAGCTGCCTCCCCTGCATTTATGCAAAGGAATTGATCAATAGTGTCCTGACCAGGCCTGTGCAGGACTGAGGAGATGCCAGCATCACCTGCAAGTTTGTACAGAAACTTTTCTGCTCACAAGATCTCCTCCTGCATGTCTCCCAAACTCAAATCAAAGGAGCATGTTGGGCACGTGGTGAGGGGAAAAGATCAGTGATTGGCCAGTGATGGAGGGAAGTCCTTCAGTTGTCCTGAAGGCAAAGGTCCCCCCAGGCCTTAGCTGCAGCGTGTGCCTTGAGTGCTGGGCACCAAGACTGCCCGAGTTAGTGGAGAAAGCAGGGGTTTTGATTCTGTGCAGATCCAGCCTGAGGTGACCTATGAAGTGTGTGAGCTTGGCCCACCCTTAGAAGAGCCCCATTTGTCTCATCTATGAAATGAGATTATGATTCTCAATGCCGCTTGCTCACCCAGTTATCAAAAAAAGATGGTATAGAGATAGTGCTTTGCAAACTCCAGATGTTCTCATCAAATTATCAGTTGCTGCTACCACTGCTGTCGTTTTCTGCACCTTCTCTCTCCTCTCCACTTAAACACTCCCTGCACACTGCCACCTTCTGCCTGTGTCTTTCTCTGCAGCTGAGTTTCAGGCCCAGTTTCTACTCTTCACCTCTGGGGCAGTAGAACGTGATCACAGGTGCCCAGGACCTGCAGTCAGACCACCTGGATTTGAGTTTGCAAGAAACCAACTCCAAACACATCATTAAGTCATGCAGCGCCTCTGTCTGCTACATTACAACATGGAAGAACGATGGCACTCACTCATAGGAATCTTGTGAGGATGAAATGAACAAGTGCTTGGAAAAGCAGCCGGCTCCTGCAGGACTTTCCTCTCAGTGCCTGTGGGCTTCTTCCAAGGCCACTCCTTCTTGCATGGCCATCTCCTGCCATCCTATCTGAGGTCAGCCCAGATGGCAACTCCTTCGTTACACCCTTCTTTCCCTCCTCCTCTACCTCCATGTTAAATATTCTTTTCTTCCATTTGTCTGTGGGCTCCTTAAGAGCAGAGACCATATCTTTGTCATCCACAGAGCCTAGTCCTGGGTCTAGCACATAGCACATCATAGTGCTCAATGAGTGCACAATGAACTAATTAATAATTGGTGAACAGGTAAATGAATACAATCATTCTTCCGTTGTTCTTCACACCTTCACCCAACTACCCTAGTTGTTGTTTGTTTGTTTGTTTTGAGACAGAGTCTCACTCTGTCACCAGGCTGGAGTGCAGTAGCGCGATCTTGGCTTGCTGCAAACTTCACCTCTGGGTTCAAGAGATTCTCCTGCCTCAGTCTCCCGAGTTGCTGGCACTACAGGTGTGCACCATCATACCCAGCTAATTTTTGTATTTTTAGTAGAGATGGGGTTTCACCATGTTGCCCAGGATGGTCTCAATCTCTTGACCTCATGATTTGCCTGCTGCAGTCTCCCAAAGTGCAGGGATAACAGGTGTGAGCTACCGTGCCCAGCCCCAACTCCACTAGTTTAAGCAAATTTAGGACAAAGACTGTATTTATTCCTGGATGTGTCCTTACAGCAAGCAGAACAGATGCTTGTATTGAGACCCTATGTGCTGTCACCCAAGTGATCTCCAATCAAAATCTTCCTCCTCATAAAAAGCCTGGTTGCTATAACTACTAATGTGATACACTTGGAAACATATCCCTCCCAGATCCTATTCAGATTTAATGGCTGCCTTAAGCCCCAGGAGTGGGGTGCCATGGAGTGGCTTCATACACAGCTGCAAGTCTGCATGGGGTCATGTCGGCTTGACTCAGGCTCTTCGGATGCAGTACAGTCTTCACCTATGGGGTAGGCCAGTCCTGTTATAGATCCCATTCTTTTGCCTAAAGCTTGCAACTCAACTCAGAATCAGTGAAGGCAAAATATCTGCTTTGTTGGGAGCAGGAGAAAATCTTGTAGAACACAAATAGGATCATCTCTCTGCAGGTGGTGCTGAGTACACTTGAGGAACATGTGTCTTTGTGTATTCATGCACACACACATACACACACATACAATGATCACACAACTCCATCATTTCCAGAGCAGAACATGGACCTGACTACTACTATTCCTACAAAGAGGCTCCCCCACTCCTTCTCTGTAGAGCTCAAGATGAAGTGTAGCCTCAGACCGCAGTAAAGGGTCTTATGTGTTGGGGGAAGGGAATATGGTCCTGCCATCATCTCTGTCAGCCATCTCAAGTCAAAAGGTATAATAATAATATTATTTGAGAGGCCAATTAAAACCTTCTCAATTTCATGTGGTAAGAATTTAAAAAGTCTTAAGAAATATTTGCTCATTTTGCTGATCTGTACCAAGTAATCTGAGTGAAATCAGTGTTCTTGACTACAAATGCAGCTTTCAGACACACCTTCTGTCCCCGCTCTTCATACTCTTCCAGCCAGATTGCCCTGTCACCCCACCAAGCCCCAGTGAAGGCTGCCCAGGGCCAGGGATGCGCACAGAGGGCATGGCAAGGACACAGTCTAAAGCAGGAGTTAGCGCTTGGTAGAAGCAGCTGACAGTGGAAGCCAGGCTGGCTGGAGAGGCAAGGGAAGCCAGACTGACAGAGAGGGAGAGAACCCCACAAAACCAGAGTTGTTGCAGTGGAAGAAGTGAAAGGGGAGGAACACTCTGATCAGATGGGAAATGTCTGCACATGAGACCTGGAAGGAGAGCAATGTAGAACTCTATGTCTGGAAACGAGAAGGCTGAATACACAGAGAGAATAAATAATGAGGCACCTCTGTGTTGCATGTTGGGTTGGGGAGGAAACGAACGTAGTTGGAATTATCAAAGTCTAAGGACTGTAACTGCAGAACAACAAAGGCTCATAGGCAGGGAGGCTGCAAACCCCGGAGGACGGAGCCCAGAGTTAACTGGAAGATGGTTGTCTGGGGTGAAACTGAAAGTTGAAAACTTTTTTGAAGATGAAAACTTTATTTATACACACTTTTCTAGGAAGAAACAATTCCTATTTGCATATTTCATTCTTATCTCCAAAATATTTCCTAGTCATGCTGCTTTGTGCTCCAATGAGAAAGACCTTGATGATTATAATCCGAAGAAAGAACAGCTAAAAGTCGACTGCTGTATGGTGAAAAATAAAGTCAAATGAGATGGGATGGATAGAAAGAATTAATTACATGTAAACTAAGCAGCAGTAAAATTATAGCATGAGTAAAGTATTCTGAGTGCAAATTTTTTTTAAAAAAGCAACTCAAGTGGTTCTTTTGTATCCTCCCAAATGATATTTTTTAAGAAAAGAGAGTGCTTTCTTTGTGATTCATCTTGGTTAAAATATTGAAAAGAGTTCATAATAGAGAGAAAATTAGTTTTGTCCCTTTACGCACAATAAGGATACAGATTGAGTAATAATAATACCTTCTTAAAAATAAATATGTCAGCTGGGTGGGGTGGCTCATGCCTGTAATCCCAGCACTTTGGGAGGCCGAGGCTGGCAAATCATGAGGTCAGGAGATCGAGACCATCCTGGCTAACACGGTGAAACCCCATCTCTACTAAAAATATAAAAAATTAGCCGGGTGTGGTGGTGGGCACCTGTAGTCCCAGCTACTCAGGAGGCTGAGACAGGAGAATCACTTGAACATGGGAAGTGGAGGTTGCAGTGAGCAGAGATCACACCACCACCTTCCAGCCTGGGTGACAAGCGAGACTCCATCTCAATCAATCAATCACCTTCATTTGACCTCTAGAGTTCCAGGTACCTGACTAGGACACCTAGGATTTGCAGCAGTGGAGAGGAAGCACTCCTGTCCACCTTCCCTCTTCATCTGCCCTCATCCTTATTTAGAGAGACATTTCTGGAGGGCCTTTTCCTTCAACCTGCAGGACATATGACCTCAAAACCACGTGGCTCTTCTCTCCCCACATCCACCCACTTGTCTTGACTTGCAAACTCAACTTTCCCTCCAGTTCTTGGATGTGACTCGTCAATGGTCGGATTTAACAACTCCAGACTAACAATGGGAGACACAACCATGACACGATTTTCCAGCCCCAGCTCTGGTAACCACAACCTCCACTCCTCTCCTGCTGCTGTTACTTCTAGTGTTTCAGTCCCCCCAAGTACTCAGGACCACTCCCAAAAGCACACACTAGCTTGTCGTCACTAGATCCTTATCAACTTTCTAATGACAATTTCAGAAATCTCAGTCTGGGATGCCCACTTCCAGCCCTCATGCTCATTTATTCTCGCAGCAGCAGTTCTTCAAGGCCACTGACACTCCACCCCACCGACGCCACCATTTCCTCCATCCTTCTCCCCCTCAGCACTTAACCTCACTCACGGCTTAGCTCCCAGTGGAGTCTATGCTCCAACCATTCTTTTGCCAACACTGAAAGTTCCATCGTCCCATGGTTTATCCTCCTCACTGAAAGTCCCTGTTGTTTCAACTAGAAATGTCTACTCATCCTGAAAATTCCCCAAAGAGTTTCTTGTCTTTATATACAGACCCTCTGCCCTGTGGAGCGAATGCCACTCATGATTTCCCAACACAATCTGCTTGTTTTCCTCCCTTGCAATAAAAGTGAGTTTCCTACCACATTACGTGCAAAATATTGAAGAAATAGGAATCCTAGATAGACAAACTTATTGGGGGAACCAGCCCCCAATATTTCAACATAGGTTCTTTCTATTTTCCCTAAGGGTTGGCTGGTCTGAGAAATAAAGAGAAAGAGTACAAAGAGAGGAATTTTACAGCTGGGCGTCCAGGGGTGACATTGCATATTGGTAGGACCATGGTGCCCCCTGAGCCACAAAACCAGCAAGTTTTTATTAGGGATTTTAAAAGGGAGGGAGTATACGGACAGGGAGTAGGTCACAAAGATCACATGCTTCAAAGGGCAATAAAGATCACAAGGCAAAAGCAAAATTAGAATTACTGATGAGGGCCTATGTCCCGCTGTGCACGTATTGTCTTGATAAACATCTTAACAGGAAACAGGTTTCTAGAGCAGACAACTGGTCTGACTAGAATTTACCAGGCTGGAATTTCCCAATCCTAGTAAGCCTGAGGGTACTGCAGGAGACCAGGGAGCACTTCAGTCCTTATCTCAACCGCATAAGACAGACATTCCCAGAGCGGCCATTTATAGACCTCCCCCAAGGAATACATTGCTTCCCCAGGGTATTCCTTGCTGGGAAAAGAATTCAGTGATATATCTCTTACTTGCGCATCCGTTTATAGGCTCTCTACAAGAAGAAAAATATGGCTCTATTCTGCCTGACCTCACAGACAGTCAGACCTTATGGTTATCTTCCCTTGTTCCCTGAAAATCGCTGTTATTCTGTTCTTTTTCAAGGTGCACTAATTTCATATTGTTCAAACACACATGTTTTACAATCAATTTGTGCAATAGTGGTCCTGAGGTGACATACATTCTCAGCTTACAAAGAAAACGGGATTAAGAGATTAAAGACAGGCATAAGAAATTTTAAGAGTATTATTAGGGAAGTAATAAATGTACGTGAAATCTTCACAATTTATGTTCAGAGATTGCAGTAAAGACAGGCATAAGGAATTATAAAAGTATGAATTTGGGAACTGATAAATGTCCATGAAATCTTCACAATTTATGTTCTTCTGCTACGGTTCCAGCCAGTCCCTCCGTTCAGGGTCCCTGACTTCCCACAATACAAACTCAATCACACTATATATGAGATAGCTTGATCTATATAAAAAATTACAAATAATTTCAGTTCCCTTTACAAAGGCTAAAAACTCAATCATTTAAGGTTAAGTGGGCTGGGTGAAGTGGCTCACATCTGTAACCCAGCACTTTGGGAGGCCGAGGCGGGCAGATCACCTGAGTTCAGAGGTTCGAGACCAGCCTGGCCAACATGGAGAAACCTTGTCTCTAATAAAAACACAAAAAATTAGCCAGGCATGGTGGCACACACTTGTAGCCCCAACTACTCAGGAGGCTGAAGCAGGAGAATCCCCTGAGCAACAGAGCGAGACTCCATCTCAAACAAACAAACAAGAAAGGTTAAATGATAAAGCCACTATGAACCTTTCTAGTTACACAGAGGTGAAAAATAGACAGGTATAAACTAAGTGGACCCACTCTGTTGAGTCCAAGAGGAAAAAATGGAATTCTCCTCTGTCCACGACTTTGAGCAAAGACAGAAAGATACTTCTTTACCTGCCAACTTCTGATATAGAGACTGGAAAAAGGTTATTAGTTAGTAGCCAATGGCATGGCCAAGGCTCAGTCAAGCTAAACTAGAGACTTCACAAATAAATACATCAGCCATGTGTTGGCACACCCAAGACTCTTCTGCTTTGTGCAACTCTTTTTGTGTGTGTGTGTGTGATTGTTGTTTTTTGAGACAGAGTCTCACTTCAGTGCCCAGGCTGGAGTGCAATGGCACAATCTTGGCTCACTACAATCTCCCCCTCCCAGGTTCAAGTGATTCTCCTGCTTCAGCCTCCCACGTAGCTGAGATTACAGGCATGCAACACCACGTCTGGCTAATTTTTGTATTTTTAGTAGAGACAGGGTTTCGCCATGTTGGTCAGGCTGGTCTCGAACTCCTGACCTCATGATCCGCCTGCCTTGGCCTCCCAAAGTGCTGGGATTACAGGCGTGAGCCACTATGCCTGGCCTGAGCAACTCTTATACCAGAGTCTGGCTGTCTGGGGAAAACAAGTGATCCCCAGAAAGATGCAGGAGAAATGAAGATACCAATATTTGTTAAGTGTGTTCTGTGAGCCAAACTGTTTCTAAGTTCTCTGATTCTCCAAAAAGAAAAAATAGTCCTTCAAGATGAATAATGTTACTCCCATTTGAAAGATTTGGAGACATAGAAAAGTTGAGTAACTTGGCCAAGACCAACACAATGCCACTTCTAGTAAACAGCAGAGAAGAATGTGATGGAGTGGCTCTGGTCCTCCACCTGTCACCCACCTGCACTCAGTTTCCCGCCATGAACAGAGGCGTCACATGTTTGCCATTCTCCAAGCCATTAAGCTAAAAGAAACTTCTGGGAAGTAAATTAGTCCAGGAATATCAACAAGGCCACTGCAGAGAGATTGACACTTTACACATCGCCTAATATATGTGTTTATGTAAATGGCAATAAACAAGCCTGATTTACATCAGTATCTTCAATATAGTTTCCCTTGACTTTGCATAATGAATTTTAACCTTCGACTTTGGGTAGGTGAAATGTACATACAAAAGTCAAAGCAGTCGGGGAACGCATGCATTCAGAAAAGGGAAACACCAGCAGGGTGCGGTGGCTCACGCCTGTAATCCCAGCACTTTGGGAGGCCAAGGTGGGTGGATCACCTGAGGTCAGGAGTTCGAGACCAGCCTGGCCAACATGGTGAAACCCCATCTCTACAAAAAATACAAAAATTAGCCGGGTGTGGTGGCATGCGCCTGTAATCCCAGCTACTTGGGAGGTTGAGACAGGAGAATTGCTTGAAGCCGGGAGGCGGAGGTTGCAGTGAGCCGAGACTGTGCCATTACACTCCAGCCTGGGCAAGAAGAGCAAAACTCCATCACAAAAAAAAAAAAAAAGAAAAGAAAAGGGAAACTCCAATAAATAAGTACTTGCCAGACTCCTGGAAAATGTGGGAAAAAAAAAAAAAAGAACAAAAAGGAGCAAGAGTTCTTTAGATCCCAGGGAGGGCAAATGAGAAAACAAATCAGAGATAATGTGCATGGTGAGTCAACTGAAGGTTGAACTCGATAGTTTCCAAGTTTCTTCCCGATTAACAACCTGTGATTCGTTTCTATCAGCGGGGAAAATAGTGAGTGAGAAAGGGGACCTTTGCAGTGAGACTTCAGTGAGCCCCCCAGTATCAATATCCTATCTCTTTCCTGGGCTCAAAAAGCCAAGCTGACTCCCTGGAACCCTCACCGCGAATAACGAACAACGTCGGCTCTTTGCCCAGTGAACGTTCATCTTCCAGAACCCAAGGCCACCTCCTTACACCTCATCAAAGTGAAAGTCAATGAATGTGACTGCTGTCTCCAAAAGGAGAGAAAGCATTGGCTCAGTTAGCTTCACATTCGATTGCATTCATCACACATTTTAAAAAGCCAGACTCTTACCGACGTTCTCATGACAATTCCCTATTTTTCATTTGTAAATCATCTCTATTGAGGTGTAATTATACACAAAAAGCACACATTTTAAGTGTCCGGTTTCTTGTGTTTTGACAAATGTATACACCTGTGTAACCATCAACATAATTATGACATAGAATATTTTTATCAACCCATGAAGTTCCCTCCTGCCCCATCCCCAGTCAGCCACTGATACGCTTTCTGTTGTTACAAATTGTTTTTTACCTTTCTTTTTCTATAAACAAAACCACACGCATGATCATATTTGTATCCACTTTCTTAAGCTCAATATAATGTTTTCAAGGTTCATCCATGTTGTTGCAAGTATCAGTAGCTCTTTTTTTTTTTTTTTTTTTTTTTTTGGTGAGATGGAATCTTGCCGTCACCAGGCTGGAGTGCAATGGCACGACCTCGACTCGCTGCAACCTCTGCCTCCTGGGTTCAAGCGATTCTCCTGCCTCAGCCTCCTGAGTAGCTGGGACTACAGGCGCCCGCCACCACACCCAGCTAATTTTTGTATTTTTAGTAGAGACCAGGTTTCACCATGTTGGCCAGGATGGTCTTGATCTCTTGACCTCGTGATCCACCTGCCTCAGCCTCCCAAAGTTCTGGGATTATGGGCGTGAGTCACCCTGCCCAGCCATCAGTAGTTCATTTCCTTACATTGCTGAATAGTATTCCATTGTATGGATAACTATGGTTTATTTATACCACACTCATCTGTTGATGGGCATTTAGGTTGGTTGTAGTTTGGGACTCTTATGAATTAACATACAATGAACCTTCATGAACAAGTCTTTGTGTGAACACAGGTTTTGACATATCTGGGATAAATAGCCAGGAGTGAACTTTCTGAGTTGATGGCATGTGAATGTTTAACTTTAGAGTAAACTGTTTTCCAAAATAGTTGTGCCACTTTACACTCCTACCAGAAGTGGGCAAGAGTTCTAATTGCTCTGCATCCTCATCAGCATTCTGTATTTAGTTTCCCATTTCAGCCACTACAGCAAGTGTGAAGTAGTATACCATTGCAGTTCTAGTTTGCATTTTTCCCTGATGACTAATGATGCTAAGCATTTTCATTGGCCAGGTACTTATCTTCCATTCAAATCTTTTGTCCAGTTCTCCCTATTGTGTTCTTTTTATTAAATAATTGAAGTTATTCAAATATCTTTAGACTGGGCATGGTGACTCACACCTGTAATCCTAGCACTTTGGGAGGCTGAGGCAGGAGGATTGCTTGAGTCCAGAAATTTGAGACCAGCCTGAGCAACACAGTAAGACCCTGTCTCTATAAAAAATATAAATAAAAATAGAAAGTAGTCAAGCATCACGGTGTGCACCTGTAGTCCCCGTTACTCCAGAGGCTGAGGCAGGAGGATCACTTGAGCCCAGGAGTTTGAGGCTACACTGAGCCATGATCACACTACTGCAGTCCAGCCTGAGTGACAGAACGAAAGAGACCCTGTCTCAAAAAAAAACGTTATACAAGTCCTTTGTCTAATATAGGTATGGTGAATATTCTCTCTCAGCCTGTGGCTTGTCTTTTTCTTTTCTTTTTTTTTAGACGGAGTCTCGCACTGTTGCCTGGGCTGGAATGCAGTGGTGCAATCTTGGCTCACTGCAACCTCCGCCTCCTGGGTTCAAGTGATTCTCCTGCCTCAGCCTCCCGAGTAGCTGGGATTACAGGCACCTGCCACCATGCCCAGCAAATTTTTTGTATTTTTAGCAGAGATGGGCTTTCACCATGTTGACCAGGCTGGTCTCGAACACCTGACCTCATGATTCGCCTGTCTCGGCCTCCCAAAGTGCTGAGATTACAGGCGTGACCCACAGTGCCCAGCTGCCTTTTTATTTTCTTTTTCTTTTCTTCTTTCTTTCTTTTTTTTTTTTTTTTGAGTCTCACTCTGTTGCCCAAGCTAGAGTGCAGTCACGATCTTGGCTCAATGCAACCTCTGTCCCCTGGGTTCAAGCAATTCTCCAGCTTCAGCCTCCCAAGTAACTGATATTACAGGCGTCCACAGTAGGGGAAAGCATGCATTCCAGACCCTGTTTCAAAGGAAAAATAATTAAAGAAATTAAAGAGATAGAGTGAGGAAAAGGAGAGCCCTGTGCCCTTAAGGAGTATATATTTGGGTAAAAAACAGGAAATAAACACACAATGGATAGATGAACAGAGAGCTAGGGAAAAAAAAGAAAAAAAAGATGGGTAAAAATTTCAAGCACCAACAAATTCTCTGAAAAAGATAAAACAATGTAATATGGTAGAAAAATGGCTTTTAAAAAAAGGGTTATCACCTCTTTATAAAAATGTGACCTAACTGAAATGACTAAAATAATAATGAGTCTGAACCAGAGGATAAGGAGAACAACAGAAAGTTTGAGGGTCCTGAGGCAGAACCGAGCATGGTACATTTAGGATGCGGAAAGGAGGCAAGAAAATATGGTAAACAAGGGAAACACAGAGGCGATTTTGGAGAGGGTGCTGGCCCACCTCACAGCCCACGGAGAGGCCTTTAACTTTATTCTGAGAATAATGAGAAGCCACTGAAGGATTCAAGCCAGGCAAACATGATCTGTTTTAGACTTTGGCCAGATCCCTTTTGGCTGCTCTATGGGTATGAAACAAGCTCCGGAGGCCACCCAGGCACTGCTGGGGCCTGCAGGTTAGGGAGTGCTGGTGGAGACTGGTGCTGTGGCAGTGGAGACGCTGAGGAGTATTCAGAGCCAATATGTGTTTACAAGGTAGAGCTATCAAGATGTACTGCTATGGCCAGGCACGGTGGCTCACGCCTGTAACCCCAGCTACTCGGGAGGCGAAAGCACAGAAGAATCGCTTTAACCCGAGAAGAGGAGGTCGCAGTGAGCCGAGATGGCGCCACCGACGCCAGTCTGGTTGACTGAGCAATACCCTATCTCAAAAAAAAACCAAAAAACAGAAACTAGGAAGGGGCAAGGAAGCAATCATGATGAATGAGAGGTCCAGCATCTCATTGTCAGGATATTGTGATCTGGTGAATTTCAGTTCTTTGATCCTTTTTTGAGAGTCATGAAGGTCATTTCCTGAGGAAGGCCCTCAGATAAAACCAATGTAAGGTTCAAGCTCTAAGACCAGAAAGGTCAATTTCTATGTTCATTCAAAACATTATCGGGCTGGGCGCTGTGACTCATGCCTGTAATTCCGGCACTTTGGGAGGCCGAGCGGGCAGATCACAAGGTCAAGAGATCAAGATCATCCTGGCCAACATGGTGAAACCCCGTCTCTACTAAAAATACAAAAATTAGCCGGCCGTGTGGTAGGCACCTGTAGTCCTAGCTACTCAGGAGACTGAGGCAGGAGAAGAACTTGAACCCGGGAGGGAATGTGGAGGTTGCAGTGAGCCGAGATTGCGCCGCTATACTCCAGTCTGGCGACAGAGCGAGACTGCGTCTCAAGAGAAAAAAAAAAGAGAAGAAAAAAAAATATCTATGGGACTATTAGGCCGGTTTCATAAGCAGGTTGATGTGTCAGTAAGAAGTTCTGTATAGAGATTTTCAGCTAGTGATGCTGAGACTGTGGAAGTAGATGAGATCACTGAGGATGAGAGTGTTTAGAGAGGACGTGAGGATCTGGGGAAGAGAAACAAGATTTCTACATAAGAAAACTATGGATATGTTATGGAGTAAAGTTCACAAATTTTTAGCATAAATTCTGACTTGGCATGATGTCCACTTACTAGAATGTCTAACGGTCACCGGAGGGAAGGCCTTGAGTGTAAGTTGTCCAGGTCCTTGACGTTTTGAACAAAGAATTGGACAAAACGGCACAAACAAGGCAACAAAGGAATGAAACACAGAAACGAAGCAGCAAAAGCAGGAATTTATTTATTTGGAGACAGAGTTTCACTCTGTCGTCAGGCTGGAGTGCAGTGTCATGATCTCGGCTCACTGCAATCTCCACCTCCCAGGCTCAAGCAATTCTCTTGCCTCAGCCTTCCGAGTAGCTGGGACTACAGGCGCGTCACCACACCCAGTTAATTTTTGTATTTTTAGTAGAGACGGGGTTTCACCATGTTGGCCAGGATGGTCTCAATCTCCTGACCTCGTGATCTGCCCCCCTCAGTCTCCCAAAGTGCTGAAATTACAGGGGTGAGACACCGCGCCCGGCCAGCAGGGATTTACTAAAGCGAGAAAGCACTCCGCAGGGTGGGAGTGGGCCCAATCAAGCGTCTCAAGGGCCCCGTTACAAAGTTTTCTGGGTTTTAAGTACTCCTTTTGAGGTCCCTGTTGGTTACCCTTTATCTGGATGAAAATTTGGTATGTGACTAATTAAACGCTAGGGTGAACTGGCGTCCTACGCAGATGAAGGGATGGCCGGTGCTTGGCCCACTTTTTGTCTCAGAAATATAAGTGCCTACTTTTTTAAAAAAATTAAAAGTCATTCTTTGCATCATTTAAAGTGTTGGTGATGATGCATTTAAGAGAATCCAGAATCCAGCTAAAGGCTATTATTGCTGGGCTCTTAAACCTGTTTTGCAGTTATGAAGTGCTGGTCTACTTTTGGTCCTGCCTCAGGAATGTTGGTAAATACACTTGCCTCGCCATCTTTCCCACCTTCTTTCAGAACCCTTTGTTTTCTAGGAATTAGAAAAACATAGAGAGGCCGGGCACAGTGACTTCACACCTGCAATCATAGCACTTTGGGAGGCCGAGGCAGGTGAACTGCTTGAGCCCGGGAATTTGAGACCAGCCTGGGCAACATGGCAAAACCCGTCTCTGCAAAACACAGAAAAAAAAATCAGCTAGGCATGGTGGTGTGTGCCTATAGTCCCAGCATCTCAGGAGGCTGAGGTGGGAGGATTGCTTGAGCCCAGGAGGTTGAGGCTGCAGTGAGCTGTGATGGTAGGCTCAACCTCCAAGCTGAGACCAAGCACTCTTTGCTTTTTTTTTTATTTTTTAAGTATTTATTTATTTGAAGACAGGGTGTCATCCAGGATGACAGAGACCCTGTCTTCAAATAAATAAATACTTAAAAAATGAAAAAACAAGGAGTGCTTAGTCTCAGATTTTCTTCCCAGCAAATGTTGCCAATACTCTCCCATGCTCAGACAATGACAGACACAACATGACTGCCACCTGGCCCTCAGAGGTAGTAAGACAGCAGCGATAGTAGAATCTATCCCAACTTCAGTGATTTAAAATGTGAAACACATGTGCATCACAGCATGCTGCAATCCAGTACTGAAGGCAGAGGGAAGGGCAAAAAACTAGGAAGAGGAGTACTGCCACAGAGTCCACGGTACTGCCTGCAATGTGAAGTACTGCCACAGAGGCCACGGTACTGCTGCAATGTGAAGTACTGCCACAGAGGCCACGGTACTGCTGCAATGTGAAGTACTACCACAGAGGCCACATTACTGCCACAATATGAAGTACTGCTGCAGAGGCCATGATGCTGCCACAATATGAAGTACTGCCACAGAGGCCACGGTACTGCCACAATACGAAGTACTGCCACAGAGGCCACAGTACTGCTGCAATGTGAAGTACTGCCACAGAGGCCACATTACTGCCACAATATGAAGTACTGCTGCGGGGGCCATGACACTGCCACAATATGAAGTACTGCCACAGAGACTATGGTACTGTCACAATATGAACTACTGCCACAGAGGCCACGGTACTGCTGCAATATGAAGTACTGCCACAGAGGTCATGGTACTGCCACAATATGAAGTACTGCCACAATATGAAGTACTGCCACAGAGGTCACAGTACTGCTGCAATGTGAAGTACTGCCACAGAGGTCACAGTACTGCTGCAATGAGAAGTACTGCCACAGAGGGCACATTGCTGCCACAATATGAAGTACTGCTGCAGAGGCCATGATATTGCCACAAAATGAAGTATTTCCACAGAGGTCACTGTACTGCTGCAATATGAAGTACTGTCACAGAGGCCACGGTGCTGCTGCAATATGAAGTACTGCCACAGAGGCCACGGCTACCACAATATGAAGTACTGCCACAGAGGCCATGGTACTGCTGCAATATGAAGTACTTCCACAATATGAAGTATTGCCACAAAAGTCACAGTTCTAGCACATCGCACGGTACTGCTGCAATGTGAAGTCCTGCCACAGAGGCCGCAATGTGAAGTACTGTCACAGAGGCCATGGTACTGCTGCAGTGTGAAGTCCTGCCACAGAGGACATGGTACTGCCCCAATGTGAAGTCCTGCCACAGAGGCCACAGTACTGCTGCAATGTGAAGGAGTAAGAGGGTTAAAAAAGATTTTCAGTGTCACCAAGGCTAGCCAGTCTTGCTGCTTTCAAAGCTATGTTGAAAGACTATAAGTAGTTTTACTGTCATTTTGATGATCTGCATTTTCTAACTCTCCTAAATTGAATCTAGATTATGTATGTAATATTTTTAAAGCCATAACGTGTGATTCAATGTTTTCCTGTTTCATGTAGGTTAATTTTATGATTTCTTGTATGTGTCCTACCACTGATATCCAGGGAGGAGCATCTATGTACAGAATAACTACATTGGAGAGGTTTGTGGGATAATTTTGCACAATGATCACCTACACTGTAACGTGCACACTACTGGCAAGCAATAGTTGGCCAGCAAGGGCTTCACAGGTAAAAGGTGCTAGTTACGTGGCTGTTTCCAGGAGAACTCTTGATGTTTTAAGGGCTTTGCAGTCCTTCCCATTTGAAAGCAGAGCTGCACCATCTAGTTGTGAAAACCAAGAGTGCAGGCTCCCTTTTTCCTTCTAGTATGGGTCTTGGCAACTCTTCCCATGATTAAACAATTGGTTCTCAGTCCTGCTTTCATTTTTATTAATAAGACAATTACATAGTCAAATTTCTGTGATTGCTAGTGATACATGTCTTACAAACAAACACAAAAATGTCAAAACCTGAAAATTCTCTGTAAGTAGTGGCTGCATATCTCTAGTATCGCCTGTAAACATTCGTAACTTTTCAAACACTTCTATAAATTTTGGATTATGTTGGCAATATCAGACACATTCTGCCTAAAGATAGAAGTGTTTTAATGATGAAAATATTGTTTCTGTTCTAGAATGTCATCATCACAGAGTGTGAATCATAGTCTATAATTCACTTGTCCTTATTAAATTATTTTACAAATTACATATTATGCAAACCCTATCACTAGATTTATTGTCTTCTTATTACCTGTCTCTCTCTTTTTTTTTTTGAGATGGAGTTTCACTCTTGTTGCACAGGCTGGAGTGCAATGGCGTGATCCCGGCTCACTGCAACCTCCGCCTCCTGGGTTCAAGCAATTCTCCTGCCTCAGCTTCCTGAGTAGCTGGGATTATAGGCACACACCACCACATCCAGCTAATTTTTTGTATTTTTAGTAGAGATGGGTTTTCACCATGTTGGCCAGACTGGTCTTGAACTCCTGACCTCAGGTGATCTACCCGCTTTGGCCTCCCAAAGTTCTGGGGTTACAGATATGAGCCACCACGTCTGGCCTTTATTACGTGTCTCTTAATGAATTTTTGGAAATTCTTAACTGGGTAGGCTTTATGAAGAAAATACATTAATTATTTAAGATAGACATTTTCTGGTAGGTTAACAAGTGACATTTCTGAGTAATTTGTAAATGTGACAGATAACCAGTCCTATATGGCAGGGGTCCCCAACCACAGACTGGTACCAGTTCGTAGCCTGTTAGGAACCAGGCCGCATAGCAGGAGGTGAGCTATGAGTGAGCCAGGATTACTGCCTGAGCTCTGCCTCCCATTAGATCAGCAGCGGCATTAGATTCTCATAGGAGTGTGAACCCTATTGTGAACTGCAGGTGTGCGGGAGAGAGTCTAGCTAATGCCTGATGATCTGAAGTGAAACAGTTTCATCCTGAAACTATCCCCCCAGCCCCTGTCCATGGAAACATTGTTTTCCACAAAACCGGTCCCTGGTGCCAAAAAGGCTGGGTACCAACGCTACTATATGGGATATTAAGCTATTATAATACGTGAAGTTATACCACTTGCTGAGAATACTGGCTTTATTTTGATATTCAGCTTTCTGATTCTTTTGGATTCTCAGCCACAATTTTGTAGTCTTTAATTCTTTTTCTATCTTGTTTCTGCAATATGTAGCAGCAACAGTATAATGGGTTTCATCTAGAATTCTATTTGTTCAGAGTATCTCTTCACTGTTATTTCCCAGTTTCCAGAGTATACTGACAGATAAGTGATATTCATGGACACGTCTTATGCCAGCAGGGTGCCACATTGCTCTGTTCACTTGCCACAATGAACCATAATTACTTTTTCTCTATATTTCCACCTGGATTATGATCTGAAAGTTGTCAGACTGAGGATAGTGCTAAGGAAAGGTATTTAAACCCAGGATACAAAGCAAAAAGGTGAGTGGCACAGCCTTCCCTTGTCATGTGGGAATGAAGGCTTAAGGCAGAATTGTAAGCTGCCTGGCTGAGTGTTGAAAGCATGCCCCCAACACGCAATCAGAGTCCCCTGACAAAGACTATGAGTATTTAAGAAAAAAATCTGCCCTGGCTAGGCGCAGTGGCTCATGCCTATAATCCCAGCACTTTGGGAGGCTGAGGTGGGTGGATCACCTGAGGTCAGGAGTTCAAGAGCAGCCTGACCAACGGGGCAAAACCCCGTCTTTACTAAAAATACAAAAATTAGCCGGGTGTGGTGGCCTGTGCCTGTAATCCTAGCTACTAGGAGGCTGAGGCAGGAGAATTACTTGAACCTGGAAGGTGGAGTTTGCAGTGAGCTGAGATTGCACCATTGCACTCCAGCCTGGGCCACAGAGTGAGACTCCATCTCAAAAAAGAAAAGAAAAAAAAGAAAATATCTGGTTAATCCTCAGCTGACCACTAAGCAATACAGTTGTGACTTCAGTGGCAAAAGAAAAAAGATACAAGCTTTATAGATTTAGTTCAGAAAAGTCACTAAACAAACAACTGCAACAAGTAGTAACAACCGCAAACACTGGGGAGTGCCAGGAGAGAAGAGAAAAGAAAATACAGAGAGAATATTTGAAGAAATAACAGCTGGAAACTTACCAAATTTGGTAAGCTCATTAATATCCACATCCAATAAGCTCAACAAATTCCAAGACATTAATATATACATCCAATAAGCTCAACAAATTCCAAGTCATATAAACTCAAAGACAACCATGCCTAAACACATCATAACCAAACTGTCAAATGACAAAATAAAGACAGAATCTTGAAAACAGCAAGAAGTGACTTACCACATACAATGAACCTCAATGAGATCAACACCTGATTTCTCATCTGGAACCTTGGAGGCCAGAAGGCAGTGGGAAGATGTATTCAAAGCCCTGAAAGAAAAAAAAAAAAAAAACTGTCAACCAAAAATTTTATACCTAGTAAAACTATTCTTCAAAAATGAAGAAGAAATTATCAATACATTTCCTGATAGTTCAAGCCTTTATTTACATTTAATACTCTGTAAAAGTTTAGGGAAAACCTTTTTTTTTTTGCTCTTGTTGCCCAGGCTGGAGTGCAATGGCACGATCTTGGCTCACTGCAACTTACACCTCCGAGGTACAAGCGATTCTCCTGTCTTAGCCTCCCAAGTAGCTCTGATTACAGGCATGTGCCACCATGCCCAGTTCATTTTTTTGTATTTAGTAGAGACGGAGTTTCACCATGTTAGTCAGACTGGTTGCAAACTCCTGACCTCAGGTGATCCACCTGCCTCGGCCTCCCAAAGTGCTGGGATTACAGGCATGTGCCACCACGCCCGGCCAGGAAAACTTTCATAAAACATAAAAATGTTCCAACATGGCTGGGCGCAGTGGCTCACACCTATAATCCCAGCACTTTGGGAGGCTGAGGTGAGCAGATCACGAGGTCGGGAGATGAAGACCATCCTGGCTAACATGGTGAAACCCCGTCTCCACTAAAAATACAAAAAATTAGCCGGGCGTGGCAGTGGGCACCTGTAGTCCCAGCTACTCAGGAGACTGAGGCAGGCGAATGGTGTGAACCCAGGAGGCAGAGCTTGCAGTGAGCTGAGATCGTGCCACTGCACTCCAGCCTGGGCGACAGAGCAAGACTTCGTCTCAAAAAAAAAAAAAATGTTCCGACATAAGCTGACTATACTTGCTGAATTTTGATATTAAACAAAATATTTTGCCATGTTGTTAACCTAACATAGATGTTTCCATCAAATATTATGTGATGCACATCAAAGTTACTTCAAGTCATAGAGGAAGAAATTTAAAATTTACCCACCAATGACTTTCTTAAAAGCTCCAAGTAAAGAAAAGAATTATGACAATGTGCTAATCTGGTCCAAGCATTTTTGCCTATAATCACAACCAGATTTTTTTTTTTTTGTCCATCATGTTTCAGCACTGTAATTTCACCAGTGATTCATTTGTGTATTTATTTACTGACACAATTCCAGAAATTCCTTGTGAAATACACATACATTCTGTCAAAATTTTTCTTTTTCCTGTAAAACACACATGCACACACATGCACACACTTTGTTGTTTTCTATCGGTTTTACCTAACTGAAAAGCAAGTGAGTTGACAATAACTTGATTTAATCATAAAGTAGCTGATACACTTTTTATGTTTTATTTTTATTTTTTGAGACAGAATCTCGCTCTGTCGCCCAGGCTGGAGTGCAGTGGCGCGATCTCGGCTCACTGCAAGCTCTGCCTCCCGGGTTCAGGCCATTCTCCTGCCTCAGCCTCCCGAGTAGCTGGGACTACAGGCACCTGCCACCATGTCCGGCTAATTTTTTTGTATTTTTAATAGAGATGGGGTTTCACCATGTTAGCTAGGATGGTCTCGATCTCCTGACCTCATGATCTGCCCACCTCAGCCTCCCAAAGTGCTGGGATTACGGGCATGAGCCACTGTGCCCAGCCTGGTAATACACTTTTTAAAAAATGCCTCAGCATCTATCGATTTAGTTAAGTCTATTTTCACAAAATAGTAAATTCTGTTTGTTTGTTTGTTTTGGAGATGGAGTCTCACTATCGCCAGGCTGAAACACAGTGTGTGATCTCGGCTCACTGCAACCTCCACCTCCCAGGTTCAAGCGATTCTCCTGCCTCAGCCTCCCGAGTAGCTGGGACAATAGCGCACCACCACACCCGGCTAATTTTTGTATTTTTAATAGAGATGGGGTTTCACCATGTTGGTCATGCTGCTCTCGAACTCCTCACCTGTGATCCATCTGTCTCGGCCTCCCGAAGTGCTGGGATTACAGGGGTGAGCTACTGTGCCTGGCCCAGAATAGTAAATTTAAATGCACAAGCTTAACTAAATTGTAACCACCATTACCATTTATTGAGAATCTTTGAGCTAAATCCGTGGGGCTCATTATTTCCAATTCTCCCATCAGTCCAGCATGTGGGTGTCATTATTATTCTCATGTTACAGGTGAAGAATACAAAGATTAAGTATGTTGCTGAAGCTCATGCTTAGTAAATGGTAGGGCTAAGGTCTGAAGATTCATCCCCATGTGAAGGAGAGCCATTCTCACCACACTGCCAAAACTTAAGGTTCTCATCCTGAAATTTGCTGCCTACACTTTTCACTCCCTTGAAACTGCTTTTAATAAAGCCCCCCCATGGTCTCCTTGTCACTAAATTTAAGATGACCACTTCCTTTTTTTAACTTTTAAGTTCAGGGGTACAAGTGCAGGTTTGCTACATAGGTAAGCTTGTGTCATGGGGTTTTGTTGTACAGATGATTTCATCAACCAGGTATTAAGTGTAGTACCCATTAGTTGTTTTTCCTGATCTTCCCCCTCCTTCCACCCTTCACTCTCTGAAAGGCCCCAGTCTGTGTTGTTCCCGTCTGTGTGAAAGCTAAATGATGAACACTTTTCATCCTTATCTTCACTGACCCTTCCACATATGAAGTTGTGACCGCCTCCCTCTCTGTGAAACAGATCCTTCTCTTGCTTTCCTCATCACCACCCTTCTGGTGTTTCCTACCTTCTTGGTTACTCCCTCTTAGAATCCCTTGCCTATTATACCTTCTCTGTCTGCCTCACTCATAAAGGTTGGAAACCTTCAGAGCTTTGTTCTAAGCTGCTTTGCCTTTTCTTTTCTCATCATTCAGTAATTCAACAAAATTTACTGAACTTCTGTTATTCACAAGCACTTAGTAGGCTTGAGTACCCAGGAGTGAGCAAGAGAGGCAAACATTGAGTAGATAATGACACAAGGAAGAGCCAAGAGGGGAGGCTGGAGACTCCATGAGGAAAAAGTCATGCAGTGCCTCACGGGCTGCAGTGAGGATCTGCACATTCTCTGAGGATAGAAAAGTCATTGAGGGACGCTAAGCAGAGGAGTGATGTGATCTCATTTGTGTTTGTATAAGACCACTCTGGCTACAGCAATAAGAATAGATTGGGGGTTGGAGGGGGATAATCACCATCTTTCTTGGTCAGGTTTACTTTGAGGCAGAGTCTCATTCTGTCACCCAGGCTGGAGTGCAGTGGCACAATCTTGACTCACTGCAACCTCCACCTCCCAGATTCAAGCAATTCTCCTGCCTCAGCCTCCCGGGTAACTGGGATTATGGGTGTGCACCACCACACCCGGCTAATTTTTGTACTTTTGGTAGAGACAGGGTTTTGCCATGTTGCCCAGGCTGGCCTCAAACTCCTGACCTCAGATGATCTGCCCACCTCAGGCTCCCAAAGTGCTGGGATTACAGGGGTGAGCCACTGTACCCGGCCCAGGCTTACTTTTACAGCCTCCAAAATATTTTCTTCACATATATTATTGTTCTTTTCCAATGAAGCTGCCAATGTGATCTCTTTTCCTCTCAGTACTTTTATTGTTTTTTAAAGTTCAAGAGTAATATGTGAATATATGCTTGTTGTAAAAATAATCTTAAACACACGGGATTAAAAGCGAACATCTACCTTGACTCTCCACTACAAAGTCATTTCTCTCCCCAGAAGGGAGAGTTGATCTGGACCCTTTTCTACACATTTCCATGTGAAGGTGAAAAAGTGAACATACCATCAACAAGATGTTTTAAATCATTTATTTCCACATCATGATGATGTTGTAAATGTAAATCCGTCATTACCAAGGGCAATGGTAGCAGTGCTGGTGGATTCTTACCAAAAAAATTACAATATTTTTTGTTGAATGGGTCCCAAGTATTTAAAGAATCACCTGCTTTTGGCCCGGAGTAGTGGCTCATGCCTATAATCCCAGCACTTTGGGAGGTTGAGGCAGGTGGATCATGAGGTCAGGAGTTTGAGACCAGCCTGGCCAACATGGTGAAACCCTGTCTCTACTAAAAATATAAAAATTAGCGGGGCGTGGAGGCATATGCCTGTAATCCCAGCTACTCTGGACACTGAGGCAGGAGAATCACTTGAACCCAGGAGGCAGAGGTTGCAGTGAGCTGAGATTATGCTACTGCACTCCAGCCTGGGAAATAAGAACAAGACTCCATCTCAAAAAAAAAAAAAAAAAAAAAAAAAAAAAAAATCACCTGCTTTCAATATTTTGCAGATGTTGCAAAAGGAAGTAGTATTGATTGGGTCACCTGCTATATTGGTCTGCCTAGGCTGCCATAACAAAATAACATAGGTTAGGTGGTTTAAAAAACAAAAATTTATTTTCTTATAGTTATAGAGACTAGGAAGTCCAGGATCAAGATGCTCGTGGATTCAGTTCCTGATGAGGTCCCTCTTCCTGGCCTGTAGACAGCCACCTTCTTGCTGTGAATACACATGGCCTTTTTGTGTGTGTGATTTTAGGAGAGAGAAATCTCTGGTGTCACTTCCTCTTTTTTTTTGAGATGCAGTCTCACTCTGTCACCAGGCTGGAGTACAGTGGCACGATCTCAGCTCACTGCAACCTCCGCCTCCCAGCTTCAAGTGATTCTCGTGCCTCAGCCTCCCGAGTAGCTGGCACTACAGGCACAGACCATCACGTCCAGCTAATTTTTGTATTTTTTAGTAGAGACGGGGTTTCACCATGTTGGCCAGGATGGTCTTGATCTCTTGACCTTGTGATCCACCCACCTCGGCCTCCCAAAGTGCTGGGATTACAGGGCGTGAACCACCGCACCAGGCCATCTCTTCCTCTTCTTATAAGAGTATTAGACACATTGGGCCAGGTGTGGTGGCTCACAGTTGTAATCCCAGCACTTTGGGAGGCCAAGGCAGGCAGATCACAAGGTCAAGAGATAGAGACCATCTGGACAACATGGTGAAACCCCGTCTCTACTAAAAATACAAAAATCAGCCAGGCGTGGTGGCGCGTGCCTGTAATCCCAGCTACTCGGGAGGCTGAGGCAGAATTGCTTGAACCAGTGGAGATTGCAGTGAGCTGAGATCGCGCCACTGCGCTCCAGCCTGGCGACAGAGCGAGACTGTCTCAAAATAATAATAATAATAATATTAGACACATTAGATTGGAGCCCACCCTTATGACCTCATTTAACCTTAACTACCTCCTGAAAGGCCCCATTTCCAAGCAGTCACACTGGGGTTAGGTCTTCAACATACAAGCTTTGGGGGGAGACACAAATCAGTCCCTAACAACTGCCCATTCGTATTTTCATTTAGTTTATGACCTTGGAGTATATATTTCTCTTTTTGTACCACAAGACTAGCATGTGACATTTTCAGTGGCGACCATCCTTCAACATACTTTAACACCAAAAACCATCTGGGGAGACAATTTGTGGGCAGCAAGTTGGATACTAAAAACTCAACTCGCTCCCTTACTGAGCATAACCCTCACTCCCACATCAGCCATTCTGCTGAGTCCAGCTGACCCTATCACCAGTACACCTCTACCTACTCGGAGTAGTGTAGCTTTGCAGGCTGAGAGAAGGGTTCCATCCTAAGTAGCTCTCGGATCCCACACTACTGACTGATCTCAAATTACAGGAACCTCAGCTTTCACTCCTGGACAATTTTCAATTCAACACGACTAATGGGATGTCAAAAGTTCTAATAAAATCCCTTTGATCGGTACTGAAATCATGCACTTTCTATCTTCAGTCTAATCCTCCACTCGAGGTGGCTTCAAATGGCAGAGTCCTGGACAATCCCATGGAGTGGACGGGCATCTCTAATAGTCTCAGGACCTGATTAGCTTGAACTTTCAGTCTCCATTCTGGTAATTTCCTCATTAATTTTATAACCACAGGCCAGGTGCTGTGGCTCATACCTGTAATCTCAGCACTTTGGGAGGCCAAGGCGCGCGGATCACCTGAAGTCTCAGGAGTTTGAGACCAGCCTGACCAACATGGAGAAACCCCGTCTCTACTAAAAATACAAAATTAGCTGAGCACAGTGGCACATGCCTATAATCCCAGCTACTCAGGAGGCTGAGGCAGGAGAATTGCTTGAACCCGAGAGGTGGAAGTTGTGGTGAGCTGAGATTGCGCCACTGCACTCTAGCCTGGCAACAAGAGTGAAACTCCATCTCAAAAAAAAAAAAAAAAAAATTATAACCAGTAAACAATTTTTTATTACGGTTTATGAAAATCCATAAAATTTTTGTTGCCCTGATCCTTTGATTAGAATTTAAAGGGGGTTGGCTGGGCATGGTGGCTCACGCCTGTATTCTCAGCACTTTGGGAGGCTGAGGCAGATGGATCACGAGGTCATGAGTTTGAAACCAGCCTGGCCAACACAGTGAAACCCCATCTCTACTAACAAAAAATACAAAAATTAGCCGGACGTGGTGGCGGTCGCCTGTAGTGCCAGCTACTCGGGAGGCTGGGGCAGGAGTATCACTTGAACCCAGAAGGCGGAGGTTGCAGTGAGCCGAGATTGCGCCCCTGCACTGCAGCCTAGGCAATAGAGCAAGACTCCATCTCAAAAAAAAAAAAAGAAAAAGAAAAAAAGAATTTAAAGGGAGTTGATATTAGTCTATGAGTTATCCAGGCAATTTCTCTTCTGGAAAATATAAATGAAACACACCACCAAATAAAATTGAAATTAAAAGAAAAAAACCCACAAATTTAGAAACATAGCCGAACTGTTCCTGCCCCAAAAGAGAAAATGAAGATGGCCTTTCATCGCCCAGGCACTCCAGCAGTGGTTTCAGGGAAGAGCTCTATCTAGGGCACTGTTCAAAAGCACTTTTATAGTACTTTTTGATTCAGATTTCATATTTTAAAAATCACCTAAAATTTTTCAATGGGATCATAAATACTACTTTCCTCCACAATTTCAAGACAGTGTTTTTATTCTCTCTCTACTGTTTTTCTTTCAAATCTTTCCATTTTCTACCCATTTTTTGTTTGGCCATTTTCAGTACTTCAGAGCTGTGCGATTCAATGCTGCTCTCTGAGGTCTCATTATTTATGTTATTCTTACCTGGCTCACTTATTATACCTCCTTTTTACTACCGAATTGTTAAGGAGTAAAGAGACCAAGAGTAAAGAGGCCAAGAAGACAATCAAAATACAATAATGGTATTTGTTTTCGCATATAATAATAACGTCCAAGGTTCTGTTTTATCCAGAGGATCCTTTCCTCATTGGCTATTGAGACATGTGGAGAACATCTCCTCTTAAGAAATATTTTTAAACTATTAAATGACAAATTACCATATACCATTTCTGGGTATATATTCAAAACGATTGAAAGCAGGAGTTTTGGCCAGGCGCAGTGGCTCACACCTGTAACTCCAGCACTTTAGGAGGCAGAGGCAGGCAGATCATGAGGTCAACAGATCGAGACCATCCTGGACAACATGGTGAAATCCTATCTCTATTAAAATACAAAAATTAGCTGGGTGTGGTGGCAGACGTCTATAATCCCAGCTACTTGGGAGGCTGAGGCAGGAGAATGGCTTGAGCCCAGGAGGCAGAGGTTGCAGTGAGCCAAGATCGAGATTGTGCCACTGCACTCCAGCCTGGGCGACTGAGCAAGACGCTGTCTCAAAAAATAATAATAATGAAAAAAAAAAAAAAAGGCTGGACATGGACACGGTGGCTTACTCCTGTAATCCCAGCACTCTGGAAGGCCGAGGTGGATGGATCACAAGGTGAGGAGATCGAGACAATCCTGGCTAACATGGTGATACCCCGCCTCTACCAAAAATACAAAAAAATTAGCTGGGCGTGGTGGTGGGCACCTGTAGTCCCAGCTACTCAGGAGGCTGAGACAGGAGAATGGCAAGAACCCAGCACGCAGAGGTTGCAGTGAGCCAAGATCGCACCACTGCACTCCAGTATGGGTGACAGAGCGAGACTCAGTCTCAACAAAACAAAATACACAGGCTGGATACAGTGGCACATACCTGTAATCCTAGCACTTTGGGAGGCTGAGCTTGAGCTCAGGAGTTTGAGAACAGCCTCAGCAACAAGGCAGAACCCCATCTCTACAAAAAATACAAAAAAAAAAAAAAAAAGTTAGCCAGGTGTGGTGGAGCGCGCCTGTCCTCCAGCCACTTGAGGGCTGAGGTGGGAGGATCCCTTGAGCCCAGGAGGTGGAGGATGCAGCAAGCCAAGATTGCGCCACTGCACTCCAGCTTGGGGACAGAGTGAGATGCTGTCTCAAACAAATGTTTACAACCAACCTCTCTTCTTTTCTTCTATTCTAAGAAGATTCTGTCTTTGCTAGCCCAGTTCTGGGTGTTGTTGGTCAGACTAGGGAGATTGGCTAAGAAAAGAGAGCCTGGGGGATTTATACAAAGAGGGATAAGAGTTACTTTAAGGAAGAGAAAGAACAGATCTGGCAGATGAGAGAGAAGGGTGATAAAGACAAGATCAAAACTTGCAGGGGAGCTTGGAGGAGGGAATTCTGAAGGAGGGAGAGAGAGATAGGGTACAGTCAGAATGCGTGGGGCCTTAGTTTTTTTCTTTTTTTTTTTTTTTGAGACGGAGTCTCGCTCTGTCCCCCAGGCTGGAGTGCAGTGGTGTGATCTTGGCTCACTGCAAGCTCCACCTCACGGGTTCCCACCATTCTCCTGTCTCAGTCTCCTGAGTAGCTGGGACTACAGGCGCCGCCACCACGCCTGGCTAATTTTTTGTGTGTTTTTTAGTAGACACGGGGTTTCACTGTGTTAGCCAGGATGGTCTTGATCTCCTGACCTCGTGATCTGCCCACCTCGGCCTCCCAAAGTGCTGGGATTACAGGCGTGAGCCACTGCACCGGGCCCAAGAATGCTTTAAAAAAATAGAAGGAATAGGCCGGGAACTGTGGCTCACCATCATGAACCATGTTGTTCAGAAGAATTTTCTGTGGACAAAAGCAATTGTTTTTCAACACTCTTATTCTCATTTAAGCTAAATTGCCTCCAATTCTTTTTGAAGCAAAACGATAAACACAGAGTGCCCATTGTGGGAAAAGGCTCATAGTATACTGTTAAACTGGAAAAGAAAAAAAGTAGGGCACCAAATTATAGGTGGTATGATCTCAGATGGGTTAAAAAATTCAATGTTCAGGGCCCATATTCAAGCCGGGACATATTGGCACAGCTATGCTCATTGCTAAAATACTGGAATATTCCTGGGTCACTTGAAGATGCTCTGTCTTGAACCACCCTAAGATTTGCCTCCCCAGCCATCTCTTTCTCCTTGTTTCCACCTGGCTCCCCAGGCATCCAGCGACTGAAGGGTTAACATGGGGCCCAGCAGGGCCCTGCAGGGCTCAGCTCCACACTCAGCTGAGGTCTATTCTCATTGTTTGCTGCCTGTGCCATATTTGAGTTCATTCCGCCAAGAACTCGACTATCTCGGCTTCTTCAGTCAGCCACAGAGCTGCGTTTTTATTGCTCAAAAACATTGCCAAGGCATAAAACTAAGATAAATCATTATTTTTCTTGCAAATAATTTGGGTTCTTTGGTTTTTCTTTCCCTCTGCTTTCCCATCCTCTTCCAGTCATTCCCTTATCTCAGTTCAGGTACTCATGATTTTGAGAAATATTTCATGTTTGTGAGTGCAAGCATACTAATTATTCTATCCTGTCAAATAATCTCATTGTAGAACATACGAAGCCTTTTAAAAAATTTTCCATTGAAGAGAAGGGTATTTGGCAATTATTATTCAAGAAAAAAGTCACGTTAGTTTCTAACATCAATAGAACTGTATTTTCACTCGAAAAATAGTTTCCTGTTAGATTTAACGAATGCTAGTCAAGTTTCTCCACTAACTTTTTAATTTTTTTGGTTTTATAGAAACACCATAAAGGAAAATGTACCTGAATGATCTGCGCTTCACCTTGGAAATTCATGAACTCCTAGGAAACCCAGATCCACAGCTGCCCTAAACGTTTACGCGGTGCTGGGAGAAGGGAAGATTCGCGGGTAACTTCAGACTCCAGGGCGCCAGGATTTTCCTTCTGAAGTGCGGCCCTTTCATCTGACTTGTTTGCCGGGACTTCTTACAGAGGTTTGCTTTGCGTCCTGATTTCCTGTCCACGTGTTGTCCGGCTGTTAGGAAGAAATCTCTGAAAAGCTCCCCGCGCCTGCTGAGCCAAAGTGTGGGCTTCACGAAAGTCAGTATTTTCAGCCTTTCCTTTGCCCTGGGTATGTTTAAAGGGGCTTTCCAGTACAGATCCCTTTTATTGCAGGTGAGTATTGGTAGAGAAGTAATAGCTTTTCATCTTTTATCCTTCTGCGAAGAATAAAAATGAAGAAACAGAGATGCCCTGTTTTAGGCTTTATGAGATCCCTTTTTTAGATGGGATTATCTGAATAAAAATCTTGAATAGAAACGGTATGACAAAAAAATACTAGCGCAGATTAGTGCAAACGTCAGGTCTTGAGCTCATTAATTTTAATTCACTTTGTTCTTAATAATGAGATTTTGAGCCCCTAGGCTTTGGTGATGGGTAGTCCTTGTCCTACGAAGAGGGAGTGAGTGAAGTGAGAAGAGGTTCATTACCATCTGGAGCCTAACACTGCTCCTGGGACATAGAAGATGCTCGATAAATATCTATGGAAGGACTAGCAAATGAAAAACAAACAGATCAGGCCTGATGGCTAGAGGCCCGAGTTCTAGAATGGATACTAATTTAAGTGGCTCTCCTTCTGAGTTGCTAGCCTGATTTCTTGAATCTGTGAAACAAATAGATTGGATTGGATGATAGCACCCTTTAATTTAGTGTTTTCTTGTGTCAGGCACAGGTCTTTTTCAATATGCTATTGCTTAGTCAAGTCTTAAAAATTTTATTGTTTTAACAAAGCTTTTTGCAACCACTCTAAAACTGCCCTTGAAACAGCACTAAATCAAAGAACCTTTACACTTGAAACTATATTCTGGACAGAGTAAATACCTTTCTTTTAATGTAGTATTTCATAACAGTGTTTTCCTAGACATCAGAATTTCTATACTAAATTCTTCCTATCCTTAACAGAGATGATTTAAATGGGATATCAAGAACTGCCTTTCTATTGATAGGGTGAGATGTTGCTATGATTTGAATGTTTGTGCCTGCCCCCAAAATCATACATTGAAATCCTAACTCTCAAAGTGATGGCACTAGAAAGTGGGACTTTAGGAAGGTGATTAGGTTATGAACCCTCATGAGTGGGATTAGTGCCCTTATAAAAGAGGCCCCAGGGAGCTAGCAAGCTGCTTCCACCACATGAAGACACATCAAGGAGGTGCATCTCTGAAGTCAAGAGCAACCTTTACCAGACACCAAATCAACCAGCACATTGATCTTGGACGTCCAGCCTCCAGACTGAGCAATACATTTCTCTTGTCTATAAGCCACCCTTTTTTTTTTTTTTTTTTTTTTTTTTTTTTTGAGACAGAGTCTCGCTTTGTCACCAGGCTGGAGTGCAGGGCGCGATCTCGCTCACTGCAACCTCCGCCTCCCAGGTTCAGGCGATTCTCCTTCCTCAGCCTCTCAAGTAGCTCACCATTTTTCTATTTTTCTATTTTTCTATTTTTAGTAGAGATGGGGTTTCACCATTTTGGCCAGAATGGTCTCAATCTCTTGACCTGGTGATCTGCCTGCCTTGGCCCCCAAAAGTGCTGGGATTATAAGTGTGAGCCACCGTGCCCGGCCAAGCCATCCATTTTGTGATATTTTGTTATAGTAGCCCTGATCCGACTAAGCCAACTGTATTCAATGGTTAAGTTTGATTTCTGGGTTGCATATTCTTGGACTGTTTATTTTCTGTTGCCATGTGCATGAGCAAGCATAGTCTAGTTGGTTACAATAGTGCTGGGCATGTGAGGCTGTGACTCGACAGTCACCAGTATTTGCCTTCTACCCTGACAGGTGAGGACCATTAGGGCTAGTAATATGGCCCAGTCAGCTATTTGCCTGCCATAATTTTATTTCCTTCTTATTTTAAAAGAATTTCAGGCTTATAGCAAAAGCACAAGAATAGTACAAAATGTACAAAATAGTACAAAAATGACTTTCCATAAACCATTCACCCAGATCCAAACGTTAACATTGCTTTTTCATTATCATTTTGCATATATGAATGTATGTGTGCGTGCATATATTTTTCCTTAAAATATTTGGGAGGAAGTTATAAGCATGATGTCACCTACCCCTAAATACTTCAGTGTGTATTATCCTAAAATAAGGCATTCTGGTAAGTAGCCACACTATAATGATCAAAATCAGAGAACTGACATTTATACAGCACTACTATTGAACATACAGACCTTTCCCACATTTTGCTAATTGTCTCATTACTATTCCTCCTAGAAAATACTTTTGGCCGGGCATGGTGGCTCACGCCCGTAATCCCAGCACTTTGGGAGGCCGAGGTGGGCAGAGGTCAGGAGATCAAGACAATCCTGGCTAACACAGTGAAACCCCATCTCTACTAAAAAATACAAAAAAATTAGCCAGGCGTGGTGGCGGGCGCCTGTAGTCCCAGCGACTCGGGAGCCTGTGGCAGGAGAATGGTGTGAACCTGTGAGACAGAGCTTGCAGTGAGCAGAGATCACACCACTGCACTCCAGCCTGGGCGACACAGCAAGACTCCATTTAAAAACAAAAAGAAAATAGTTTTAATTTTTTTTGTTCTGGTTCATGATTCAGTCCAGAACCACACATTGCACTTAGTTGCTATGTCTCTTTAGTTTCCTTTAAGCTGCCACAGTTTCTCATATTTCTTTGTCTTTCACGATCTTGACATTTTTGAAGGATGCAGGCCAGTTATTTTGTAGAAAGCCCCTCAGTTTGGATTTGTGTGATGATTTCTCAGAATTCCATTTGGGTTATGCATTCTTGGCAGGAACCCCCTGGAAGTAGAAGTGATGTGTGCTTCTCAGTGCTTCATATCATGAGGCACCTGGTGTCTGTCTGTCCCTTTACTGGTGATGTTTGGTTGCTTTTGAAAGTTGGTGTCTGCTATGTTTCTCCATTGTGAACTGGCTGAGGCTTTTCTTCATAACTGATGTAAAGAATTGATTATAAATTTTGTATTTAATCTGTTTCCCTCCTGGCAGTTTCCTATCTGCAATCAGGAGAAGCCATGCTGCACTTTGCTTAAAGATTTCTTCTGCCAAATATCTTGTTTCATTGCTTGTTAAGTCCCTGCTTTCACAAAACATTAAGACCCAACACAATTCCGCCGAGTTCTTTGCCACTTTATAACAAGGATGGCCTTTCCTCCTGTTTCTAATGACATGCTCCTCGTTTCTGATACCTCATCAGAACTGCCTTTATTGACCATATTTCTACCAACATTCTGAGCATAACCACTTAAGTAATGTCTTAGGAGATTGAGGCTTTTTCTACAGTTCTCTTCTGAGCCCTTATGAGAATCGCCTTTTTTTTTTTTTTGAGATGGTGTCTCACTCTGTCACCTAAGCTGGAGTGCAGTGGCGCGATCTCAGCTCACTGCAAGCTCCGCCTCCTGGATTCACGCCATTCTCCTGCCTCAGTCTCCTGAGTAGATGGGACTACAGGTGCCCGCCACCACACCTGGCTAATTTTTTTGTATTTTTAGTAGAGATGAGGTTTCACCATGTTAGCCAGGATGGTCTTGATCTCCTGACCTCATGATCCACCCACCTTGGCCTCCCAAAGTGCTGGGATTTCAAGTGTGAGCCACCACACCCGGCTTTATGAGAATCACCTTCTAAGATGGCCCATCAATAGCAATACAGGCTTTTTCTAATATGCACCTCAATGCTCTTCCTGCTTCCACTAATTATACAATTCCAAAGCCACTTCTACATTTTTAGATATTGTTTTCAGCAGCACCCCACTTCTTGCTATCAATTTCCATCTAAGTCCATTCAGGCTGCTATAACAAAATATGTTAGATTGAGAAATTTATAAACAACAGACATTATTTCTCACCATTGTAGAGGCTAGGAAGTCCAAGAGCAAAGCACCAGCAGATTCAGTGTCTGGTGAACGCCTGTTCTTCATAGATGGTGCCTTCTATGTGTCCTCATATGGGAAAAGGGTCAACTCTGTGTCCTCCCATGGCAGAATGGACAAGGACCGCTCCTTTCAACTTCTTTTTAAGGGCAAAAAATCACATTCATTAGGAAAGAGCCCTCATTGCTTAATCACTTTCCACCTCTTACTAAGGCCCTACCTCTTCACACTATTGCATTGGGGGTTGGGTTTCAACACCTGAATTTGTGGGGGACACCAACATTCAGACTACAGCAGTTGGTCTAGTAAGAGTCTCCCTACCCTTGATATTTTTGTAATTTTCCATCCACTGACCTCTCACTCTGTTCAATAGCCGGAAATCCCCAGCTGTCTTTGCTGAATTCAGAGTCGAGCCCAATCGCTCTTCCGTATGTCAACAGTCTTTAATAAAGTCTTCCTTCAGTGGGTCTCATGCTATCTTCATGGGGTCTGGGTTTGGAAAGTTAAGTCTCTTATCAGAGTAACTTTTTTTTTTCTTCAAATTTTAGAATTATCATCTTGTCTAATGAAGAACTTATGGTGATCTGGGATTCTATCTTGTGATATTCAGTGTTTTCAAACCTTTGATATTTGACAAACCCCCCAAGATCATATTCTAAGTTAAAAAAAATATTAAGTTGCCTAAAGTCCAAAAAGACATATTCAGCTTAATGTATTAAAATCATGCAGGAAACATTGTCAAATATAAAATACTGTTTAATTTTCTTTGGGTTATATTCATATAAATATGTTATTAGTATGTATTACAAAATTGTATAAGATTCCTGTAATTCTGATATGACTCAGTATATGTTATCAGTAATAATTATAATTGTTTTATTTTATTTTGTGTTTGAGATGGAGTCTCACTGTGTCGCCCAGGCTCAAGTGCAGTGGTGCAATCTCGGCTAACTGCAAGTTCTGCCTCCTGGGTTCACGCCGTTCTCCTGCCTCAGCCTCCCGAGTAGCTGGGACTACAGGAACCCGCCACCATGTGCAGCTAATTTTATGTATTTTTAGTAAAGATGGGGTTTCACCGTGTTAGCCAGGATGGTCTCCATCTCCTGATCTTGTGATTCACCCGCCTCGGCCTTCCAAAGTGCTAGGATTACAGATGTGAGCCACCGCACCCTGCCAAGACAGAGTCTTGCTTTGTCGCTCAGGCTGGAGTACAGTGATGCAATCTTGGCTCACTGCAAGCTCCGCCTCCCAGGTTCATGCCATTCTCCTGCCTCAGCCTCCCGAGTAGCTGGGACTACAGGCTACTTACACCCAGCTAATTTTTTGTATTTTTAGTAGAGACAGAGTTTCACCATGTTAGCCAGGATGGTCTCGAACTCCTGATCTTGTGATCTACCCGCCTCAGTCTCCCAAAGTGCCGGATTATAGGTGTGAGCCACCGCGCCTGGCCAAGACAGAGTCTTGCTTTGTCACCCAGGCTGGAGTGCAGTAGTGTGATCTCAGCTCACTGGAAGCTCCGCCTCCCAAGTTCACGCCATTCTCCTTCCTTAGCCTCCCAAGTAGTTGGGAATACAGGCGCCTGCCACCAGTGCCCAGCTAATTTTTTTGTATTTTCAGTAGAGATGGGTTTTCACTGGGTTAGCCAGGATGGTCTCGATCTCCTGACCTCATGACCTGCCAGCCTTGGCCTCCCAAAGTGCTGGGATTACAGGCGTGAGCCACTGCACCCAGCCCAATTGTGTTTTTAACTGTGGCTGCCCTAAAATGTTTTTGTCATCCACAGACAATTGTCTCATTTTGATCTACTTTAGAAGGTGGTTTTATAATCAGCTATAAAACTTTGACAGGTACTCTTGAATGCAAGTTTCTGATAACTTTGGAGATTATGACATTAGTATAAGGGGAAAAAACTTTTAGGGCTCTCATGGAGAGCTGAAATGTTCATGAATATGAAGCAGAACAGAAGTTAACTGAATAGACTGAACTAACAGAAGACTGAAGTAGTTTTTTTTTTTTTTTTTTTTTTTTTTTTTTTTACTTTTTTCTTAAAATGTTGCTGATCCTTTTTGTTTTCCAGAGCTAAGAAAACTTTTCTTCTGAGGTATTTACAGCTTTTAACAACTGGTAAAATATACTCCTGTAATCAAAATTTGGAGCATATTTGTTTCTCTCTACCTGATTTCTCCAGAATTTGGGAACTATTTGTGAGTATTCTCAATTTATGGTAGTATAGACATTTGTATAAATGTGATAAGAATCTGTTTTCTTTTGTAACAGAACACAATTGTAGAAACTGGTTATTTTACCAAGGCTTTGACTGGAATGGCATGCTTTCTTTAAGGAATCAAAGTTGATTTACAGAGCCAATAAAAGGCTCTTGGGAAATCTGGTCTCATACCTTGTTTGCACAGTCCCTGTATGAGGTTTCTGACCTGTGATAAGTAAAGAATGTCACTTTCTAACAGGCCAAGGAACCCCAAGTTATCTTGGCACCTCAAGAGAAGAGGAATTTACCTAACTCATAGGTATTTGAGGGTACAAACCAACGGCAGGGCTCAGCTTTTAAAAAGTCTTATCTGAGATTCATTATAGGACAGAGTTCCATCCAAGCCAATTTTAAAAGCCTATGTGAAAAATAGTTATTTTTGCTGTGCTTTATGCAAATAACCAGGCCGAGTACAATAAAAGTTTATTTTGCAAACCAATCAGTCCTATCATGATTTGTTTTTAATAAAAATGAGGATTGGAAAGAGAAAAATTATACTTAAAAAAGACTTATAGGCTGGGCATGGTGGCTCACACCTATAATACTAGCACTTTGGGAGGCCAAGGCGGGTGGATCACGAGGTCAAGAGATTGATCCTATCTCTACTAAAAATACAAAAATTAGCTGGGCATGGTGGTGCGCAACTGTACTCCCAGCAACTCAGGAGACTGAGGCAGAATTGCTTGAACCTGCAAGGCGGAGGTTGCAGTAAGCCCAGATCTCGCCACTGCACTTCAGCCTGGCAACAGAGTGACACTCCGTCTAAAAAAAAACCAAGAAACAACACAAAACAAAAAAAACCTTACAGTCCACTATTGTTAGCTGTTCTTGATTTTTTTCTTCAGTTTGGACTAAATCCTAAATTCTTTGTGGGCTATAAGTCCCCAAACTAATGCTTTCAAATCTTTACTTTTGAAACTGGGAATTGCACTCCTCACCCTAGTACTCATTATCTACCTGATAGTCCACTGTTCCTTTAAATGCAGTACTAAAACTATAGATGTTAATACTAATGCCTTTGCCATGCAAGCCTTGAGACCCCAGCCAGGCCTGCATGAGTACACTCACGCAGTTGCAAAGCGGTTCCACTCCTCTCACCCTGGGGTCAACACCTACCCTTACTATGCCTCTAATCAGCAGGAATAAGTTAGAGGAGCCTTTACCCTTTTCCAATCTTCATTAGCCAACACATTAAGATTAAGGTGTTACAAAATCCAAAGGGAGGCTGGGCGCGGTGGCTCACAGTTATAATACCAACATTTTGGGAGGCCAAGGTAGGTGGATCACTTGAGGTCAGGAGTTCGAGACCAGCCTGGCCAACATAGTGAAACCCTGTCTCTACTAAAAATACAACAAATTAGGCAGGCGTGGTGGTGCATGCCTATCGTCCCAGCTACTCGGGAGGCTGAGGCAGGAGAACTGCTTGAACCCGGGGGGTGGAGGTTGTGGTGAGCTGAAATAATAAAATAAAATAAACCCAGAGGGAGGGATTGAAAACGCCACTGCAAAATTGTAACTGAGACAGGGAAAGAGATCTGACCTAACCAACCCCATCTTGCTTCTAACCTCCAGGCTGTCCTTGTTCATTCTGGGCATAGGCTGAACTAACTTTGGGAGGAACTTAGGTTAGTGTTCATAGTTTACAACCAAGAGAATAACAGTTGTTTCCCAAAACAAACCTCTTTCTTGCCTAGGGACTAGACTGCCTTTATAGGACTCACAAATTAGCCACAAGATTAGAAATTATGGTTTAGGAGTCACATAGTTGGAGGATACAAGATTCTGACCCTCCCTAAACTGTTCCTAAGATCAGTACTTGAGATATTTTGCAGACCCTGCACTTGATGGATCAGCTGGCACCACCCAGATGGATAAACTGGCTCATCTGATCTTGTGGCCACCACCCAGGAACTGACTTAGCGCAAGAAGACTGCTTTGACTCCCTACGATTTCATTTCCAACCCAACCAATCAGCACTCCTGACTCACTGGCTTCCCCCAGTCCACCAAGTTATCCTTCAAAACTCTGATCCCTGGGGAGACTGGATTAATAATAAAACTCCTGTCTTAAATTAAGAAAGAAAAAAAAAAGTCTTCCTTACTATTTCAACAACTTTCAGAATATTGTTTTCATTAATACCACCTAGGAATCAGTGACTATGTTTTATTAGAATAATTTCTGGTGCTTTATCATGTCTTTGATTATTTAAGAGAACTAAATCTTCTCACCTTAAAAAAAGCTATTTTTTTCTTACAATCATAGAATCTCCTATGGCTATTTTTATTGTCACTTTAATTAAATGGATAATTAAGTGTTGTTTCACAGTGACCTGTGATCCTATTTAATCAAATGTTCAAAGCTTTTTGACAATTTCCCCAAATGAAATTCTAAATGAAAAATTTTTTTAACTTTGAACTGACTTTAAGATTTTCCAAAGGGCCCCTAGAAAATCTCAAAATATTTGTTCTCTCATTTTGTAAAAAGACAGATGTTAAACTAATTAGGTTTATTCAATATGTTAAATTGCATGGGAAGCACTCACTGTCAAGAAAAGAAACTTAACCTGCCTTAGGTGGTATTTGCATGGATAAATGTTATTATTTCAGAAACTGAATGAAGTTCCTAGAAATTTGTCAATGCCTTTGATAACCATAATATGTCCTGGTATAATATTATCAGTCATAATTCCAGTTATGATTTTAAATGTATGCCACAAAAAACTGATCTTCCTTGTTAACTGAATTAAAATAAACCTTCATCCGATCTTTACCATGGCCATTTTAGGTTTTTTGTCATTCACAGTTATAATTTTACTCTGATACTTTCCTGAAAGCTCTTGCAATCAGCTATTAGCAAGAGTACTTCATCTTCAACAAAAAGGATTGTGTCTCTAAGACCCATGGAAAAGCCTATAACAGTACTGTGGGGTACACGCTTCTGATGACTTGCTTAAATAACTTTAATCTCATACCACTGCACTGAGGAAGGATTTCCAGAACTCTAGTTGAAAAGCTGATGGGATGACACTGCTAATCGGAGATCAAGCAAGACCAGAATTGATCATATGGAACTGAGGTAACTGAAAAAGATGATTTTTTAAATGGCCTTTGTTTGAAACATTGCTGGTTCTTGAATGTTCTATGTCCTGGATATAAGGGGAAAACATAGATTAGAACAAGGAAACAAAATAAAAACAATGATTAATGTTCAGAGCAGAATATAAATCCTTTCTAAGTCCAGAGGGCAAGCCAGTCATGAGGTTTTCTAGATGTGGGGTTCCGTCTTTAGTGAGGATGGTAATGGTAGTGTTGGAGTCATGGTTATTTTCTGGAGCAGAGCCTGGAAGATGCAAGTGTTCTGGGGAAATAATTGAAAACCCCAAACTGTTGTGATAAATCCTTTGATTTCTCTTTTCTCTTAAGCAATCCATAACTGATAACAATTTAATAAACTTTCATAAGTAGAAAATTTATATTTTTCTCCCTTTCTGCTTCCTCTAAAATTTGTCAATTCTTATTGAATATTCCTATTCTCATGGCAATATAGTTGTCTGCATAAATTCAAGAAGAATCTGTTCTCCTTAAAAAAGGACGTTCTTTGGAAAAATTGATTATATTACCGCGAGTTTGAATAGAATGTCATATTTGAGACTGATGTGCATAGAATTAGATGTGACCAGACATTTTTAATAAACTAAGGTTGACTTGATGGAGTCAATGCTTACAAAGCTCTCTTGAAATAATTGACTGGTGCCTTACCTGACTTACAGGGTTCCAGGCTTACAGGTGAGTAAGATGGGTACACTTACTGGTAGGCCTAGGGCCATAAGAAGTTTTGGAAACCTCAAGAGGAGCAAAAGTTTGAGGCCAGGCACGGTGGCTCAAGCCTGTAATCCCAGCACTTTGGGAGGCCGAGACGGGCGGATCACGAGGTCAGGAGATCGAGACCATCCTGGCTAACACGGTGAAACCCCGTCTCTACTAAAAAAAAAATACAAAAAACTAGCTGGGCATGGTGGTGGGCGCCTGTAGTCCCAGCTACTCGGGAGGCTGAGGCAGGAGAATGGCGTGAACCCAGAAGGCGGAGCTTGCAGTGAGCTGAGATCCGGCCACTGCACTCCAGGCTGGGCGACAGAGCAAGACTCCGTCTCAAAAAAAAAAAAAAAAAAAAAAAAAGAAGAGCAAAAGTTTTAGGATCCGAATGGATCCCCACATTTCTCTGTCTGAAACTACAGATAGTGCAGGTGTAGTCTTTTTTTTGGGTGAGGTGGGGAATGGAGTCTCAGTCTCGCTCTGTTGCCCAGGCTGGAGTGCAGTGGCACGATTTCAGCTCACTGCAAGCTCCGCCTCTCGGGCTCACGTCCTTCTCCTGCCTCAGCCTCCCAAGTAGCTGGGACTATAGGAGCCCGCCACCACACCCCCGCTAATTTTTTTGTATTTTCAGTAGAGACAGGGTTTCACTGTGTTAGGCAGGATGGTCTCGAACTCCTGACCTTGTGATCCACCTACCTCTGCCTCCCAAAGTGCTGGGATTACAGGCATGAGCCACTGTGCCTGGCCGTGTAGGTATAGTCTTAAAAGTCTAATCTGAGATTCCTTATAAAAGTTCCAGCAAAGCAAACTTAAAAAGCCTCGTGTGGTCAATTATCATTCTTGCTGGACTTATGTAAATGATCAGGCCAAATTTAATGAGATAAGACTTATTTTGTAAACAAGAGTAATCTTACTTTATCTTTGATCTCAGTGGTAGTAATTATACAGAGAAATTTTATGTTTCAATGGCAAACTATAACCCAGTTGTATGAGTTATCAGACTCTAGTCTTGTTCATTGTCTTTGAGCTATTTTTTTAGCTCTTTAAAGGATGGATCCTGCCAGCCAGGCGCGGTGGCTCACGCCCATAATCCCAGCACTTTGGGAGGCTGAGGTGGGCGAATCACCTGAGGTCGGGAGTTCGAGACCAGCCTGACCAACGTGGAGAAACCCTATCTCTACTACAAATACAAAATTAGCCCATAATCCCAGCTACTTGGGAGGCTGAGGCAGGAGGATTGCTTGAATCCGGGAGGCGGAGGTTGCAGTGAGCCGAGATTGTGCCACTGCACTCCAACCTGGGCAACAAGAGCAAAACTCTGTCTCAAAAAAAAAAAACAAAACTCAAAAACAAACAAACAAAAAACACCTGGATCCTGCTGTCTTACATATTTTGTCAGTAATTAGTATTTCCAATTTTCCTCCCACTCTACTGACTTGATGTCACTGAGAACTAAAACGCTTCCTTCTCAAAGCCTTGCAAGCTGAAGCTGGATGGCTAGATATAAACTTCAAAAGATTTATCACAACACTTGGGTCTTTCAAATATTTCCCAGAACACCTGCATCTTCCAGACTGTGCTCCAGGAAATAACCATGATGGTGCCACTACCTACCACTACCATCCTCACTAAAGATGGCTGGAGCCCAACATCTAGAAAATTTCATAACTGGCTTGCCCTCTAGACTGGGTTTATCATCTACTCTGAATATTAATCATTGTTTTCATTTTGTTTCCTTGTTCTAATCTATGTTTTTCCCCCTTTTACAGATCTCTCATCTTACAATTTCTAACTCAAATCATCTCCCCACAGCGATCAACTTAGCTTCCTTTTTTTAGTGAAACTTCTAGGGAAGTTTCAGATGGAGAAATGTGTGGACATTCAGGCCCTAAAAGTTGGTATAAAGATTATTTTACTGTGAAAATATTTGACCTAAGAAAGATGCAGCAAGAAATTTTATTTGAACTTCCCTTATTTCACTAAAGCAGAGCCTCCAGAAAATACAGGTGCCATTGGCCTCCCTCTGAGGAAGTTTCCTGCGAATTCCACTACTGTAGAGACAGATTGCCCATTCTTGTAAGCATCCAAAAGCCCAAAAGAACCTTCCACAACTTCCTACTGAAACTCCAAAATCTCCCAACACATTTTGTTAAGTGGATCTATAAACCTTTATTTCTATGTAGTGAGTTACTCTAAACCTTGTCTTTTCTCCTGTTAACTTATTGTTGCCAGTTAATTTGCAGGTCCTCAAACACAGGACCCACATTGAACAAGGAAAAGCTTTCCTTCCAACATAGACAACATGACTACCTGTAGAACATCATTTTGAATGTACAAAAATTATTAAGCAAATTTAGCAAGTTTTCAGGACATAAGATGAATTGCAGATATCAACTGTATTTCCATATATTAGCAACAATCAGAAACAAAATTGAAAAAAATCACCATTTACAACATTATCAAAAAATACAAGGCCTTGCACAGTGGCTCACGCCTGTAATCCCTACACCTTGGGAAGCTGAGGCAGGAGGATTGCTTGAGCGCAGGAGTTCGAGACCAGCCTGGGCAGCATGGTGGGACTCCGTCTCTAAAAAGAATTTAAAAAATTAACTGGGCATGGTCGTGTGTACCTGTGGTCCCAGCTACTCAGGAGGCTGAGGTGGGAGGATAGCTTGAGCCCAGGAGGGTCGAGGCTGCAGTGAGCCATGATCACACCATTGCACTCCAGCCTGGGTGACAGAGTGAGATCCTGTCTCAAAAAAAAAAAAAAAAAAAAAAAACTTAGGTTAAAATCTAACAAAAGTTATAAGTTTTTTTGTTTGTTTGTTTGTTTGTTTTTGAGATGGAGTCTCACTCTGTTGCCCCGGGTGGAGTGCAGTGGCGGGATCTCTGCTCACTGCAAGCTCCGCCTCCCAGGTTCACACCATTCTCCTGCCTCAGCCTCCCGAGTAGCTGGGACTACAGACGCCCGCCACTGCACCCGGCTAATTTTTTGTATTTTTAGTAGAGACGGTGTTTCACCGTGTTAGGCAGGATGGCCTCGATCTCCTGACCTCGTGATCTGCCCACCTCGGTCTCCCAAAGTGCTAGGATTACAGGCGTGAGCCACCGCGTCCGGCCAGAGAAATTTTAAAAGACCTAAATGTGAATGGGTCAGAAGATTCAATACGGTTAAAATGTCAATTCTCCCCAAATTGATCTGTAAACACTATCCCAGCAGTCTTTTTTTTATGCAAAATGACAAGACAACTCTAAGATATACAAGGAAATCCGAAGAATCTAGAAGATACAAAATAAGCTTGAAAAATGAAAACAAAGTTGTAGGACATAAACTACCTTATTTCATCACTTATTTATATAGCTACAATAATCAAAACAGCATAGTGCTGGCGGCAAAAAGACAAATAGCTCAATGGAACATAATAGGAAGCCTAAAACGAAACATACATATGCGACACAGATTTCGACGTAAGCACAAAGGAAATGCAGTAGAGACAAAAATAACTTTTTAACAAATGATGCTGGAACATTTCGATATGTATACATGCAAAAAAATGAACTTTGGTCGCTATCCCATACCGTATACAAAAATTAATTAAAAGTAGATCTTATCCTTTGAGCCCAAGAGGTTGAGGCTGCAGTGAGCTGTGATCACACCACTACATTCCAGCCTGGGCAACAGAGTGAGACCCTGCCTGAAAAAAAAAAAAAAAGTAGCTCCTAGACCTAATATACAACCCAAAACAGTAATATTTCTAGAAGAAATCCTAGGAGAAAATATTTGTGATAGTGGAGCTGAAAAATCTATCAAACACTAAACTTTTTTTACCACCTTGACTAAAAGTAATTGGTTTATATACTTCATCATATCATTTAATTTTAAATCTACAGAGATCAATGTCACTTTCTCAGTAAAAGTACGTGAGTCTTCAATGATGACCAGAACTCACACTCCCAAGTAAACCATAACACCATGTCTCCAGAGTAGAGCTTATTAGAGCAATAACTTGTGATAATGATAAATATTGATCAAAGACTGAGCCTAGGAAGTGAGTTTTTTGAGGCTGCATATACTCAAGGCAATTCTTCAGAACCACAGAGGGCTCACTGGATCCTATTAACAGCTGAGTGAATGAATAAACAGATGAAACAGGGACCTGAGTAGATGGTAGTTGATATTCTTGTACATATATTCTACCTCTAGATTCAATAGAAAGAACTAAAAGTACATGAGTTTCAATACCAACATCTTCGACAGTTACCAGCTGTATCACCTTGGACTAGTCAGGTAACCTCCCGTGAACCTGGTTGCTTCCGGGGCGGGGATCCCTGCGCGGGAGTTTTGAGCCTGGGAGCAGGGGGGGCAGAGCAGCTGGAGGGCCAAGCCTTTGAGCTCCAGGGGGGTCGCCGGGATAGTGGGTAGTGCCCGGCCGATCGGCGGCCTGGGGGTTGCCTGAATGTGAGGTCTGGGGTCACCCCGAGGTGATGTGAGTCCTGGGATGCCCCACAGGGATTTGCTGCCTCAGGGATCCGAAGTCTCATTCACTCCCCCACTGGGGACCTGAGCTCTCGAGATCCTCCTGCGGGGGTCTGAGATCTCGGGGTCAGCCTGTGGGGGTCTGAAGCCTCGGGGTCCTCGCGTGGGGTCTGAGGTCTCAGGGTCCCGTCCGTAGGGTCTGAGTCTCGGAGTCCCCCATCCCCGGGATCGGCGGTCCGGGTCCCCGGAGCAGGCAGGGCAGTGGGTCGGGCCCCGAACAGTAACGTGGCGCGCCGGCCCCAGGTGGTGTAGGGCTGGCGGCGGGGGGATAACGGTGCCGAAAGTCCGCACAAAGCCGTCCGCGGGGGTCCCGCCGCGCCCGCGAGGCAATGACTGTGCCCCCTCCCATTCCTGATCCTCAGCTCAGGTGAGCACAGATGAGGCGCTGGGAAGCTTCTAAGTCGCAAATGGAAATAGAAGGCTAATTCAGAGGTGAGGGGCCGTAGTGCTCGTTACTCCCAGAAGGAGAGAAAAAACCACGGCCCCGCAGCCGGAGGCGCTGCGAGGCCGAATCCGGCCCCCTCACCAGTGTCTCAACTCCCTCCGGCCTCCCGCCTCAGCTACAGAGAAATCCCGGAAGCGCGGAATCAGCCAAGCGCGGTGAGGGAGGGGCGCTCGCCGCGCGCATGCCCAGTGCCCGTCCGCGTCGCCAGGCTCTCCAGCACCGCGCGGTCCAGCCCGCCGGATTCCGCCGTCTGTCATGGCGGCCCCCATCCTGAAAGGTGAGGGACTTCCTGCTTCCTGCGCCAGCAGCGGGGGAATTTGAGGACTGGCACCCCTGGTGGCGGGCGCACTCGGGGGGGTCCCGTGGGAGCAGCCCCGCTCGCCCCTCCCTCGCTGTCTGTCCCTTCCCAGATCCCCTGCCGCCTCCTGCCTCCCCGGCTGTCTGCTGCTCTCTCCCCCGCTGCCTGTCGCCCCCAAACCCCCAGCTGCCTGCTTCCTCTCCCGTGCTCCCTGTCTCCCCAGACCACCGACTGCCTGCTTCCTTCCGTATGCTCCCTGTTCCCCCAAAACACCCGGCTCCCTGTTGCCTCCCCCGTGCTGCTAGTTCCCCTCAATCCCCCGCCGCCTGCTCTCTCCCCTATGCTGCCTGTCGCCCAGATCCCGCCCTCCCCCTACCTGCTCTCACCCCTGCTGCCTTAGTCCCTGGACCCGGAGCTAACAGGCCCTCCGGAAGTTGGTGTAGGGTCCTCCTGGGTCTGGTCCTGCTCTACCCCCTCTGAGGCCCACCTGGAGTTTCTATGCTAATTGTTCTAATAATAGGAGCTGCCTTTTACTGCGGAGTCCTCGTGTGCCAGGCGCTGTGCTTAGGCTAGTGTGGTATTGTCTGATTTTTTAACCGCTGTATCAACTCTCTTACCTCGTATTACAGGTGGAAACTAAGGCATGGGGTGTTTAGGTGCCTCTCCCCCGGTGTGTGGCTAGTCAGTGCTGACAGAGCCTTAGACCGGAGCTGCTGCCCCAACCAGTATATGATACCTGCTGTGCACCTGGAAGAGCCCAGGAGAGGGGAATAGAGGACACCTGCCTTGTAGAGTTTGGCCGTGGGAAAAAAAGGGGCCTGTATTGTGGGGCCTGGAGTCATAAAACCTCATAGCCAAAAGAAAAGACTAGAGGCTTTATACAACTCTATAATTAGATGTGGCTATTTTTCTAATGTTAGTATTTTGTTAAATTAACCTGGTTTTCCTTTAGCGTTACCCGCAATCATTGACCAATGGCACACCTGGAAAATTCTTTTAAGCATCAGGTTTTGAGAAGAGGCTATCCAACTAGAACAGGGGTCCACAGACTATGGCCCCCAGGCCATATCTGGCCTGCTGCCTGTTTTTGTAGGGTCTACAAGCTAAGAATGTCTTTTACATTTTTAAGTGATTTTAAAAAAAGAAGGACAAATGAAAAATTATATCACATTCACATTTTCTTCTCCATAAATAAAGTTTTATTGGAGCACAGGCTGGCCCATTAATATATTACCTATGGTTATGTTTGTGCCACAACCGTGAAGTTGAGTAGTTGTGACAAATACTGTATTGGCCACCAAGCCTAAAATATTTATTATCTGTCCCTTTACAGAAAACAGACTTCTGCACTAGAAAAATTAAGCCTAAGAATTTGGGGAAAGCATCTAATTTTAGGAATGTAAACTGTCATGTATTGTATGAGTACAGTTTTCTTTGCTTAAAATTTTAATAAATTCCCTGAAGCTATTTTGAAAAGGCTTTTAGTAGAAATTTATTTACGAGACAGAGTCTTACTTTGTTGCCCAGGCTGGAGTGCAGTGACGTGATCACAAAATAGCTCAAGCAATTCTGCTTCAGCCTCCTAAGTAACTTGGGACTACAGGCACTACCATGCCCGGTTATTTTTATTTTCATTTTTTAATTTAGTATTTTTTTGTAGAGCCAGGGTCTCACTATGTTGCCTAGGCTGGTCTTGAATTCCCAGCCTCAAGCCATCCTCCTGCCTCCACCTTCCAAAGTGCTGGGATTACAGGCATGAGCTACTTTGCTCAGCCAGTAGAATAAACTTAATTTACTTTTCTTACTTTTGAGGCAAGGTCTTGCTCTATTGCCCAGGCTGGAGTGCAATGGTGTAATCATAACTCAGCTTCTACCTCCTGGGCTTGAGAAATTCTCCCACCTCAGCTTCTCCACCCTCCCCACCCCATTTCCCACCCAGTAGCTGGGACTACAGCCACTCGCCAGCATTCCTGGCTAATTAAAAAAAAAAAATTGTAGAGACAGGGTTTCACTGTGTTGCCCAGGCTGGTCTCAAACTCCTGTACACAAGTGATCCCACTGCCTTGGCCTTCCAAAGTGCTGGAATTACAGCATGAGCCACCACACCTGGCCAGTAGAATAAATTTTTGGTTTACTCTTTTTTTTTTAATTTTTTATTTTTTGAGACAGAGTCTTGCCCTGTCACCCAGGCTGGAGTGCAGTGGTGTAATCTCGGCTCACAGCAACTTCCGCCTCCCGAGTTCTAGTGATTCTCCTGCCTCAGCCTCCCAGTAGCTGGGATTACAGGCGCCCGCCACCATTCCCAGCTAATTTTTTGTATCTTTTAGTAGAGACGAGTTTTCACCATGTTGGCCTGGCTGGTCTCAAACCCCTGACTTCGTGGATCTACCTGCCTCCGCCTCCCAAAGTGCTGGGATTACAGGCATGAGCCACCGTGCTGGCCTCGGTTTACTCTTAAACATAAATGGAACAAAATCTATTGGGCAGGGGATGCTGGAATTACAAATGTATATTTCATGTTCATATCTTGTTTTCAGATGTAGTGGCCTATGTTGAAGTGTGGTCATCCAATGGAACGGAAAATTATTCAAAGACATTTACAACACAGCTTGTGGATATGGGGGCAAAGGTAAGACATTTATTTTGCTGTTGATTCATATGACAGTCTTCTGATAGGTAAAAGGTTACATTTGCATTTTCTTATTTTGGGAGTTATTACTTAGAATACAGACAAAGCAATGGGTAAGTGGTGGGAGAAAAAAGAGCCAAACTGTGAAGAATTTAGAACAGTAGGACTTACAGAACAGTTGGGCCTGTGGGCATTGAGTGAGGAGGAGGAACCTAGGATGAAATGCTGGATTCTTACACTGGTTACTTGGATGCATAGTGCTATTAAGCAAAGTGAGGAATACAGGAAAAGGAACAGGTTTCTAAGGGAAAAGTTGTAAATTTGGGCATATTGAAAATATCTATTAGACATTTGGATATACAAGTCTGGAACTTCGAGTGTTCAAGGCTAGAGATGATGATTTGGGGGGTCAAGACTATAGGGGTCATGTAAAGTCACAGGTGTGGACGTCATCCCATGTCAGGCATGGTTAGGATGAAGAGTGGTGATGGGAGGAGCGTTGTTCAGTATTCAAGGACAGGCGATGGGAGCAGGGACCCAGTGACAGGGAGAGAAGAATGCCAGAAGGAGAAAAGCAAGTGTGGAAGTCAAAAGAGGGAGTAATTTTTTTGTTTTGTTTTGTGATGGAGTCTCTCGCTCTCTCGCCAGGCTGGAGTGCAGTGACGCGATCTTGGCTCACTGCAACCTCTGCTTCCTGGGTTCAAGCGATTCTCCTGCCTCAGCCTCTCAAGTATCTGGGACTACAGGCACACACCACCATGCCTTGCTAATTTTTTTTTTTTTTTTTGTATTTTTAGTAAAGACGGGGTTTCACCATGTTGGCCAGGATGGTCTCGATCTCCTGATCTCGTGATCTGCCCACCTCAGCCTCCCAAAGTGCTGGGATTACAGGTGTGAGCCACCGAGCCTGACCAGGAGTAGTTTTTTAATTGCCTTTCAGAGCTCAGAGGGAGTAATTTTAAAGATAGAATTTTTAAAAACTACAGATAGTTCAAGAAAGATAGGATGGGCAAATGTACTTTGGATTTGAACACTGTAAGGTCATTGCTGAAGTTAGTGCAGTTTTCAGTAAAATGGGCAGGAATCATTGAGATATGAGGAAATGGAGATAGCAAACAATTTGCCTTATTCAAGTTTTCTTAGTATAGCCATCTGTGTTATCAGATTTACTATCACATAGTGCTTGTGTTCAAGTAGCCTTTATTTGACTTAATAATGTCCTTGATACCGAATAGGTATCTTTTGCCCATGCACACTAAACCAATCACTGTGATGACGGGTTTTACAAAAGAGAAAAGATTCATTCACAGAGAAGCCCAGCTAGGAGGCAGAAGAGTACTCAAATCTTCATTCCCAAAGATAAGGCTTATCAGTTAGGGAAGTGGGGTGATCTAAGCTGTGGGGAAAAATGGAGTATTTGATCTGCACAAGTGTAGTTGGGGTTCATGGGATGCATGTTTAGAAAACAGGCATTATTAGGAGGCTGAGGCGGGTGGATCACCTGAGGCCAGGAGTTCGAGACCAGCCTGGCCAACATAGTGAAGCCCCATCTCTACTAAAAATACAAAAAAATTAGCTGGGTGTGGTGGCACACACTGTAGTCTCAGCTATTTGGGAGGCTGAGGCAGGAGAATCGTTTGAACCTGGGAGGCGGAGGTTGCCTTGAGCTGAGATTGCACCAGTGTACTCCATCCTGGGCGACAGAGTAAGACTCTTGTCTCCAAAAACCAAAAAAACCAAGCAGTCACTAGTAGGATCCGATGGTGAAGTTTTGGCCTGATGTCAAAAGGTCACTTCTTGGGCATTTGCACAGGCCTGGTTGAAGAGTTGGTGGTTGCAGCCTGTTTGAACTGTAGAGGTGCTGCCCCAAGTTCCTGAAAAGTAACTTAAGCAACGGTTACCATGGTGACATATCCACCAGAAGTGTTACAAGGAAGCCAGTGAAGGTTGTTACAGCATTTAGCATCATGACTTGCAGCTATATACGAATAAATAAATAAATTATAAAAAGCAAGTGACCAAAAGCAAGCAAGGCAAATTAAATTTGGCAGACCTAATTTTCAGCCTTAAAGTGCAAGAGTGGTGATGCTGGCAATTCAGATATGCCAGAGAAGCCTTAAGGTGTTTTAAATGAAAAGGTGAAAGTTCTCCACTTTAAGGAAAGGAAAAAAATTGAATGCTAAAGTTGCTAAGATCTACAGTGAGAACAAATCTTCTAATCTTGAAATTGTGAAGAACTATGCTAGTGTTGCAGTCACGCCAAACTGCCAAAGTTACAGCCACAGTGTGTGATAATTTTTATTACAATACATTGTTACAATTACCCTATTTTGTTATTATTGTTAATCTGTGCCTAATTTGTAAATAAAACTTCATTGTATATGTATGTATAGGAAAAAACAGTATATAACCGGTTCAGTACTAGCTCAGGATTCAGGCATCCACTGGGAGGGGTGGGGGGCGGGCGGGCGTGTCTTAGAACTTAACCCTCGTGGATAAGGGGGAACTAATATACTCTTACAGGGAGTTTAGCTATGAAAAAAGTCTGTGTATGTCCTTTTCTGGCATTTGGGAGGGGCTGACTGATAGGCTGAGTGAAAGAGATCCATTAGAAATGGGAGAAAAGATAATCGAAAGTAGGGCGAGGTTGGGGTGGGGCAAGAGAGCTGCCGTGGGTATAAAACTTAAGAGGCACTCACCACCAGGCAAAGAGTGGGTGCTACTAAATTTTTTTACCCTAAGAGCCTTGTTTCACCTCCCTAATGCCTGTCTTGAGTAAGAGGTCAGTGCAGAGGAATCCGAATATAGTAGCAGGGCCTGCACTGCAGGAGGGGAGACCTGCCTACTGTGATACACCGGAATGTAGGAACCTGAGAGTCTGCGTGTTCTCATGCCTAACATTTACCTGGGATGAGGAAGAGTTACTGTGAATGAGAAAAAAGCCATTAGACAAGTGAGTTGACGAGGTGTTTTGAGGGTAGCATTAAGATCTTAGGTCTTTTGGATCTTTTTGGTTTCACCTTTTATTTCAAAACTTGGCAAGCAAAGTTGAAAGAATAGTGAATATAGATTCAACAGTCGTTAATGTTGTAACAGATTTGGGTATTTGTAGTATCATAATCCAGGATTATCTTAAGCCAATTTCAGGATTTGAGATAATATAAAACTAGACTACAGGCCTGTGAGGGTCATTGTAACTTCTGATTCACCCTTAATCTAGATGCAGCTCTTTGGGTCTCAGCCCAAAGAGGGTTTTTATCAGACCCCCTTCTCCGTTTGAGGCTTCTCAATTTTTGTCCTGTTTAGTGTTTGCTAAATTTGATAAAAGCCTTGTGGGAAAATGGCCTCAAATGCTAGACTCATCTCTAGGTATCAGTGTTAATCTAGAATCTCAGCCCGGTAATTCTTAGTTGCCTTGATAGCTCCCATGGACTTGGTAGGGATGTGGAGATTGAGAGAGACAGAGAGTTATAAAAGCAATACATATTTATTATTTAAAAAGACTAATGGGCGGTGCCGTGAAATTCACAGTGAACACAAAGAGAAACCAGCAACCATTTGCAGTACATTTCCTCTTCCATTTTTCAAAGACAGTTACTTTCAAATCATCTGTTTCTTTTGGTATTTGCCTTCATATTTCCAATCGGTGTACATATATTACTTCAGTACAATTGAATGCTATAAAAAATTATGCAGATGAGTTCTGCTTCTGGAAAGGATACATAAAAGGTAAAATTTTTGACACCATGAGTGTCTGAGCATGCTTTTATTATACTGTTACCTTTGACTAATATTTTAGCTGACTAAAAATGCTAGCACAAATATTGTTTTTCTTTGAAGATATTTCCCGTTGTTTTCTCACTTCCAGACAGATGTTGATAAGCCTGATTCAGCTGCCACTTATCATTGTTTGCATGTGATGTGTCTCCATCCTCTTCACCTTGATTACCTACTCTTTTAATATTTTTCCCTTTTGCCAGCCATGCTGGAACTCTGTGATAAGCTTGGTGTAGTGCTGTTTTCATTCTTGTGCTGGGCCTTTGTGGGGGATTCTTTTGATCTAGAATGCATATCCTTTAGTTCGAGAAACTTTTCTTTGATTATGTCTTTAATAATATTGTCTCCATTTTGTGTATTCCTGTATTTCTTTAACGTCTGTTGATTGGCTGTTGGATCTCCTGGTCTGAGCTCCTGACGTTCTTGCCTTTTGTCTCTTGTGTCCGTCTTCTGGTTCTTTTGTTCTACTATCAGTGAGCTTTTCTCAACTTCATTGACTGTTATTTCTGTAGAAAATTTTATTACTTATGTCATCTTTTCTTCATTTCCAAGAGCTCTTTAGGATCCTATTAACAAATAATCTTCTGATCATGTTGCATGAATACAGTATCTCTTTTTTTTTTTTTTTTGAGACAGAGTCTTGCTCTGTTACCCAGGCTGGAGCACAATGGTGCGCAATCTTGGCTCACTGCAACCGCCACCTTCCGGGTTCAAGTGATTCTCCTGCCTCAGCCTCCCGAGTTGCTGGGACTACAGGCACGAACCACCATGCCTAGCTAATTTTTGTATTTTTAGTAGAGACAGGGTTTTGCCATTTGGCCAGGCGGGTCTCAAATTTTTGACTTCATGATCTACCTGCCTCAGCCTCCCAAAGTGCTGGGATTACAGGTGTGAACCACCACACCCAGTTTCCTTTGGTTTTAATTAGCTGAATTTTTCCAACTTTTTGAATGATTGCACTGATTTTCGACCTTCTTACTTTGTATTTACGCATTTAAGATTACAGGCACCCGCCACCATGCCTGGATAATTTTTGTATTTTTAGTACAGACAGGGTTTCACCAGGTTGGCTAGGCTGGTCTCGAAATCCTGAACTCCTGACCTCAGGTGATCCACCCACCTCGGCCTCCCAAAGTGCTGGGATGACAGGCATGAGCCACCGTGCCCGGCCATGAATACAGTATCTTAAGATATTAAGTGTTCTTAATTTTGGTTAAATATGTGTTCTGTTTTCTCTGTTGCCTCTGAATTTCATTTGGTTTTATTTTTTTGATGTAGAAAGCTTTTCTGAAATGTCTATTATTATCTGACTCTTTCCATCTTCTAAAAATGTGGTGCCTTCTCATGGCCACATTTTCTCTTCTGTTCTCTTTAGCCTTGCAGGGCTCCAACTGTTTATTCTTTCAGTAACACTTCAGAGGGTGTTTTAGAGGGAGTCGACATGAACTTGTGTGTATGATTCACTGTTCTAACTGGAACAGATATGTTTTAAGCAGCGTTATGCATTCCTTCGAGTGTTTCTCTGTCAGATTCTGAGAAACAGAATTGCTGGGGTAGAGGTTTTTTGATCAATTGTACTTAAGAAGTTGTGAATGAACAGTAATGTACATTTTGTTTTCTGCATTTTGTCTACAGGTTTCAAAAACTTTTAACAAACAAGTAACTCACGTTATCTTCAAAGATGGCTACCAGAGCACTTGGGACAAAGCTCAGAAGAGAGGCATAAAGCTCGTTTCAGTCCTCTGGGTTGAAAAGTAAGCCGCTTCTCTCTTACTTTTTTTCCTTAAGTATCTAGTATTAAAATGTGTGGAGATATTTTGCACAGATCGCAGAACCAGATAAAGTTTGATTTTCATCTTTTCTCTGCCTCTTACCTCACCAAGTAATTTGACATCCTCCAACCTCAATGTCTGTAGTTCAAAAATGGGCGTACTATAATACCTAACTCTGCCTAGGGGGAGAAGGAGCCTGCAGGTCCTGAAGCTGGGTATGCAAGGCAGACTTAGGAAACGAGGGAATGTGATGAAGCAGATTGTGTTAGTCAGTGAGTGCTGCTGTAACAAAGGACCACAGACTGGGTAGCTTGAACAACAGAAATGGACTTTCTCACAATCTGGAGGCCGGAAGTCCAATATCAAGGTGTCCACAGGGTTGGTATCTTCTTTTTTTTCTTCCTTGACACCAAGTCTTGCTCTGTCATTGAGGCTGGAGTGCAGTGGCTAGATCTTGGGTCACTGCAGCCTCTGCCTCCTAGGCTCAAGTCATTCTTATGCCTCAGCCTCCCAAGTAGCTGGGATTCATCTCAACCTTCGCCTCTTGGGCTCAAGTGATTCTCCTGCCTTAGCCTCCCGAGTAGCTGGGATTACAGGCACGCAGCACCATGCCTGGCTAATTTTTGTATTTTTAGTAGAGACGGGATTTCGTCATGTTGGCCAGGCTGGTCTCAAACTTCTGACCTCAGGTGATCCACCTGCCTCAGCCTCCCAAAGTGCTCGGATTACAGGCGTGAGCCACCGTGCATGGCGCACACAGTTTTGATTACAGTGAATTTGTAGTAAGTTTTGAAATTGGGGAGTATGAGTCCTGTAACTTTGTTTTTCATTTTCAAGATTGTTTGGCTATTTTGATTTGGGTTCCTTGCTGAGATTGTTTGGCTGTCTTGTTTGGGTTCCTTGCATTTCTATATGAATTTTATGATCAGCTTGTCAGTTTATTCAAAAACAAAAAAGGTAGCTGGGATTTGGTAGCATTGTATCGAATCTCTAATTAGGGAAGTGTTGGTGTGTTTATAATATTTAATCTTCTAGTCCATGAAAATGGGATGTGTTTCTTTTTCATGTCTCAAATTTCCTTCAGTGATACTTTCTAGTTTTCAGTGTACAAGTTTTATACCCCCTGGGTTAAATTTATTCCTGACTTTTTTGTTCATTTTCATGTGAATGAAATTGTTTTCTTAATTTTTTTTAAGTTGTTAGCTGTTAGTGTATAGAAATGCAGGTGATTTTTGTATATTGATTTTATACCCTGCAAATTTGCTGAACTTGTTTATTAGTTCTAAATTATATTTGTGGGTTCCTTAGGATTTTCTATATGCAATGTTGTACAGTTTTGTAAATTGAGATAGATTTACTTCTTCATTTCTAGTCTGGCTGCATTTCATTTATTTTATTTTATTTTATTTTATTTTACCTATTTGTTCTGGCCAGAACGTCCAGCACAGTGTTGAATAGAAGTGGTGAGAATAGACATCCTTGTCTTGTTGCTCTTTTCTCTTTGGAGAAAAGCTTTCAGTATTTCATTATTTAGTATGATGGTAACTGTGGTTTGTGTAAATGTCCTTTATCAGGCTGAGGACATTCCCTTCTATTCCAGGTTGTTTGTTTGTTTCTTATTATTAAAGAAAGTTAGATATTGTTGTCAAATGTTTTTCTGCATGATTGATCATCGTGTGATTTTTGTCCTTTATATTAATGTGGTGTAATTGAGGGATTTTGTATGGTGAATCAACCTTGTAGTCCTAGGATAAATCCTACTTGATCATGTTATATATGTTGTCATCTTTCCTTTTTAATTGTTGGAACAGGCCGGGTGCTGTGGCTCACAACTGAAATTCCAGCACTTTGGGAGGCCGAGGGGGGTGGATCACCTGAGGTCAGGAGTTTGAGATGAGCCTGATCAATATGGTGAAACCCTATCTCTATTAAAAATACAAAAATGAGCCAGGTGTGGTGGCATGTGCCTGCAGTCCCAGCTACTCGGGAGGTTGAGACAGGAGAATCACTTGAACCTGGGAGACAGAGGTTGCAGTGAGCCAAGACCACGCCATTGCACTTCAGCCTGGGCAACAAGAGTGGGGGAAAAACAAGAGTAAGGTGTCCTTCTCCGACTTTTGTCAATATTTTCTCATTATCTTTCACTTTCAGAAATTTAAGTGTCTGGATATGGATTTATAAAATTTATTTTGTTTAGATTTTACAGAACTTGTTGAATATGTACTTATCTGTGTTTCTACATATAATTCATTTTTGGCCATTATTTCTTCATCTCTCTTTTCTGCCACATTTCCTCCTCCTTTTTTCTGATTAGCTGTATGTCTTTTTCGAATTAGCTATATACCAGGGATTGGTAAAGTTTTCTGTGAAGGGACAGATAGTAAATATTTTAGGCTTTGCGGGCCATGTGGTCTCAACAGCTCAGCTCTCTTGTGGTGTGAAAGGAGTAATAGAAATTAAGTAAACAAATGCCTGTGTCTGTGTGATAGCAAACTTTACTTACAAGTCTGGCAGTAAGTCAGGTAGTTTGCCAGTCCTTTCTATGTAATATACCTTTTAAATGTTTGCATTTGTCCGTAGTGCTCTCCTTCTTGTTCATTATTGTTGTCATTTTTTTTTCTTCCCAGGTTGATCTGTTTTCAAGTTCATTGACGTTTTTCTCCATCAAATCCATTCTGCTACTTAGTACTTTTATTTCAGATATTTTTGATTTCTAACATTTCTACTTGGTTTTTGTGTACATTTTTAAAATTTCATTTTCATGTGAGATTTCTCATCTTTGCTTTTCCTGCCTTTTGTTATGAATGTATTTTCTGTTACCTCGATGAGTATAGTTATAAATAGTTGTCTTAATGACCTTGTCTGATACTTTTGAGGTTGGCATCTGTTTTGTTTTTGTTTTTCTTTGATAGTGTGTCACATTTTTCTGGCTCTCCGTATGGCAAATAATTTGAGCTTGTATTTTGCACATTGTAAATACTATGTAGACTCCGGATTCTTTTGTATTGTGGCAAAGAGCATGATGTTTTTGTTTTAGCAAGCAGTTGACTTGTCATTAAAGTTAAATGCACACTGTCATTATGTGGGCAGTTGCTTAGATGGGCTCTTTGAGCCTCAGGTGCAAGCTGATTTGTTTACCTCAAACACATGTTGTTCGGGGGTCAGCCAGAGACTTGAACTTCCATACTGAGAATTTGGGGTTTCTCCTCTGGTTCTCTTACTTCCTGAGTCCTTACCTCATTTCTCTGGTGGCCGTAGGTGCCCAGTCTCCTTCGTCTGGTCTCTTCAGCGAGAAAGGAGGCCGGAGCTTCTGCTTGAGTGCCTGCCACGCCACACCACCTCCCACAGAGACTGTGGCTGCCTTTAGGGGACAGACAGAAAATGTGGGGATGCCCAGAGTCTTTTGCTTCCTTTTAAAATTTATCTCTTCTTTCTTTTTCTTTTTTTTCCCTCAAGCTTTCAAAGCTTTCACATCGTTGGTTTGTTTTATTTTATTTTTCCTGTATTTCCAGGACGTATAGCTTATAGTTCACCTATATTTGTATATTGGTTTGTTAGGAATAAACAGAAATGGAACTTAGTATGTTATTTTTGAAGCATCTGATGCCAGTCTAATTCTTCTTCCCTTCAAAATTATTTGACCTTTTTGCCTGGAGACTCCTTAAGGATATTTTTTATTTTATTTTATTTTTTATTTTTTTGAGACGGAGTCTTGCTCTGTTGCCAGGCTGGAGTGCAGTGTCGCGATCTGTGCTCACTGCAACCTCCGACTCCCTGGTTCAGCAATTCTCCTGCCTCAGCCTCCCGAGTAGCTGGGATCACAGGCACGTGCCACCACACCCAGCTAATTTTTGTATTTTTAGTGGAGATGGGGGTTTCACCATGTTGGCCAGGATGGTCTCGATCTTCTGACCTCGTGATCTGCCCGCCTCAGCCTCCCAAAGTACTGGGATTATAGGCATGAGCCACAGTGCCTGGCCAGGATTTTTTTTTTTTTTTTTAAGACTCATTGCTTTACTGTAATATGTTTTGGATTGATCATTCCAGTTCTGGCTTGACCTTTTCAACAGATTCAGGTCTGTATTTCTGCAAAAGTTTCTTGGATTTTAGATTCAAATATTCTGTTTCATTGTTTTGCTTTTCTTCTGGGAGTCCAATAATGTTTACATTGGGCCTGCTTAGCTTTTATTTCAGCCACTTTGACCCTTTTATACACACACACACACACACACACACACACACACACACACACACACATTTTTACCCCAAATACTCATTTGACAGTGTTTGCTTTTGTTTTTTTGAAGACAGGGTCTTGCTCTGTTTTTGGGGTTTTTGGAGACAGGGTCTTGCTCTGTTGCCCAGACTGGAATGCAGTGACTCAGTTGCAGCTTACTGTAGCCTGGACCTCTAAGGCTCACTCATTCCTCTCACCCCAGCCCTCCTGAGTGACTGGGACTGTAGGCATGTGCCACCATGCCCAGCCATTAAAATTTTTTTTTTCTTTTTTCTTTTTGAGATGGAGTCTTGCTCTGTGGTCTAGTGCAGTGGCACAATCTCGGCTCACTGCAAGCTCCGCCTCCCGGGTTCATGCCATTCTCCTGCTTCAGCCTCCCGAGTAGCTGGAACTACAGGTGCCCACCACCATGCCCGGCTAATTTTTTTTTTTTTTTTTTGTATTTTTAGTAGAGATGGGGTTTTACTGTGTTAGCTGGGATGGTCTTGATCTCCTGACCTCATGATCCACCTGCCTTGGCCTCCCAAAGTGCTGGGATTATAGGCGTGAGCCACCACGCCCGGCCTTAAAGAATTTTTTTTATAGAGATGGGATCTCACTATGTAGCCCAGGCTGGGCTCAAGTGATCCACTCACTCCAGCCTCTCAAAGTGCTGGGATTCCTGGTGTGAGCTACTGCAATCAGCTGACAATATTTGATTCAAGTTCAAGGGTTTTGTTATAGTCTTCAGTTTTGTGTTTGCTTTTATTTTAGGGTGTGTAATGGGTTTTCCTCAGCTGAAATGATTTGCTTTTTCTTTGTTTTTTTAAAATAGATTTTTTAGATGGATGTAGTCTTTTCTATTTCCATTCATTGTATAGGCTGGGTGTGTGGCCAGGGCATCCTCTTCTGTCAGTTCTGCTGTCTTTCGTAGTTTCTTTTATAGGTGATGCTTGTGATGGAGGGAGAAGAGAGGGGCTCGTGTATCTCGTTTGCCTTTTGTTTCCGTAGGATCCTTCAATGTTTTTCTGTTAGTTTCTTCTTTTTTTCACTGCCGTTGGTTCAAGGGCTGCTACTCCCCCCAGAACTGATGCTTTTCAGAGCCTGCCTGTCCTAGTCTTGCTCCATTTCAGGCCCCTTCCCTGGAGCGGGTACTGTGAGCTGCATGGGTTCTGCATTGTGGCAGTTGTGCTGGGCGTCCTCTTTCTGAGACTTTGTTACCTGTGCTTCATGTAAGTCCTCCAGGCTGTGCTACTTTTTATGGAGTCGTAAGCTTATTCTCCCCGACTTTCTGCATCCATAGACTTGCAGCTGTGTTGGAATTTGGATTATTTTTCTACTTATAGGTCATCTGAATTTGTGCTGTTATCTCCATATCGGTGAGAATGTAGGTCATATGTGTCTTTTATTTAAGTTTCTTTTTTTTTTTTTCTGCTTTTTTTTGGGGGAGGGAATGGGGGAACACTCAGTATCAGGCAGCCATCATTGTTTTCTCTACCTCCTCCTCTTATGGAGTCCATTGAAATGGCTTATTGATTTTTATCTCAAAATAGATCGCTCATAGATCTTTATCTCTGCTGTTACTCACAGTCCAGACAACGATCCTGTCTTGCTTCAGTTACTGTAGCAGCCTCCTGCCTGTCTGTTTCATTTTGCTTCTTATACATCAGTAAATGTAACCCCTTTTGTTACCAGTGGAAGGTATCCAAGTTACTGGCAGCAAATCCGTATGGGTTTGCAGCAACTTTGGTTGTTACCTCCTCAGAAGAAATAATTCCACGGAGGGGCATAAGGCAGAAGAAGAGACCAAAGCAAGTGTCAGAGCAGGAGCAGAAGTTTGTTTAAAAGGCTTCAGAACAGAACGAAAGGAAAGTACACTTGGAAGAGTCCCAAGCAGGCACGGAGGTCAAATTTGATGTTTAACCTTGATCCTGGAATGTATAGGCTCACCCTTTCCCACAGTTCTTCCCTTAGAGTGGGCTGCCCGCATGCACAGTGTGGGAATTGAGCGCAGGCAGTTTGTTTAGGAAGTGGTAATGGGTGCCCATCTGAGGTTTTCTTCCCTTTTCTCCACCATTTTGTCTCTTAATGTGCATGCCCAGGAAATGGCCTCTTCCTGGTATCTGCATTCAATTAACACTTTGGTGCAACAGGTGTGGACTGTCAGGAAATGGCCTCTCCCTGGCTCTGGCTACCAATTTATCACTTTTAGAGAGCAATGCGATCATTGTTGAGCTATCACCCGACATTCCTGGTGGGTGGTAGAGCCCTCTCCTGCAGGGCTTAACTACTTGCAACACTTTAACACGTAAATCAACTTTATCCTTCTGATAAAATGGCTTAGAATTCAGTGGTCTATAGTAGGGAATGGCAAACTGTCATCCCCCGGCCAAATCCACCCTGCCATCCTGTTTATTTTTTAATGGCCCATGAGCTAAGAATGGTTTTTAAGTTACAAGAAGAAAAATTCAAATGTTTACTATTTCATGATATTTACATTATATAAAATTCAATTTTAGTATCCATAAATAACGTTTTATTGGAACACAGCCATGTTCATCTGACGATGTAGTCAGTGGCTGCCTCTGTACTACACCTGTAGATTTCGATCCTGTGGCAGAGACCTTATGGCCCACGAAGCCTCAGACATTCACTACTTGCCCCTTTGCAGAAGTTTGCTGACCCAGGTCCAGTGTGCTGCATGATGTTCCCCTTCCCTTCCAATGTCAGCTGCTCCCCTCTCCCTTGTTTGCATCTTCCAAATGCTCTGGGCTTCCAGGTCCCCAAGGCCACACTCTTTTCTGCCTTTAGTTCTTGGCCTGTGCTGAGAACTCTGCCCCGTCTTCCTGATTCTAAACCGAGTTTTGTAGTCAGCTCCTTTATACATGTTGCATTGCAAGGTCACTTTATCAGAAGAGCTTCCTCTGTCCCCAGTTCACAGTTCAAGCCCTCTTTGTTATTCTCTATCTCAACTCCTTTTTTCCTGTGTGTGCTATTAAAACTTATTTTGCTCATTTGACTGCTTTATCTGTCTGTGTATCTAATCATGCATTTGGTCTTTCTATTGTAATGTAGACTCTAAGAGCAGCTACACGTCTGTCTTATTTATGGTTGTGTTTCCAGTAAGCATCTAACATACATCTGGCTCATAGTAGATGCTCAGTAAATATTTGTTCTAACAAATTATGAACAAAGGCAAATTTAGTTAAGTGGCATAGAGATACTAGAGAAAATATCATGGGGAAAATGACTTGAAAAAAACTGCATTTTAAAAGTTGAATAGAAATGTGGAGGGGAGAGTGCAGAAACAGAGACCTTTACTAGAAGCTTGAAGTAAATAGAGATGCATGGGCAAAAATTAAAATAGTAGGCATTTCTGTAACTAAATAGGGCCTCTCGGCTAATCCTGCATTGGGGGTGATCACTGATATCACTGATAGTGTTTTCTTCTGAGAGTTAGGGATTCTTGCTCTGCTTTGCTGGCCCAGCCCCTGACTCTCCCTCCTGTCATTCTTTATCCCCTTTCTCTCTCTATTTCTGCCACCAACCCCAGCCTCTTTCTCAAGGGGCTCATGCAGACTCCGTAATACTTGTAACTTCATTATACAAAAACAAACCTTTTTTTTTTTCCCCTGGAGACTGAGTCTCACTCTCTTGCCCAGACTGGAGTGCAGTGGCATGATCTTGGCTCACTGCAACCTCCGCCTCCTGGATTTAAGCAATTCTCCTGCCTCAGCCTCCCGAGTAGCTGGGGCTATAGATATGCACCACCATGCCTGGCTAATTTATATATATATATTTTTTTTTCTTTTCTTTTCTTTCTTTCTTTCTTTCTTTCTTTCTTTCTTTCTTTCTTTCTTTCTTTCTTTCTTTCTTTCTTTCTTTCTTTTTCTCTCTCTCTTTCTTTCTTTCCTTCCTTCCTTCCTTCTTTACTTCCTTCCTTTACTTCCTTCCTTTCTTTCCTTCTTTCCTTCCTTCTTTCTTTCTTTCCTTCTTTCTTTCTCTTTCTTTCTTTCTCTCTTTCTCTCTTTCGCTCTCTCTCTCTTTCTTTTTCTTTCTTTCTTTCTTTTTCTTTCTTTCTTTCTTTTTCTTTCTTCCTTTCTGACGGAGTCTTGCTCTGTCGCCCAGGCTGGAGCGCAGTGGTGCAATCTCGGCTCACTGCAAGCTCTGCCTCCCGAGTTCACACCATTCTCCTGCCTCAGCCTCCCGAGTAGCTGGGACTACAGGCACCGCCACCACGCCCGGCTAATTTTTTGTTTTTAGTAGAGACGGGTTTCCACTGGGTTAGCCAGGATGGCCTCGATCTCCTGACCTCGTGATCTGCCCGCCTCGGCCTCCCAAAGTGCTGGGATTACAGGCATGAGCCACTGCGCCCACCCTATATACTTCTTTAGTTAACTTTTTATTACAGGACATTCTTTTCCTGTCTGTACATGCAGATATGTCCCACTTTATATATGTAAGAATCTTTTGTAGTAGCTGTCCAGTAATTTTTGTAACCAGTGTCCTATTGATGATTGAAGTTTTTCATTTCTTAGTTCTTTATTTTTAATTAGAAATATTAGAGCATTGAGCTTCTGTATATATTACCTTTTTGCAGATGATAAATCTTTCCATAGATTTAAATCCCAAAAGTGGGCTATTCAGTTCAGAGAGTTTACATATTTAAATATGATAGATGCTGCCAAATTACCTTCTGGAAGAAGTGTACTGGTTTCCATTCTTTCTGGAATTATCAAAGAATACCTGTTTCCCAATACCTTTGCTTATATTGTGAGTTATCAGTTCTTTTAATGTTTTCTAATTAGTAGAAGAAAAATAATACTGTTTTTATTTGCATTTCTCTGATTTTTAGTGAGCTTGAATTTTCTTCAACAGAACATGGAGATAAGAGCCAAACTGACCTGCATGTTTTATGTCACGTCTGTTCTTTCTTGGTGAACTGCCTGCCTGCCTTTCCAATGCAGTAGTTCATGGTTTCCACTGAAAATGTGAACATTAACTTCGTAAGGTCACTAGGTGTCACTAGAATCCCATTCTGTTGGGTTCCTTCTGGGAGTGTTCATTTTAAGATCAGATGACAATTGATAAAATTCTGACATTTCCTTTGGACATAGAAATTTTTACCTTAAAGAAAGAATAAATAAAGGTGAAATAAAGGTCAGCTTGGCCCCCACTCTAAGTTCTGTTGACGAAAGTTTATCATTTTTAAACAATTGCAAACTAACAGCTAGGTTGGGAATATGGTTCACAGGCTTTGTCCTTGCTAGGCTGAGAGTTGGTTGCTGACTGAACGCCATCACCCCCTGCATTTAGTGTTTGCTAGAAACAAGGATATATTCCCACATAAGCACAACACAAGCCGACATGAGGGGCTTACCACAGCTCCTTTCCTCCCAGAATCCTCAGACTCCATTCCTATCCTACCGGCGGCCAGCTCCACTTCTCACCTCCTCAGCCTTCTCACCCTGCAGCCATTCCTTAGTCTTTCACTGGCTTCTGTGACTTTGACACTGTTGAAGGTCACTGACCAGTGATAGGAACGTCCCTCAGTTTGGGACGGTCTGATGTGTCCTTCTCATGTCACATCAGTGTGTAACAGTGGATGAGCCATTTAGGACTGGGCGAATTACTCAACTGCTGGGCTCTAGGTTCCTCCAGCAGCTCCTGAGTTAACTTGCTACTGTTGTTCCAGTGCTGGACCACAGAAGTGTTCTCTCTGCCGGCAGAGCACTATTGTGCAGACTTCTCTGAGTCTTCTGTTTTCTTCCTTGTGTGGCAGGGATACGCATGAAGGATTGTGTGCTTGGTGGCTGGAATCTTCAAAAAGATATGATTCACTTTTTTGCTTCACTAACACAGTGCCGTCTACATAAAAGATTAATGTACTTTTCCTGAATTGACTTATTGACTGGGCCTAGAGAATAAGATACTGGTGCTGGGCAGTTTGGCACCAGAGTAGTAAAAAGGCTGCAGGATTGGCCCAGGTGAAGACAAGGGGTTGTCCTAAGGGTAGAATGGGAGTCGGTGGTTCCTGGCCCACCTAGCAGGTGTGCTGTGGGAAGTGCTGGAGTGAATTGGCTCTCTGGGGAGAACAAGCTCATCAGAGCAGAGCTTCCCGGGGAGAATGTTGCTGCTTTGATTTCTGCTGGCTCTGAGGCAGCAGCAAGTCAAATAGTTGGTTCTCTGTTTAGAGGCATCTCTTGAAACACTTTTCGTTTTGACCACTAGATGGTAGGATAATGTTATCATTTTACATTTCTGAAGAAAAATAGAAATCTAATTGGAAGGTTTTTTGTTTGTTCAGTAGATTTTGGTTGGACCCCTGGTAAACGTGGGTTTCAGTGTAGCAGCTTTAGTGTGTTACCACATGTGCTAAAGCATAGCTGTTGGCATGCAGAATGGCATTACCCGCAGTAAGTGCCACTTACTTCTTCATAGTGAGTGATGCTAGTTACACCCAGGTGGATGAAATTCAGGGAGAGCATCTCGGTGCACCTTACATCTTATCACTCTAAAGGATATGCAGTTGGGAAGCTTACCTCAAAGGCAACAGAACACACGTCCCACAACTGTGTAACCTATGCCAGGCACACATTTTACTGGGTTGAATCAAGCCCTTCCTTAAACTGCTAACTTAAAGGATACTTACTGGTTTTTGTAAACTTTGGCAAATGGTCTTCTGTACTCCTCGGTTGTCTGTGTTGTGCAATAGGAGGCAATGGTAGTAGATTTTCCAGCATGGTTGGTTTGAGGCTTCTCATGAACTGGCTGACCTTTGCTCTGATGATGGTGGTGATTTTAATACTGTGTATTTGATAACACGGTTATCTAAGGTCTCCTCCACGTCTTTCATCCAGATGCATCTCAGCCAGCCCCCTTTTGCTGTTCCCTTACTCACAATAGTGGTAAATCGGTGACATTTTGCTTAAGAAGAAGCTGCTAAAAACTTCTCGTGCTTAAAATTGGTAATTAAGGGGACTTTTTAAAAAGAAGCACACCTCAAAAACATTTCCTTCCTCGTTCTCTTCCACCCTGCCTCCCTTTCCCATCACTTTTATTGGATACAGCATTCTGCTCACCCCATTATTGTAGGCTCAGATAGTTGGTTTGTTTTTTAAAATCAGCTTTATAAAAACATTTACATAAAATAAAATGGACCCATTTTAAGTGTACATTCACGGAGTTTTGGCAAATGTGTATACCTGTGTCACCACCACAACCAAAATATAGAGCATTTTCATCACCCCTAAATCTCCCTCATGTTCATTTGCTGTCGGCCTCCCTGCCCCCTCCTCCCACCCCAGGGCAGCCACAGATTTGGTTTCTGTCATTAAAGATTAGTGTTACCAGTTCTGTGGCTTCAGATCAGTGGACTCATCCAGTGTGTACTATTTTGTGCCAGACTTCTTTCACCGAAGGTGATGTTTTTGCTATTTGTCCATGTTGTGTATAGCAGTGGTTTCATTTTCTTTTATAGCTGAGTAGTATTCTATTGCAGGCATGTAGCACGGTGCCACCAGTTGATGGAAATTGGGCTCGTTTTCCATTTTAGGTTGTTATGAATAAAGTTACAATGGACATTTACGTTTGTGTCTTTGTATGCTTTCATTTCTCTTGGGTCATTACCCAAACTTTTCCAAGGCGGTTATGGCACTGTATATTCCCACCAGCAGTGTGAGGGTTCCATTCGCTCCACGTCTTCACCAATACTTGTAATTTATCCATCTTTTGAATTTTAGCCATTCGAGCGGATGTGTAGTGGTGTCTCGTTTTTTTTTTCCAACTTTTTTTTTTTTTTTTTTTTTTTTTTTTTTGAGACAGAGTCTCGCTCTGTCGCCCCAGGCTGGAGTGCAGTGGCCGGATCTCAGCTCACTGCAAGCTCCGCCTCCCAGGTTCCCGCCATTCTCCTGCCTCAGCCTCCCGAGTAGCTGGGACTACAGGCACCCGCCACCTCGCCCGGCTAGTTTTTTGTATTTTTTAGTAGAGACAGGGTTTCACCGTGTTAGCCAGGATGGTCTCGATCTCCTGACCTCATGATTTGCCCGTCTCAGCCTCCCAAAGTGCTGGGATTACAGGCTTGAGCCACCGCGCCCGGCCCCAACATTGTTTTAAAGATCTGATTCGCATGCTACACAATTTGCCCAATTAAAGTGTACAATTCATTGGTTTTAAATATACAGTTAGGTATTGCTTAACGACAGGGATGCCTTCTGAGAAATGAATAGGTAGGTGATTTTGTTGTTGTGCAGACATCATAGTGTGTGTTTACACACACCTGCATGACATAGCTACTGCACACCTAGGCTCTGTGGCACAACCTATTGCTCCTAGGCACAAACCTCTATGGCATATGCAGTTGTAAGACAGTGGTAAGTATTTGTGTCTCTGAAATATTTAAACATAGAAAAGGTACAGTAAAAATATGGCATAAAAGATAAAATATGGTACACCTATATAGGGCATTTACTATGGATGGAGCTTGCTAGACTGGAAATTGCTGTGGTTGGGTCCTTGAGTGAGTGGTGAGCGAATGTGAAGGCCTAGGGCATTACTACTGTACACTACTATGGACTTTATACATGTCATACACTTAGGTTACACTGGATGTATATTTTTTGGAGCAACTGTATTAACTGATACTATAACTTTTTTTAGAGACAAGGTCTTGCTTTGTGTCTCCCAGGCTGGAGTGCAGTGGCACAATTATGGCTCACTGTAGCCTCAACCTCCTAGGCTCAAGCAATCCTTCTGCCTCAGCTTCCTGAGGAGCTGGGACTACAGGTGTGTGCCACTATGACTGGCTAATTATTTGTTTGTTTGTTTATTTATTTATTTATTTATTTATTTTTGTAGAGATGGCAGTCTTGCTACATTGCCCCAGCTAGTCTCCAACTCCTGACCTCAAACAGTCCTCCTCCCTCTGCCTCCCAAAATGTTGGGATTGTACACAGGAGCTATTGCACCTGGCTCCTCCCATAAGTATGTAACCTATCTCTCTGTTACGTGTGGTGGGAGGGGAAAAAACAACCCCTAGGTTATTTATAATACCTAATATGAGTACTATGTAAATAGTTATTATACTGTATTTTTTTTTTGAAATGGAGTCTCGCTCTGTTGCCCAGGCTGGAGTGCAGTGGCGCGATCTTGGGTCACTGCAGCCTCCACCTCCCAGGTTCAAGCGATTCTCCTGACTCATCCTCCTGAGTAGCTGGGATTATAGGCGCGTGCCACCACACCTGGCTAATTTTTGCATTTTTAGTAGAGAAGGGGTTTCACCATGTTAGCCAGGATGGCCTTGAACTCCTGACCTCCCGCCTCGGCCTCCCAAAGTGTTGGGATTACAGTTGTGAGCCACCGCACCTTGCCTATGCTGTATTTTTTTTTTTAATTTGGCCTTACTATAGCTTTTTTACATGATAAACTGTAACTTTTTAAATTTTTTGACTCTTTTGTAATAACACCTTAAAATACATTGTACAGCAGTATAAAAATACCTTACAGCTTTATCAGCTTTTTCTATTTTTTAATTTTAATTTTTACTTTTAAACTTAAAAAAAAAAAAACTAGGACACAAAGCCACACATTAGCCTGGGCCTACACGGGGTTAGGAACATCAGTATGTCACTAGGCGATCGGAATTTTTCAGCTCCATTATAATCTTATGTGATCACTGTTGTGTATGTGGTCTCTCATTGACCAAAAGGTTGTTATGCGGCATATGACTGTATTCACAGAGTTGTGCAACTGTCACCACAATTTTAAAACATTTTCATCACCTCAAAATGAAACCTTGTACCCCTTAGCCCTATTCCCCATTCTCCCGCCAGCCAAGGCAGCTACTAGTCTACTTTCTTTCTCTGTGGATTTTCCTTCTCTGTGGATTTTCCTTTTCTGGACATTTCACATAAGCGGAATCATATAATATACGACCTTCATGTCTGGCTTCTTTCTCTTAGCATAATGTTTTCAAGGTTCATCACGTCATCTGTATTAGAATTGCATTTCTTTTTATGGTGGAATCATGTTCCATTGTATGCACACATGCGCGCACACACACACACACACTCACGAAGAACCAGTAGTACAAGGCTTATCATGAAAAACAACGGTCCCTTTCTTGACCCTTTTCACCCTGAATTCCTGTTCCCCAGAGGCAGCTCCTTTCACACATGTGGCTGCTTCTGCAGATAACCTGTTCAGTGACCTCCATATTTCTAAATACTGTGGCTGTATTGCTGTTTTGGTTTTTCAGTTTCAGATATTATCTAGTGACTTTCTGATAGGGAAGTGAGAATTTCGTTTTTAATCAGCCCCTCCCAGGGCATCCCACTCCCACATGCGCGCATCTGCTGTTTGCATGGACACATTCATGTGCAGGCTGTTTCCATTCTTGATTGCAGTGTACATGATACATTTTGGTTAAATCAGTAGTTTATGTTTACATCATTATGACTGTGGAAGTTGTGTGTTAGGCTGAATCTCAGAGTGAACCATGAATATATTTCCTTTCATGGAAAGCTTTTTGTTTTCCCTGAACTTGGCCTGGTGTCCTTTGAGTCCAGAGCTTCTCAGGCTCCAGTTACCTGAACATGGTCCCAGTGCCCCCATTGGGCACTGGGTGGCAGTGAGTGGGCACGGGCAAGGAGAGTTGCTGCCTCTTTTCAGCCTTCCACCCTCCACCCTCTGCCCTTTGCCTGCTATCCTCTGCCCCCTGCCCCACCCCTGAGTGCTCTGGCTTCACCTGTGCCTCCTGCCCTCGAGCGGTTCTGAGCTCCAGGTTCTGAGCTCCAAATGGACTCCTCTCCCACCCCAGCTGCCAGGCTTGGGTTTCCCTTTACTTTTTAATTTTTTTTTATTTGTTTGATTACTGTTCCCCAGACAGCTCTTATCTACTCTTTATTTTTGTTGGTTTATGTCTTTTTGTTTTCCTTTACTATCATTTTATTGGGGTTTTGGGGGTCAAGAGAAAAGCATGTGCTCAGTCCACCAGATTTAACCAGAGGTCAAAAACCTTCCATTTTTATTGTCTAAATATTATTCAGTTAAGAATTCCCCCTCCCCATCTTAGTCCCCAACTGCCTTTACTGAATCTTGAGCGTCTCCTGCCTCAGTTATTGCAGTAGTCCCTGACTGGCCTCCTCGTCCTGGACCGGTGACCTGCCCACGACCCGTCCCTCACACCTGTCCTCATACCCCAGCGCCCACAGGACGGGGTCCAAGCTCATTAGCTTAGAAAGTACAACCCTTGGAATCACATGAATTCTTTTTTTGTTGCTGGTCTCCTAACTTGCATTCATTCACTCAGTCATACAAATGGCGTATGTTTTCCCAAAAATGTCACGCTCTTTGCTGCACTGTGCTTGAGTCTGTGCTCTGCTTCCAGATGGAAGATCTGTGCCCTCTCACATCTGCCTCCTTGTCAGAGTTGAGTCTAGTAATCATCTCTGACCTGAAGCTTTCTCTGAACCATACTCATTTTGCAACTTTTTGCTGCTTTTCTGCTGGTTGTACTTCTCTGGTTACAATTACTACACTGTATTCTTTTTTAAACTTGTACATTTTTGCAGATTTCTCTGATGCCTGGCTTATTAGAAGACAGTTGCCTTCCCATATCTGCCTCTGCATTCAGTGTATAGCACATGTCATTTTGCTTCTGAAAACTCCACTGCATCGTATACTGAGGAGATAACGTGAGACAGGAAAAGAAAGTCACGTGTTAGTGTTGTTATAAAGATAGTATTGACTTTGCACACCCTCAGAAGGGGGTCAGGGACACCAGGATGAGATTCACTACCCTAGTGTTACTTACCACACTGCATAGACCATACTGTACTATATAGAGGCACGTATTTCTGAAACTTCCTTCATTCCTAATATATTTTGTAGAAATTTCTATATCAATATGGATATGTGTTTTTTTTATTGCAGTATACTTTATTTTTTCAAATATCTGTGTGTTAGATGTTGAACAGTGATAGGCCTGTGAGGGATAGTTGGAGAGGTGAATAGAGGCCTTATTATAAAAACACTTAAACAGCAAATGAGTGAGAATATGCTGTAAACATGGGAGTGACAGAAGGTTTTTATCTGGGTTGGGGAGAAATTTAAGGTTAATATTTCCATAATGTGTGAGTGAATTAGTAGAGGAGAAACAAACAGTAGGGCAGGAGATCATTTAGAAAATCATAATTATTTAGACTTGAGTGACAAAATGCTAAGAAGGGATAAGGGTCACAGGAATCCAGAGATACGAAGGTGGACAGGAGAAATGGCAGGTCTGTCCACAGGGCAGGAGGAGGAGGCTTGGCAATGCGGAGCATTGGTTGCACACCCAGGCCTTGGGGCTGATGGTGGTGGTGTCTGGACAGAAAAACAAAAACAAAAAGGACAACCTAATTTTGGAGGAAAGAGATGTCCTCTGACTTCAATTTCTTTACATCCCTTCTACCTCTAAATTGTCTGTGTTATGGCTTGTTTACTATTAAATGATCCATTTGATAGCATTTACTTATACCTTTATGAGTCTGTGCACTAATAATTTTGAAGTATGCTACAAGTCAAAAATTGTTGCATAAAATTGTACTTCCTTTACCTGCCTCTTGCTTCTCTTATACTTACACACCGGATAGAGATGATTTTGGGAAGTTTGATTTATACTGACTTTTGTATTTGCTATTGTATTTATTTTTTTAAAGTCTGTTAAAATGACCTAGGTATGGATTTCTTAAATTGCTAATACATGTGCAGATTTAGTGCTGTGTCAATGTATAATAGAAACAAATACTCATTAGACTACCTTAATTTAATTACACAGATGCAGGACAGCTGGAGCACACATTGATGAATCGTTGTTCCCTGCAGCTAATACGAATGAACACTTACCAAGCCTAATTAAAAAAAAAGTAAGTACATGATTTCAATGTAGATAATGGCAATTAGGAATTTATTCATTTTTATTTTTTATTTTTAGAAAATAAAACTTCTAGAAATATGTTCAAGAGTTGTCTTAAGTATGCTATTGATGATATTATTCATTTCACATAGCGTTTTTTTTGTGTGAATTACAGAGATTGTTTTATCCTATGACTTCTTTGATAGCGTTTGTAGGAAGTGGAAGAGACTGTGGTTGGCCATGGGAAAACTAAAAGGTGCCAAGAGACAAGCAAACGTTTAGGTGCTTTGGTAATTACTTCAGAATGAAATGTGTTATATCTATAGTCAAAATACCTGCATTCTGTTTAGCAAGAAGAATCTCAAAAGTCTGATGGACGTACATCCAAGTGTGCAAAGTCATTTATGAGGAAAATCTGCTGTACAAATACAGTTGTCCTTCAGTATCCACAGAGGATCAGTTCCAGGACCCCCACAGATACCAAAATCCACTGATGCTCCAGTCCTCTATATAAAATGCCATAGTATTTGCATGTAACCTACACAGATCCTCTTGTATACTGAAGAAAAAATTGTTTGTAGAGATGGGGTCTTTCTGTGTTCCCCAAGCTAGTCTCAAACTCCTGGCCCCAAGTGATTCTCCCGCCTCAGCCTCCCAATTGGGATTACAGGCGTGAGCCACTGCACCTGGCTCCTCCCATGTACTTTAAGTAATCTCTGTATTACTTAAAATACCTAATACAATGTGATTGCTTTGTAAATAGTTGTTATACTGTATTTTTTTTAATTTGTGTTAATTTTTTTTGTCTTTTGAATATTTCCAGTCCTGACTGGTTGAATCCATAGATCTGGAACTTGCAGATACAGAGGGCAAACTGTAGAGTTAAAGATATTGCTTTCGTTTGAGATCGAATTCACATTTTAACCACAACCTTTTCAGCTTTCTATTTCTAATTGTGATTTCTTTATCTGAGGAGAGTTTACTCTGAAACATCACAGCCAGTTTGTTTTCACATGAGAGTCTCTGTTAGAGGGAGGATTTGATGACTGTCTCCAAACTGAACTTTACATTTCCTTTAGACTAGAGGAGAAATAACTGTGGACTTCACATTTCCTGAAAACAGTAAATGATATTTCCCCACTACATTTCATCTCAGACAGGCCATAGTTTGCCCATGCAGTGATGGATGAACTTCCTTCAGTCTTACCTGATTATAAGTGAAAAAGTGTTCAGCAGTCTCTGGACTCCCTGTGACATGCTAAAATCAAGTGTTTATTGTAAAAACACATCAGTAGTACATGCATATTTTCATTGTAAAACATTTAGTAAACACAGACATCTCTTTGATTGCCCTCCCTCAAAGTAAGCAGCTTTCAATTTGATGAGTATCCTGGGTGGCATTTCTTCAGTACATTACACACATGTACACACACATGCATGCTTGACATGAAGGGGCTCTGCTATCTTACGTGTATCGTCTGGTGAGTTGTCTTCTTTTCCCCAGTTAACAATATAGTTTTGACCATTTCGTGTCAGCAGCTTTGACTCTACTCAGTTTTCTGTATTGCATTATACATTGTGACTGTGTTTTTCCGGTATTCATGTACTTTTAGTCACTGTCAGTTTTTGCTAAGTATATTACTTATGCCACATATTTGAGTTTATTTCTCCAAGTCAGATATCTAGAGATAAAATTACTGGGTCAGAATACATACACATTTTGATTTTAACAGTTCCACCAATCATGTACAAGATGACCTATTTCTTGGCCAGATACAGTGGCTCACACCTGTAGTCCCAGCACTTCAGGAGGCCGAGGCTGGCAAATCAGTTGAGGCCACGAGTTCGAGACCAGCCTGGCCAACATGGCAAAACCCCGTCTCTACTAAAAATACAAAAATTAGCCAGACCTGGTGGTGCACACCTGTAATCCCAGCTACTCAGGAGGCTGAGGCAGGAGACTCGCTTGAACCCAGGAGGTGGAGGTTGCAGTGAGCCCAGATCGCACCACTGCACTCCAGCCTGGGCGACAGCAAGGCTCTTTCTCAAAAAAACCAAACCAAAACAAAACAAAACAAAAACCTATTTCTTGATACTCTGACTAGTATTGGATATTACTAATCTTTTTAATTTTTCCTAACCTGAAGCATTAATGACTGCTCATACACTTTACCACTTTAATTTTCATGTCTAAAAACCTTCCCTTTCCTTCTCTTTTCCAAATGTAATTGCAAATTAAACCTGACTTGAGGCCTTATTCTTTTGGGTCTTTGAGGAGGTTCTGTGCATCTGTCTCCCCCCTCACCCTCTGCCTCACCCTGCTGCCTGCCTGCTGCCTGCCTGCTGCCTGCCTGCTGCCTGCTGCCTGCCTGCCCAGCTTGCTGTTCCTCAAGCATGCCAATCGTGTTTCTGTTTCAGAGGCATTGCATTATCTGTTCCCTCTGTCTAGAACATTCTTCCCCCAAAATCCATACACATGACCCGTTTTCCAGCCTCCCTATGGCTTTGTGCAGATGTTACTTTCTCTGTGAGACCTATCCTGCCACCCCTGTTTGTACCAGCAATTCCTTCCCACTTGTGCCAACTATGCGAGTCTCTTTTCATCTGCAATGCTGACTGGCTCCTCCTAACACACTGTAGTAATGTGGGCAGTTTGATGGAATACAGTTGCTAGAGAAGATTCACAGGACCCCAAAATAACAATGTGTCCAATCTGCACAGTACCTGAGAACCAGGGAGCACAAGGTGGAGCATCTTCTTGTATACTGCTGGCCCTGAGCCTATATGAACCAGCCCCACTGGCGGAGCCTCCAGGCAAATCCATCGTCTCACCAATCATAAACAATGTTGACAGGCCGGCACAGTTGTCCCCAAACTTCCCGGACCTGTGGCTATAAAGCACCACTGCCTAATTAGTACATTTTGTGTAGTGCAGGTACTTTAGTGAGAGCAGTGCAGGCCGGTTCCAAGCCTGTTGAAATGAACCTCCCAAGACACATACAATTTACTTATTTATTATGTTTATCTTCTGTCATTCCTTACCAGCATACAAGGATCTTTCTAGGTTGCAAGACATATAGTCATGTTTTTTGTCAATAAATGAGTGAATAACTAACAGAGCAAGATCTCAGTATAGGCATTAGCCTTAAATAGCTAAAAGAAGTTCTTTCTGTAAGGCTGAAGCAAAAGAAGTTAGCTTTTACATGGGTAGCTAGCTCCTTATGTAAGCGCGTTTGGGCTGGCAGCTTCAAGCTGAAAACCAAGGAACCTAGACAGATGACATAAATTTCCCTGGGGTCCTGTAAGAAAGAAGTCAGGCATAAAAGTGTTAGTAGGTAAAATCGTTGTGAAGTTCAGTATGTGTATTTGTGCTGATGGCCGGGCTAAAGATGAGAAGTCAATGGGCAGTTCCAAGAAGAGAATGTGGGTAAGGCTGGGACTGTGAGGTGTGTTTCAAAGGAAACATTTCCCCTCTCTGAAGATGGTAAGAGTAGAGTTAACCCAAGACCTTCCCGTGGATATCAACCTGGGGTTTCATGTGTTTGTAAGTGTAGTTATAGTTTTGGGGTTTTACTGGCTGATTGGAGCTCCTGGGATTTAATGATAGTAGGGCAAGAATAATAATGGTTCTTTTCTTTGGTAATTATAAAATAAAAATTGTTTTCTTACTGCGTCATGGTCTTGCAGGAAGAACGATGTGAGAATAGTGCTACCAAGCAGGCAATGGGCTTGCTGCCCAACCCACATAGAGTCCAAGATCATGCCACTTGCTCTTGAGAAAAGAAAGGCTTTATTGCAAGTTGCCTGGCAGGGAGACAGAAGGAAATGCTCAAATCTGCCTCCCTGAGGTGGGGGCTCAGGCAGTTTCATAGGCAGAGAAAACGAAGTGTGATCTGATTGGATCTTGCAGCGAGGTGATGCTGGGAGGTGTCATCTGACTGGGTTGTGTCCCAAGGTGATGCTAGGGCTCAATCTGATTGGATCCTAGATTATGCCATCAGGTGTTTACTCCTTAATTTGGCCCCCGTTCCTTGGTCTAAATGCTTAGGTTCCACCTGTGGTTACATGCTTGGTTCACCTGGGCATGCGCAAGTGACATAACTTGCCACCTCTGGGGCCAGGGCAATTAAACAGTTCACCATTTTGATACACAAAGTTGAACTAGATTGGGCTGGTTTGGTGGTAACAATAGCAAAAAATCGAAAGAGACTGGCTAAAAACTTTCATGGAAACTAAGAATACTAGGATCATGACAATGTCTCACAAAGCATAATACAGAGCCTTTTATACAGTCTTTTAAATTCTGTCCATTTTCTTTATACTTGCACAAAAAGAAATAAATATTGCCAATTCACATACAGTGCAAGAAACACCTCTTTCAGAAGTTTTTATTATTGATGTTATAAAAGGTATCAGAAATGTATGCGAAACGGCTTTTTCTCCTGTCTTAAGCAGTTGCAATACAGCATTAATTTTTGTGTTCTTTTTGCACAGCGCAAATGTATGCAGCCCAAAGATTTTAATTTTAAAACACCAGAAAATGATAAGAGATTTCAGAAGAAATTTGAGAAAATGGCTAAAGAGCTGCAAAGGCAAAAAACAAGTCTAGGTAAGCTAAGAAATACAATACAGTTCTTTGCATTTGTGTCCATACACCTTGTTTAATTTGCATGATGACTGGTGGTGTTCAGGATGAGAGAGCTGATGGAGACTGTCGTAGCTTTACTCTAGGAAGGAGAAGACAAAATGTCAGGAGCCTGCAGGGAGACTTGACTGGGAGCCAGAATAGAGCCATGCAGCTGAGCTAATCGACCACAGTCTTAACCATTCATCAAGGTGGTCGAACTTTTTATTTTCAGGAATGATTTCAGAAGAAAAGCAAACTTTGGCTAATAAGCCTTATTGAAATAAATACCTATTTATTTCTTCTTTATATATAACTTTGTATTTTTACCTAATTGGTAAAAATTTGTTTTGTTACCCAGAATAGGCAAATCTTAGATGATACATTCTTTTAGTGATTTGGAAAAATATTTTAGAATATTATGTGTTATAACAAGATGTCTTAGAAAAAATATATGTATTCTTATGTATATATTCTTAAGTAATATTCTTATATATAAGAATATTATGGGCTGGGCACGGTGGCTCACATCTGTAATCCCAGCACTTTGGGACGCTGAGGCGGGTGGATCAGGAGGTCAGGAGATCGAGACCATCCTGGCTAACACGGTGAGACCCTGTCTCTACTAAAAATACAAAAAATTAGCTGAGCGTGGTGGCGGGCACCTGTAGTCCCAGCTACTCGGGAGGCTGAGGCAGGAGAATGGTGTGAACCCAGAAGGCGGAGCTTGCAGTGAGCCGGGGTTGCACCACTGCTCTCCATCCTGGGTGACAGAGCAAGACTCCGTCTCAAAAAAACAACAACAAAAAAGAATATTATGAAACATTAAGATACTTTGTATGTTTTTGGTATTTCTCTTTTGCCTTTTTCACTGTCCTCTAAATTCAGTATTTCCTCCTAATTCTGACACACCATTGCTACAGATAAGCAATTATGGTCACTAGAAATAGAAAGCATTAATTCCTCTAGTTTTTGTTTTCTTTGTTTTAATCTGTTACTATGTCACAAATTCTCTATTCTGTGTTTTGAAATTATTCAAATAGAATTGTCATGATTTATTTTATTTTATTTATTTATTTTTTTGAGACGGAGTCGTGCTGTGTCACCAGGCTGAAGTACAGTGGTGTGATCTCAGTTCAAGCGATTTTCCTGCCTCAGCCTCCCAAGTAGCTGGGACTACAGGCGTGCACCACCACACCCAGCTAATTTTTTTATTTTTAGTAGAAATGGGGTTTCACCATGTTGGCCAGGATGATCTCAAACTCTTGACCTTGTGATCTGCCTGCCTCAGCCTCCCAAAGTGCTGGGATTACAGGCGTGAGCCACCACACCCGACCAAGATTTATTTTAAATCCGTGATGATAATGCGACAGAATTGGGTAGAGCAGTTAGCCTACGTAGTGCTGCCACATAACTTTCCAGAAACATGGCCTGCATCATTTATTTCATGCTCAGCCCTCCCGCTGCCTCTCCTGGTGTGTGTCCGTCCTTCCTTCACACCAACTGTCTGGTCTTCATTGAAGCTCAAGCCAGAAACACGCAATCGTCCTTGACATCTCGTCCTTCCTGACACTAACTCCCATCAAGACCATGGCCCTGCTTCTGAACTAGTTGTTTGACTTCTGTTTTCTCCTTCCCTGCTCTCTCCCCTGATGCCTGGATCATCCCTCCTGCACCACGGGAGCCACTCCTTACCCTGCCCTCCACTCTGTCCTTACAGTTCGTCTCTGTGCTGCAGTCACAATGATGAAAACCTTAAATAAGAAGGACATCCCCTTCCTGGTTTAAAATTTCTTGGTATCATCCCAAGGAAAAATATTCAGGATAAAATCCTGTATTTAACATATTCTCCAATTTACTAGGTCCTTTATGATCTGGCCTCTCCTAGCCTCATATCAATATTACACATTTTCCTATAGTTCTTTATACTTTTGTCACTTTGGCCTTCTTTCCTATGTCAGTGACAGTGTATTTGAAAATATTTTGACAACATGGTAATGATAGATACAAAATTTTCTTCTTAGACCAAATATGTATCGTAATTAAAAACCATACATATGAAGTATTAATGATTCAACTAATGTACATTTGTATATTGTCAGAACTACAGTCAGGATTATTCAGGCTTAAGAGTTGCAAAGGAGAAGATATTAAATGATTCTTGGTATTTTTTTGTTGGGAGTGAGTATGAAAGTACTGAAGGGCTCCTTGAGCTTATGCAAGGTAGCCTTCTAGAAAAAAAACACAACTGCACCCACACAAAACGAGCTCATAATTTCATGGTTCTGGGACCATGCTGATCCCACTTAATGCAGTCAGGTTCATGTCTGAGTCTGTGAGTGTGTGTTGAGGGTAGGAGCGATGGTTCATGGGGGCAGTTTCCGAAAGCTGGGACAAGAAACAGAAACCAAATTGCATTCCAGCTTTGCAACTTTTGCCTTCTGTGTCTCAGTCTTTGCTTTTAAGTGGGGTTACTAGTTGGGGTTTGGGTTTGATGTTGGATGCACTAATGCATATATTGTTCTTAGCACAGTACTTGGTGAGGGCAGTTGCTCAGCAGATGTGAGCCAGCAGCTGTAGCAGCAGCGTCACTGCCTGTGGAGGTGGTGGGGGTAGAATATTAGCAGAAGTAGGTAATGATGTTGAAAGGGAAGAAGGAAAACGGGGTGTTGGGGGTTGTTCCTTAAAAGGAGTCATATTGAAGTATGAAGGCGCATTTTGATCTTAAAGTGGATTTTTTGTTTGTTTTCAGATGGTGATGTACCTATTCTCTTATTTGAATCTAATGGTTCATTAACATATAGTCCTATAATTAAAATTAATAGTAGTCACCACAGCGCAATGGAGAAGAGATTACAAGAGATGAAGGAGAAAAGGGAAAATCTTTCCCCCACCTGTAAGTAATTACAATTTGTAAAATGAAAATTATGCAAATAGGTGATTAAATTATGGTGGAAAGCTTTTTTTTTCTTTGCCTAGATATATATATATATATATTTTTTTTTTTTTTTTTTTTTTTTTTTTTTTGAGGCGGAGTCTTGCTCTGTCACCCAGGCTGGAGTGCAGTGGCCGGATCTCAGCTCACTGCAAGCTCCGCCTCCCGGGTTTACGCCATTTTCCTGCCTCAGCCTCCCAAGTAGCTGGGACTACAGGCGCCGCCACCTCGCCCGGCTACTTTTTGTATTTTTAGTAGAGACGGGGTTTCACCGTGTTAGCCAGGATGGTCTCGATCTCCTGACCTCGTGATCCGGCCGCTCGGCCTCCCAAAGTGCTGGGATTACAGGCTTGAGCCACCGCGCCCGGCCGATATATTTTCATGTTTCCTGGTAGCAACAAATTTTGACCTATGTCATGACTCGCTTTGTTTTCCAGAAAATGTTATGCATCATTAAGATTTTTGAAGTGTGTGTTGGATGTATAGTATTCTTCAAGTTTAAAATCCTGTTTGTTGTAGCTCGTTTGTAATTTCTATTACCTTTGGAATTTTTTCTTTGTTTCTTTAAAAAAAATGAATCTTTTTTTTTTTTTTTTTCTGAGATGGAGTTTTGCATTTGTCACCCAGGCTGGAGTGCAGTGGCGTGATCTGGGCTCACTGCAACCTCCTGAGTTCAAGTGATTCTACTGCCTCAGCCCTCCGAGTAGCTGGGATTACGGGTGCCGACCACCACTCCTGGCTAATTTTTTTTTGTTTTTTTGTATTTTTAGTAGAGATGGGGTTTCGCCATGTTGGCCAGGCTGATCTTAAACTCATAACCTCAGGTGATCCACCCGCCTCAGGCTCCCAGACGGCTGGGATTACAGGCATGAGCCACCGTGCCCGGCCATGAATAGTGCCTTTTGAAGGAATTTGCTTTAGATTAAATGTATCTAATGAATCAGTTTGTTTTTCATTATTTCTTTTATCTTTAAAATTTTTAATTACTGAAGTGTAATTCAGCACATTTTAATAAAACATTTAACAAAGTAGCTAATAGTAAAAGTTCATCTTGATACCCACCTAATGATACTCTTCTACCTGGGGGTAACCTGTATTTTAAGTTGATGTGTTTTTCCAGATCTGTTTCAGATATCTGTGTATACATGAAAAAGATACAGGTTTGTTTTCTGTGTGGAGGTGTAATTTTCTGTTTTACCTAAATTAGATGATGACATATGTATTATTACCCACTTTGTTTTCTTACTTAGGAGTATCCTGGAGGTTTTTTTGCAGCTTAGTTGTTGTAGACCTATTTTTTTTAAGATGTTTTAAGTAGTCTGCAGCTTTGATATTGACTCACCTATTGGTGGATATTTTTTCCCACTTTTTCTTTATTAGAAATCGTGCTGCAGTTTTTATTCTTTTTTTAACCATTTAGTTTGGTTCTTATTTTTTTATTAAGCCATTTTCCTTTCTCTGGACATAAGTCTTTCCAGCTTCCCACCCCGACTTTTTACTTTTAAAACCCCTGCATGCGCCTATGTGAATCCTTATATTTCTGAGTACTTCATGTATTTCAATAATATTCATACATGCAGAATTTGATTTTTTAAAGATATAGAGAGTCTCACTGTCTTGCCCAGGCAGGACTTGCACTCCTGGGCTCAAGTACTTCTGCCTCACCCTCTCAAGTAGCTAGGAGTACAGGTGTGTGCCACTACCCCTGGCTTATTGATAGATATAGTCAAATTATCCTTCAAAAGATTTGGGCCATTTTATTGTCATCAATTGTTTATGAGAATGCCCCTTTCTCCATACTTGGAAAACTGAATGGCATTAGCCTGTAGCCTTTTTCAGTCGGAAGCTTGAAAAACTGGATCTCTTCTTTAAGTTACTTTTGATTGGGAGCAAGTTTCAGTGCCTTTTCATATTATTGATGATGACTTACTGAATGCAGCTTGTAATGTTATCAACTATTGCCTCCCTTAATTTTACGTCCTTTGTCCATCTATATCAGTTAAGATTAGTTTCGGCTGCATATAACAAAGAAAGAAAAAAACCAATGACTTACAATCGATAGAATTGCCTTTTTCTGTCTTGCCTAGTTCAGAAGTAGGCAGTCAGGGCTGGGATGCCATTCCATAGTGTCTTTAAGAAAGCAGGTTCCCATCTTTCTGTTAGGCTTGCCTGGCTTTTCTTCCAAAATGTGTGTGCCTCCCAGCTGAGCCATCTCCCTTTGACAGCCTTACCAGACGTCTATCCAATATTCCTGTCTAATTCCGTTGGCTGGAATGTGGTCATATGCCAACCCCTTTTGCAGGCAAGACTGAAATGTAGTCTTGACTGGGATGCATTGCTATACTGATAAAATCAAAGTTCTGTTGTTAAGAAGAAGTGAGAATGGATATTGAGGAAGAGAACTAACTGTGTCCCAGGTAGACATCCAAATTGTTTTAATGTGCAATTATGCGTATAAAGTAATTTGCCTTAAACTTTACTTTTTCTGTTACTTTGCAGTGTTAATCCTGCTACTTCACTGCATCCAGCACAGTTTAAAACTTAACGGAAAATTTTATGTGTGCTTCCCTTCTTTATCTTGGTTTATTCTCTTTTTGGCTGAAGTTTTCTCAGAAAAGTATCTTTTTGAGTCGCTAAAAAATATCTTTGGATATGAGATCCAAACATTTATTTTGTTTCTTGACTATTGTATGAACAGCCCTTGAAGATAATACTTAGGACCTTATTTGTTAAGTCATTGATATCCTAAGTGGTTTCTATGAAACCTCTAGGAGTTCTCAACCCAGCACAGCTGACAGTTGGGTCTGGGTAATTCTTTGCTGGGGGCACTGCCCTGTGTGTGGCAGGAAGCTCAGCAGCGTCGCTGCCTCTCCCCACTAACACTAGCAACGTACCCACTGCTCTCCCTCACTGGCAACATCCACAAATGTGTCCAGACATTACCAGCTATCTGCTGGGACCCCACGTCAGCCTGGTTGAGAAGCAGTGCTCTAGTTTTAGAGGTAACTATGGTGAGCATCCTTGAAGAAAAAGCCAGGATTATCAAACAACAAGAGTAAAATAGACTGGAAGTGTTCACTTAACTCTGTTGAGCTTCTGATTAGATTTAGGCAAGTTGACTTTAAGATCCCTTCTAACTTTGTGATAATAGGATTTAACAGAATTACCTATGATTAATAGAAGGATTTCCTGCTGGCTTCATCTGCTAAAAAATACTGACACTTTATCTAATGCAGTGTCTTGGTCCTGTTTTTAGCTTCCCAAATGATTCAACAGTCTCATGATAATCCAAGTAACTCTCTGTGTGAAGCACCTTTGAACATTTCACATGATACTTCGTGTTCAGGTAAATTTTTTATTTTCCTTCCTGTGATATATTTAAGTTCTGATTTAGAATTTCATGTAGCAACGTCTGATGAGTAAAATAATTAGTTAAAACTAGAACTTCTAAATTTCCCCCTGAAATTAGGTATTATAATAAAAATAAGGTGTGAGTTAAACTTCCTTTTTGGTTCCTATAGGTTTTTTTCCCTAGGCATTTGCTTTCTTGCTACAGAATCCATTGCTCATTTAAAAAAATTGTTGTGGTCGTATATGAACTAATCTGTATGCAGTTTAAACTACATAGAACTGAGGTCAGAGCTAAGGAAATGTTGTTTCACACAATGTCTAATTAGCACAAGGAACATGTTAATGAACGGGGTCAGTGAAGTATGTAAAGATCGTCAATCAATTGAGGAGCTAAATAGAGGATTCCTAATTACAAGCAGAAAGAACATTGGTAAGAATTAATGCAATTAGTTACATGTTATGCACATACATATTTTTTAATGTGGGAGCCCTTGTGTCACTTAGGATGATAATTGTTCATGGTCATTTCTTCTTCGTACCAATTTCTTACAGTTTTCTCACCTAGCCCCCAGTAGGGCCCAAATAAGTAGCAGCGACCCCTAGAAGTTCTGTGTTCGAAAGTGCTTGAGATGTTATAGAATATTTATTATGAAAGCCACAGCAATGACAAAGCACAAGACGGCATCAAGATATTAAAAGTTTAAACCAAAGCCTCTTTTCAGTGCAGGGTTAATCCTTGTACTCTCACCTCTGTGTGCTGGAATTATTTACCCATTTCTCTTAAACAGTCTCCATCTTTTTATTTTATACTTGATACATTTATTTCCTAGAAGTTGGAAACAAGTGATAATAATGGCTAACACTGATTTCATTTTTGTTGTGTTGTAGGCACTCCTCTAAGTGTCTTACTCACTGTTTAGCCTTCAGAGGCAGGTTCCATCAGCATCCCATTTTGCCAGTGAAAAACCAGGACACAGAGGTCAAACAGCTTGTGCAAGGTCATGTGGTTTGTAGCTTCTAACTTAGGCAGTCTGACATCACAGTTTACACTCTTAGTGACATGTCACATTGCTTCTCGGGTTTTTGAAAAGTGTGATAAAACGTAAAGCAATTTTAGATGCTGAATAAGATATATTCAGCATCTAAAATTAAAAGTGACCTTATTTCCAACTACTGCCTTGAAGACACACATGGTGCCTCCTGCCCACTGGGCTTCCCTCCCCTCCCGGGGCACAGTCGGAAAGGAAGCTTTGGTGGTTACCTATGTTCTTCCTTTTTAAAGCAGAACTTTAGTGATTTCAGTCAGAGACTTATAACACTTATGTTACCTCCAGATTTGAGTGATTTCTACAAAACACAGGCCCTCCACCAGCAAGTGCTAAGCCCCTACTAGGGCAGCCAGCACAGGACTACAGACTTCTTTATATTCATTCCAAAATGAATAGACCTTTAGTAGCTGATAGCATAGTGATGGGCAGACACCCACGTAACCACGGGGCAGTATGATGCATGATGCTGTGTAGCAGAGGGGGCAAGGCCAGGGAGACCTGGCAAGGGCAGTGGGAGGGTCCCAGGGATGTTGACAACCCAGGTGGGTTTTGAAGGATGAATTGTATTTACCTAGAATAAAGTGTGGAGGAAAGGGCAAGGCCCGGAGGGTACAGAGGAGTACAGAATTTTCAGGAGGTAGCAGCAGCTTAGCATTACTCTCAGGAAATGAGTAAGCTATATAAGAGTTGAAACATGAAGACCTACCAAATGGCTCACTTTTGTATGTAAGTGTCATACGAGGACTTCACTGGAAGACAGGGAAGGTAAAGGTGAGCTGTGTTCATTGAGGGAATGTTTCACACAAGACTAGAACTTTCCCTAGACCTTACAGCAGTCATTCTTAGGTTTTAGAATTATTGATCTCCTGGAAAATTTAGCGACAAACTATGGAAGCTCTTTGGGGAAAATGTGCACATGCATATGGAAATTTGCCTAAAATTTTTAGAAGTTTGTTACCCCTCTTCTCTATCCCCACCACTGTGCCATACACTCATCAAAGCCCAGGTTTTCTAGTTAAAAATACTGGCCTAAAATGTACTCTTAAATGGAAATGAGAAGAACCCAAATGTGGTTAATAGTCTTCTTAACTAATAGCTGTACTTTAAAAGTAATGTTTTATTGGTCAACTGAAAATTGAATTTAGAATAATTTAAACCACTTTTAAAAGTTAGCTCTCCGTTAATGTTTTCCAGATGAATCCATTGCTGGCTTACACTCGTCTTTTGATGATCTTTGTGGAAACTCAGGATGTGGAAATCAGGAAAGGAAGTTGGGAGGATTCATTAATGACACTAAAAGTGATATGTGTGTTTCTTCACTTGTATTGAAAACAAATAATATTCATTCATCACCATCTTTCGCTCACCTTGATAAATCAAGTCCTCAAAAATTTCTGAGTAATCTTTCAAAGGAAGAAATAAACTTGCAAAGAAATATTGTGGGTAAAATAGTCACCCCTGACCAAAAGCAGGCTGCAGGTACGTCTCAGGAGACGTTTGAAGAGAAGTATCGTTTGTCTCCTACGTTGTCTTCAACAAAAGGCCACCTTTTGATACATTCAAGACCCAGGAGTTCCTCAGTAAAGACAAAAAGAGTATCATATGGCTTCCATTCACCTCCAAAGGAAAAATGCAAGAGAAAGAGGAGCATCAGGAGATCTATCATGCCGAGGCTGCAGCTGTGCAGGTCAGAAGGCAGCCGGCTGCGCATGGCGGGACCTGCACTCGAGGCTCTTAGCTGTGGGGAGTCTTCATATGATGACTATTTTTCACCTGATAATCTTAAGGAAAGGAATTCAGAGAATCTTCCTCCCGAATCTCAGCTGCCATCAAACCCTGCTCAGTTCAGCTGCAGAAGTCTTTCTAAGAAGGAGAGAACAAGCATATTTGAAATGTCTGATTTTTCCTGCGTTGGTAAAAAAACCAGAACAGTTGACATTACCAGTTTCACAGCAAAAACCATCTCCAGTCCTCAGAAAACTGCAAATGGAGAAGGCCGTGCAACTTTGAGTTGCGTGACTTCTGAGGAATCCTCTGCCCCTGAAGAAACCTTAAGGTGTTGTAGACAGGCTGGGCCTCAGCAGAAAGAAGACGCATGCCCAGAGGGCAATGGCTTTTCTTACACCATTGAGGACCCCGCTCTTCCAAAAGGACATGATGGTGATTTAACTCCTTTGGAAGGAATCCTTGAAGAAGTGAAAGAAGCGGTTGGTCTGAAAAGCACACAGGACAAAGGTACCACTTCCAAAATATCAAACTCCTCTGAAGGCAAAGCCTCGAGTGAACGTGAGCCACATTCTGTAGTTGACTGTAGCGTGGAGAGGTCTGCAGAAGAAAAGGAAAACGTACCCGGAGGATACAGTGGAAGTATGTGAACCTCCTTTTCCAAGTCATCTTTCTAAATAAACATGTAACAGTGCATCCATAGTTCAAATTTATCACAACTTTTTCATAACTTACCCCCAGTTTTTACTTAAAGAATATGCATTTGATCATTCCAATGATAAACTCTTAAGGAATAGATAGATGACTTGCTGTCTTGTGGAACTTCTAGACTTACTGATCAAGTCTGTTATGAATCTGTTTCTCCAAGACTTTTCCTTCTTATAGGTCAAAAGGATAAGTAGTCTGTAGTATGAATAACTGAGGGGAGTGAAGTCTTTTTCTTTGTTCCATTAGAGTCTTGCGCTGCAGCGTGTGTAAAGATGCATACAATAAAGGGTTTTTTAAAACCTAGGTTCTTAATAGGCTATTTAAAGAAATTAAGGTAGCTTAAGCCATTGATTGTATCAAAGAGGAAGTATGAAAAAGTACATTTAGAAATCCGTTATCAATATTGATCTTTGAAGAAACTTTGGTCAGTGTTAACTATGAAGAAACATTTTTAAAACATTTTTGCTCATTTGTAACAGTCCTTGTTTGACTTGTACTTATTTTGCTTGAAGCATCACTTGAAAAGATTTATTCCTATTCATAATTTAATTATAACTCTAATAATAAACTATATCATTGTAGCAAAAGTCACAACAATAAAAAATTTTGCACTTCACAGTTACAAGCACAAATAGGTTCCAGCAACCAAAATTGAAGAAATCTTAAACTTTGGCTGTCTTTACCTAAAGATTAGGTTAAATTTTGAGTAAGAACGCATTCACTCTGCGTGATTTCTCTGCTCTACGAATGTTTTACCTGCCTCTTTGAAGGTGGAGAAGTCACAGTAGGGTTTGAAATCATCACAGATGTGTTACATACCTTTTCCTTGAGTATACACTCCCCAAAACTGTTTCACAAAAAGAATGAAAATACTTTTGTGTATTTTTGGCCTGCTATTTATATCTTGGTTTTCTGAACATATATTAAATTTGACAAGAAACTGTGTTTTATGTTCCATTAGCCTTAGTATGTGTTTTCAAAATATTTATTTTAAAATGTTGACTCAAAAGTTAATATAAAACAATAGATGTGTAAAATTCTTTTGGTAGTTAAGAATATCCTGTTCTGAAGTTTACATTCTCCTTCTTTCCAGTTTTCATCTTGTGTATTTTTTAAGCTTTTGAATAATAATGACATGCAAATGTAAATTAAGTGGCAAAAAGCTGGTAGCAAACAGTATGGCATGGCCTAAAATCCCCATGTTGTCGGGAGTGTGCTAGTCCTCAGAAGCAGGTGTGTTTTATGTTCTAGAACGCTGCCCCTGCGTCGACAGCCTCCGGCGGTGGGAGTAAGTAGAAGGGGATGAGGGGCCAGCACTAGTTGACCCATGACACCGTGGTGGAGATGGAGAGGTTTTTTCGCTCAGTGGTGCAGGCCATCAGGCAGGAGTGTCCAGACAGGGCTCTGGTGCAACTGTGTGCCCTAGCGTTAAGAGGATCTTCTAGAGTCATCTGCCTTACTTCATGCCATTACAGAGAGATGGGAAATCATTGGGTTCTAGGACATAAAAAGACTTAACATGTTGGCTAGCCTAAATCTAACCCTTTTCTTTTATAGTAATAAAGAGTCATCAATGTTTTAAAATGTCCACTATCAGCCCCCTGGGACTCAGGTAAACCAATTCTCTTTGGGAATCTGCCTTACAAGATGAAACCATAAGGCCTTCAGTTTCAGTGTCAGGGATGCACACTGTATACCTGGTGAAATTATGGAGGAGTGAAAACTTCTGTACAGCAAACTGTACCTCCAAATCTTTAATGTTGAAATAAAGGGCTTTTTTCCATTTCTGTTTTCAGTTCACTTTTACTTGTTGCCATTGTCAATATCTAAGATAGAGTGTAAAAAAGGTTTCAAAAACAAGTTACAAAGAGCTTCAGTACATTAGTAGAATGGGAACTGAGGGAGAAACAATTTTGGTTTTGCTTTGTTTTTGTTTTTTGTGTTTTGAGAAGTAGTCTTGCTCTGTTGCCCAGGTTGGAGTGCAGTGGCATGATTTTGGCTCACTGCAACCTCCGCCTCCCAAGTTTAAGCAATTCTCTGCCTCAGCCTCCCGAGTAGCTGGGATTACAGGCACCCATCACCATGCCCAGCTGATTTTGTTTTTTTTTGTTTTTGTTTTTTTGAGACTGAGTCTCGCTCTATCACCCCAGGCTGGAGTGCAGTGGCCAGATCTCAGCTCACTGCAAGCTCCGCCTCCCGGGTTCACGCCATTCTCCTGCCTCAGCCTCCCAAGTAGCTGGGACTACAGGCGCCCGCCACCTTGCCCGGCTAGTTTTTTGTATTTTTTGGTAGAGATGGGGTTTCACAGTGTTAGCCAGGATGGTCTCGATCTCCTGACCTCATGATCCGCCCGTCTCGGCCTCCCAAAGTGCTGGGATTACAGGCTTGAGCCACCGCGCCCGGCCGATTTTGTTGTATTTTTAGTAGAGACAGGGTTTCACATCTTGGCCATGCTGGTCTTGAACTCCTGAACTCGTGATCTACCCACCTTGGCCTCCAAAAGTGTTGGGATTACAGGCGTGAGCCACCACACCTGGCCAACAATTTTGTTTTCTAAAATCTTTAAAATCATTAATTCTTTTCTTTTTTACTTTTTTATTCTCTAATTTTATAAACAGTACACAGATACATTCCCATTGTAACAAAGATTGCTAAGAAGACTAGAATTTCCATCTTCTCACTTGCCTCTTTTCGTTAGTTCACTTCCTAACTAATGAAAGTCATGGACCCGTTGTGTCTCAGGTGTTCTTCAAGTTTGTGGGGACAGCAGAGAATGAAGCAGCGTGCACCCTCATAGAGGAAGACAAATAGTAAATAAGTGTATAACAGTGTCAGCAAGCAGTTAATGATAAAAAGAAAAACCATAGTGCATTGGCTAGATAAGGTGACCCATGAAGGCTTCCCTGAGAAGGAGACATCCGATCACAGGCCTGGGGAGGGAGAGGGAGCCTGTGACTCTGTCAAAATCCATGTTTCAGCTGGAGGTAACAGCAGGAACAAATGTCATGATGGAGAAAAATGCTTGCAGGAACAACAGGGAGACCAGTACAGCAAGGACTTCCTGAGCTGGAGGAAGGAGGTTGGAGAGGGGTAGGAGCCAGAGCTTTGGGACCTTCAGTGTCTGACAAGGTGGGCAGCTGTTTTGTTTTGAAGTGTGATGAGAAGCCGTTGGGGCTTTGGAACAGGGGAGCAACCAAATCTGATTTAGGTTTTAAATGTAACCCTGGACACTGGAGAACAGACTGGGTTGGAGTGTTTGTCTGCACGAAGCAGTCACTGTCCACAGTTTAACTTCCACACATTTCTTGTGTGTGTATGTGTGTGCCTATAAGCATACAAATGCAAATAGGTATTTTAAGATAATTTTTTGCATACATAGAATTATATTGCCTTAAAAATTGCTTTTTACAAAAGCAATATGTCATATTTACATATTGGTACCAGTAAATCTTCATTTTTTAATAGAGTATATATGTAGGGTCAGCACAATTTTTTTGTAACAGGTCAGATAGTAAGTTCATTAGGCTTTGTGGGCAAAGAGACCAAATCGAGGTATGCGGGTACTCATGTAGATGATTACATAATGAGAAAAAGACATTTTCTACAAAATTTTTATTGACGAAACTCAAATACGATTTTTTGTAATACAGGTCTATTAATGAGAAAAAAATAATTTGTGGGGGGGAATTATAACATTTCATTTAATTGGAGTTCAGACTGAGTGTTCACATCAACATTGATTGCAAATGTTTATTAAGGCTGATATGTAATAAGATAGATTTTACTTATTTCACTTTTGAAAATGCCTTTTCCCACAGACAGATACTGCTGATTTGATGTCAGTCCACAAGCAGATAATTTGCATTGAGGATCTTCATAGCTTGGAAAACACTGATGGAATTCTCTTAGATTCTTCTCTCGATGCCTGCCTCTTAGCATGTCCTTATATTGCAGATTTATCACTTGCAATTGAAAAATAGGTTGAAGCTCCTCAATTGTGCAGTCAAATAGGTTTTGAAATAAGAAATTCCGGCCAGGCATGGTGGCTCACGCCTGTAATCCCAGCACTTTGGGAGGCCCAGGTGGGTGGATCACTTGAGGTCAGGAGTTCAAGACCAACCTGACCAACATAGTGAAACCCCATTTCTACTAAAATTACAAAATTAGCTGGGTGTGGTGGCACATGCCTGTAATGTCAGCTACTTGGGAGGCTGAGGCAGCAGAATCGCTTGGACCCGGGAGATGGAGGTTGCAGTGAGCCGAGATCGTGCCACTGCACTCCAGCCCGGGCAACAAGAGTGAAACTCCATCTCAAAAAAAAAAAAAAAGGAAATTCCCTTTGCTCTTGCACTCAGTCTGTTGTTGTTTTGAGATAGGGTCTCACTCTGTCACCCAAACTGGAGTGCAGTGACATGATCGCAGCTCACTGCAGCCTCAGCCTGCTGAAGTCTGGGCTCAGGAAATACGTCCACAGACAGCAGACAGTTTGCGTGGGAATGGAGATCTCACTTCTTGTTTTAACCTTTGACAGCACAAGAGAGAATTGTTGTTGCTTATTTGTGGAAATGTGTCCCACCTTCCTCTTGGCACTGCCAATCATAGCTCTTCAACCACCGGAAGTCAGTTTGAATTGCCAAGTAGATAAAGCCGATTGGTCATCCTGAACTAGTGCACAGCTTGGCACCTACTTGCTTTTCACTAATGAAGGAAACACAGTGGTCCCATAGGTACTGTGTGTTCACTAGCAAAAGCAGAAAAGTCCTTCCCACACCCCACTTATCCATGGGTTTGATAGATTTTCTTCTTTGTTGTGTTGATGGATTTTTACATGTCAGCACCTTGTACACATGTGTTGTGAGCTAATCTGAGCAATTTGGTCATGTCCAACTACCAGGGTCTTGTTCATCGATAATAGTCAGAAGTCGTTGGAGGTTGATGATGGTTAACTACTCTTCTACCATCTATCTACCTGATCTTGTTGAAGGCAAGTCTCAGAAAGACATTTATTAAACATTTATTGGCAAGCAGTTAGGAAGCGGTCCACAAAAGTGACCAATATGCTAAAGGCCTAGTTCTCTGTCCTTTAGTGGAGTGTCCATACCTTATCTGAAAGGTTTGCCTTGGATACCACCCCCAGGGATACCAGCCACAACTCATACGAGATGTTTATGCTCTGTTATATGTGGGTATTGGGTCCCCTGCAATATTTAAGGGTTCTTGAATCCATGAATCCATGAATTTAACCAACAGGAAACTATTTCTCACATCCATTATGCTGATTAACAAGCTGATGATATCACTGATGACCATTCATTTTTGTCATCCATTTTGGCTTTTAACAAAGCATCTAATATTGGTCTGGAGGATTTACAGGAGTTGGGGGGGTTTTTTGTTGTTTTGAGTTGGGTCTCACTCTGTCACCCAAACTGGACTGCAGTGACATGATCGCAGCTCACTGCAGCCTCCACTTACTGGCCTCAAGCAATCCTCCCACCTCAGCATCCTGAGTAGCTGGGACTACAGATGCAGGCTACCACACCTGGCTATGTTCCCCAGGCTGGTCTCCAGTTTCTGAGCTCATGCAGTCTGTCTGCCTCTGCCTCCCAAAGTGCTGGGATTACAGTTGTGAGCCACTGTGCCCAGCCTATGGTATAATATATTTTGTGAATTCTGAGCATTCCAGAGAAACTGTGAATTACTATTGTAGCAAATAAATAGATATACATATATTCATTAAGTACATTAAATTGTTGCACTTTTGACTCTTCAAATAATTCACAAGTGTACTAAGAACCCCCTTTCCCATAATGTGCCAGCCCAACTCACTGGGGCTGCAAAATTAAGCAATCCTAGCAACTTGGTGTGGGTTAGTCAGTCTTAACAGAAGGCTGTTGACCATTTAACTGTTTGGTTGATTCATTCATTCATTTACATATTCACTTTTTATCAATCAGATGTTTACTCCGTATCTACTATGTCCAATGTATAAACAGTGAGAGGCAAGGTCAATAGAAAGCTCTATCCCCTTGCTTTAAAGAACTTAGCTGAGTAGGGAAGGTACAGTCAAGATACTTTACACACAAGTATCAGGAAATTCAAAAGTCGGAGCAATTAGTTTCAGTGGGAATTAAAACAAATTTACACACATAAAATTGATATTGTAATGATCTCTACAATGATTACAAAGGATAAAATTCCACGTTACCTATTGAGTGTTGTTTCTGTCTTTTTCAGAGTGAACAAAGTGAACTTGATATTTTAATGGATGAGTATGAGTACAGTCTCTTGTTAGCGGGGTTTTACTTGTGTAGAACCCGTACAACTTGCATATATCCCAAAGGTATCTCTGGAAAGGAATTTTTCCTAGGTGTCTTTTAAGGTTCTTTCCAGTCTTAATATTTTGCATACTACATTGTAAAATAATTTCATATTCAAATTTTTGAAGCTTAGAAGAAATTTCTCATTGGATAATGTTAAGTGTATATTTTTACATGTTAAAATTACGGATTATTCGGCCTTCAGAAGCCTTTTCAACCCTTGTCTCTTGCATAGTGCCTTGTGTGAGTAAATACTAATTGCTTAAATGTATTATTAGTATTAGCGTCGTTAGTCTTAATTCTGTATCTTGGAAGTAGGATGTGGAGGAAAATAAATGTTAAAAATAAGAGTTATTTCTTCTGCTTTAGCTCTAGACAAAATTTGACACGAGCCAAGTTTCTCCTATAGTCTTTTCAATGTCCACTTCTTCATCTCTCCCTTTCCTAGTATTTAAGTTACCTGTGTCCTTATACTGTCTTGGCCTGGTTCTGGCTCCAAAGTGATCGTATTAGACATTTTCTTCTCTCTTTCCTGAGTATCAATACTTTTCCTTAATCTTGCTTATCTCTGTTGAGTAGCTGAAGGTTGTGATTTAACTAATTCACACTGAGAGGTGAATGAGTGACCATTTACTAGCTTTCATTGATGTGTTTGCATTTCGTTGGTATTATTAGTCCAAACTAATTTCCAAATGCTGAAATTTCAGATAACTGAAAGATAAAAATGTGGGGGCTGTCAGATTCATTTCTGTATATGATCATTTTGTGAAATCGAAGTCAATGAATTGTGTGTGTAATGAGGTTGGGAGGAAAATGAGAGAGGAAGATACATGCTTTCACAGGGAAATGCTGTGGACCGAATTGTGTCCTCTGACCCCCACATTTATTTATTGAAGTTCTAACTCTCAATGGGATAACATTTGGAGAGGGCGATCTTTGGGAGATAGTTAGGTTTAGATGAGGTCTTAAAGGTAGGAGCTTCATGATGGGATTAGGACCATTATAAAAAGACACCAGAGAACTGGCTTCCTCTCGCTATGCCATGTGAAGACAGCAAGAAGGTAGCCTCCTTTAAGCCAGAAAGCGAGCCTTCACCAGAACCCGACCATGGGGGCACCCTGATCTCGGCCTTCAGGCTACCCAATTTATGGTATTTTGTTGTGGTAGCCGAAGAAGATAGACATTCATCCAACCGGGGTGTGTTGGAGGAAGAGCAGCTAAAGGGTGTGTGTTAGTTGGAATTTCTTGGAGACATTCAAAATAGATGTCCATTAGGTAGTTGGATATATCCAGCCATACCTCAGCTGGGAGGTCTGGACAAGGTACAGAGAATTAAGTCTCTTCAGTAATGGATAACTTTATGGGCAGTGATGAAATCACCTTGGGGAGTGAGAAGGGAGCTGATGACAACCCATGAAAAAACCACACTTAGGAGCAAACATGAAAAGAGTCATCCAAGAAGTGGGAGAGTCAGGAAAAGGAGAGTAGGTGTTTGTTTACAGACTTCCAGCCAAAAATGGAGTCCAACAAATCTTTCCACAGATGTTTTCAGAAGTACTTTGCACTCTCAACTGCTTTGGGTTTACTGAGGTCATTGTTAAAACACACTGGCAAATTACTGTGGCAGAGTTTATGAAATGTTTTAAATAACCATTAATAAATCATTTACTTAGATCATTTTTTGACTGCAGGATTTGTGAAATTGTGAAAACATTGTTAACAGTATCAGTCTGTCTTGAGTTTTTAAAGATTGTGTTGCATTTCCTAGAACTTTATGTCTATAAGATGCTTTAGAGCCTGTCTCGTTGTTCGGCAAGAACTGAGGCAAGTGGCTGTTACAAAACTTTTGTTGATTACACTAGGAAGCTGCAAATTTATTCATGTTTCAATAACAGAGCACTGCATCCCAAATTATATCTCTAGTCCACTGCTTTTCTGATTTTGACACACTCATGCTTCAAGTAAATATTATTATTTAAAAAGAAAAATAAGTGCATAGTAGATACAATTAATAATTATAATTATTTTTAATCTTAAAAATGAAAAAGATTGCATTCATATTCTACCCTAGGGGATAAAGTGGGCCTGGGAGAAAAGTCAGTGCACGTCAACCATAAAAGATACCTGAGGAGGTACGGGATCAGTCAGAATGTGACTGGTTTGAGTCTCCAGGGGATTCAGTATTAGGGATTATGGCAAAGAGTGTAGATTGGTAGGTTTGTGGTTTAGAACTGGACCTTAAAATCTGTCCAGGGCCCAGGCTGCAAATAACAACTAGCTTGAATTCAGGACAGTATTAACATTTTTATTCTGCATCCTTTTTCACTTAGATAGGACCCTGTTTTTGAAAAGAGTGACAGTTTTTACCTTACAGTCTCCAAACTTAGTTATAGCTGGCTTTATAGCATTTTATCTGCAAAGAAGTCTTTCTTATGTTATATGATTTTTAATTTCTGAGGGCACTGATGTTAATTTCACCTTGCATTATATTTATTCGTCTATGTCTACATTGTCTGTTGGGTTGTGAGCTCCCTAAGAGGGGGACTATATCTTGTGCATTTTGCATCTCCAGTGGGTAGATCATTAGCTATTTGTTAATCATTAGGTAATCAACAATGCAGTTTAGCTATCACCTGACTGGCAGGTTCTAGTACTCCCTAGGCTGCTACATAACTTTTGCATCAAAGTTTGCATTTATACCATTGAGACCATGTTATGGTCCATGTTAGCTCCTCCTTCAAAATCCCATCTAAGTCATAAAGTAGGCAAACTGTTTGAAGGAGCAGGAAGGGTGAGAGTAAGAAGCACCCTCTGAGGCAGTAGATGAGTCAAATCAAAGTACACATTTCACACTTTGTTGTGGGTTATTTAGGTCTACACAGGTTAGCATCTAAGGAAACCACATTTCACTTGAATGAGTATCCTTTTGGTTTGTGTGTCTTCATGGCAAGACACTGGTCTAAGGTGGAAACTTGGGGGGAGTAAAATCATCCATCATTTGTAGGTTGAAGCCTGAAGCTCTGTACTGAAGACTAATTTCTAGAAAATCTCAAACTGACCCCAAAACTTAAATTAATTATTACCTCTAATATGGAACTGCCTACTCTGAAGAGCTGTTCTTTGTCATTATTTTAAAATCTAAGAATTGAAGTTTGAAGAGTATGTAAGGTATGGGTATACATTTTCTTGCATTATCGAATGGACAGAGTTGATGCTGTAGAACATTGTAACCTGATTGTTACTGACCATTGAGTTAAGTGAATTGCTTAGGATACTGGAATGTAATAAACTGAAAGTTCTAGATAGATCTCAAAAAGAAGATATATACAATTTATTTAAAAGGCCTATAACTTCCTGTTTCCATTATGCATAAATGTGATTTTTGTTTTGCTTAACTAGTATTTAGTCCATGTAAAGTTCTAACTAATCTTTAATCCACTTGGGTTTTAGGTGTTAAAAATAGACCAACAAGGCATGATGTTTTAGATGGCTCATGTGACAGCTTTAAGGACCTCATCAAACCTCATGAGGAATTGAAGAAAAGTGGGAAAGGCAAAAAGGTCAGTGTGTAAAAATATTATTTTAAACTTTCAAATGCTGATACATCATAATGTTCTTCTCTGGGTCAATGAAACATAAACTAGTCTATCCGACTTGTCTTTTATTTTAAAAAATTGATTATGGGTAAATGCTGGAAAACTCAGAATATGAAACTGAAAGTGTTGGTTGCATTCCGGACAAAGAGTTATTATGGATAGACCAAGCTTTCTCATATCTCTTTGCTAATGCATTTCTTGTAAAAATGCCTGTAGCTTTTCTTAAGCAGAGAATGTTGGTTGTGCTAGTGTTTCTTGCCATTTTATAATCGGAATAAATATTTACTAGGTAGGAGGTGAAGAATGCAAACATTCATTCACTTTTGAACTAACCAAGGTTTGACCTCAAGCCATCAGAGTGAAAGGTTTATGTACTAACACTCAGGTACACCCTTTCCTTTGTGGTTTTGGCTTGAAAACCTTGCTCATCCTCTAAAAAACTCCCCTTATTCTCCTACATGAGTAATATAATGAGGATTTTGAAGTTTTTGATCATTCAATATCCACTTGCATTGCTTAAATTTAAAATTAGCCATTCTATATTATACCTTGTGCCTCATTTTTATGAGGCCAAGGAAGTATAATGTAGTGAAACCTGAATTCAAAATGGTAGGGAAAACCATACCGATTGAAAAGCAACAGGTGAAAAGAATGACAGAGTAGGCGGGTCTACATAGGGCTTCCAGGTCCTGATACTCAGGCTTGAACAGATGGGCGGCTGCATTTGACCTGCGGAAGAGAAACCTGACTCCTTTGCTTCTTATCTTGGCAGTGGTTAAAAGACATTTAAAATTACACAGATTTCATGAAAGGTGGCAGTAACTTATAGAAACTTAGATTTCTTTACTTGTGCTTTCTGGTTTGTCTCAGAAAAAAAGTGGAGCAAAAAAATTGAAAGGAATCCTATTTCAGGTAAAGCAACAAATGTGTAGAGAGAGAGAGAGACTGTTGGGGTCCTGTAACATATTTGTGGCGTGGCAACACCGAGGCACCTGCCCTACCATGGCGTTGCGCACTCTGACTCCACTGCAGCCTGCGGGACCTGCTCAGCATGCTGCCTCCCAGGGGTGGGGCCCTTCCTAGAATGCTGGTGACACCGTGGCTGAGTTTGTGTTTTGCATCCCTGTTTCTCAGTCTTCTTCCTACTGCTGCATAGCCACTTGACCTAGTTCCTTTGGAAAGAAATAAAGAATCAATTTCCTCTGCATCTACTACCATTCCCATGCCTCTCCTGCCGATGTGTCCCATGGCAGCTGGTCCACAGCTCTGCTTTGTGCCCTTTACCCTCTGCCAGTGTCTGCCCAGGGAAGCGGTGGTACCTCTCCTCTCTATTGGTACTCTACGTTGTACCATGTCTGGCATTTTTTTTTAAGTGCTCAGTAAATATTGAGTGTTGAGTTACTTGTTACTCACCATAAAAATACTCCGTCCTGTTTGATCAAAAGGCATGAGGTTTGACTTTCTCATTTGCCCACAATGGAAGTTACTATTTCAGACGAGTGGTATTGCCACCTTGTGCCTAGGATAACCCTGGACCTGATGGGCTTGGTCTGTGGAAGCACTGGGTTAGGGACAGGCATCCTGGGCGGGAGTGTGGCCCCTTCTTCCTTATGAGGCATCTCACTGTAAATGGCATATGATTGGGAGATGGGTACCCGTTTGACCTTCTGGCATTCTTCTGTAGATCAAATAGTAATTGCTCCATGAATATAAGGTGGTATTATTGTCTTGAGTAATGATAAAAGAATGAGTGCTCAGAGAGGGAGGCAAAATACAAAATTACAAATACACACCTCCATATCTGCCTTCAACTGCTGTGCTCAGGAACTAAAATATTTTCGTAGATTGAACTGCCTAACTTGCTCAAATTTAAGTCTTCTTTTAAAAATATTTTAAGCATATTAGTAAACTTTGCCCTCATAATTTAGAATGTCATTTCTGAAAGGGATCCACCACTTCTGGTTCTGTGTGAAGAATCACTCAAAGCAGGTTTTAAATGCAGATTTTCTGGGCCGGGCATGGTGGCTCATGCCTGTAATCTCAGCACTCTGGGGCGGGCGGATCACTTGAGGTCAGGAATTCGAGACCAGCCTAGCCAACATGGCAAAATCCCATCTCTACAAAAAACACAAAAATTGGCCAGGCCTGGTGGTGGGCACCTGTAATTCCAGCTGCTCAGGAGGCTGAGGTGGGAGAATCACCTGAACCCAGGAAGGGGAGGTTGCAATGAGTTGAGATCATCCCACTGCACTCCAGCCTGAGCGAACAGAGTGAGACTCTGTCTCAAAAATAAATAAATGCAGATTCTCTGGCCCCACTTGAGACCCTCCTGGCCAGCAGCTCCCCAGCCCAGTGCAGCACCCTGTCCTTCACACGGAGGAGATGAACACCTAGTGAGAGCGAATAATCCACCTTCTGTATTGCGTCTCGCCAATAGCAGAAGGAACAAGACCTAGGTTTCCCCTCTTTCACAGGAGTTTCTTCCTAATCCATTCCTTAATACAGTTCACCACACAGCCTTTGCTTGAATGAATCAAAAACTCCTAATGCCCTAGGGTAGTGCTTCCTGACTGGGCTGCGCATTGGACTCAGCTGGGGATCTGTAAGGTACATGGCCGCCTGGCCCCAATCCCAGACATGCTGGTGTCATTAATACGGGGTGTACCCTGGCCACTAGGATTTTTTTAAACTCCTGAGGTGATTCTAATGCAAAGCAAAGTTTGGAAACTACTGCCTTGGGACTTTAGTAGAATTTAAACAAGTGATTTATCCTCGAAGAAGTTTCATTTGTTTCTAAACACCTCTCATGTAAACCTGTTTCATTTTTAGACTCTAAAATTAAAGACAAAGGCTTAAAGTCCTGATTTGTGGGCTGGGTATGGTGGCTCACACCTGTAATCCCAGCACTTTGGGAGGCCGAGGCAGGTGGATCACGAGGTCAGGAGATCAAGACCATCCTGGTTAACAGGGTGAAACTCCATCTCTACTAAAAATACAAAAAATTAGCCAGGCGTGGTGGCAGGTGCCTGTAGTCCCAGCTACTTGGGATGCTGAGGCAGGAGAATGCTGTGAACCCGGGAGGCGGAGCTTACAGTGAGCTGAGATCATGCCACTGCACTCCAGCCTGGGCAACAGAGCGAGACTCCATCTCAAAAAAAAAAAAAAGTCCTGATTTGTTTGCTTAAAGGTTGAGTGAGTTTTTTAGGGGGCACAAATTTAGATAGCAATATAGATGAAGGACCTGTCGTTTATTATTTCACAGGTTACAAGGGAGAACAATATAAATTTTTAAAAGGTAACACTAAATTTATTTTATTTTATTTTATTTTGAGACATAGTATCACTCTGTCGCCCAGGCTGGAGTGTACTGGCGTGATCTCGGCTCACTGCAACCTCTACCTCCCGAATTTAAGCGATTCTCCTGCCCCAGCCTCCTGAGTAGCTGGGACAACAGGCACCCACCAACACGCCTGGCTAATTTTTTAAGTTTTTTGTAGAGATGGGGTTTCACCATGTTGACCAGGCTGGTCTCGAACTCCTGACCTCAAGTGATCTGCCCTCCTTGGCCCTCCCAAAGTGCTGGAATTACAGGTTTGAGCCACAGTGCCCAGCCAGCAACATTAAATTTTAAATATACAACTTCCCAGTAGTTTGAGATCTTTTGATATGAGCATGGGGAGAGAAGTTTATGTTGATATGCTGTAATGAGTCAACAGAAACACTAAAATTTAGTTTCCTGGTTTTAAAAGTATACAATGGAATTGTGAAAGGATTGAATTGGTGAATTAAAATTAGAAACTTCTGACTTGCAGCTTATAAATATAATGTTAGTATCTCAATCATTCTTTTTTTTCCCATTAAATAGGTCTTATCTTCTTATTTTGTTCCTTGTTAGATTTCAAGATAATCTGTGTTAAACTGAAATTTGGAACTCAACATGGGGTTTTTTTTTTTTTTTTTTTTTGAGATGGAGTCTCGCTCTGTCACGCAGGCTCGAGTGCAATGGCACAATCTTGGCTCACTGCACCTCTGCCTCCCAGGTTCAAGCAATTCTCCTGCCTCAGCCTCCTGAGTAGCTGGGACTACAGGCACATGCCACATATTTTTATGTATAAGGATATATTAAAGTATTACATTCTATTAAGCACAAAATTGTTTCTATTTCCTAAAGAAAAAAAATCTTGTAATTGAATATTAATGTTGAAAAAAGGAAAGTTTACAGGAAATATCTTTCACCAGCTAATGACTGAAGCAATGCCTCTACTGGAATGGAGAATGGTAAGGTCTGGGCCTGACATTTTTATGTTTTCACGTGAGCCAGGCTACATGCTATTTCCGTAGTGAGGAAAATTATTTGAAACTGAGGTATGTCTCGTGGCCCTAATGACTTAATTTTTTTTTTTTTAGTTTTAAATTTGAAGTAGCACTTGCAGGTAATATACTATCTGGGCAGCCCTGCAGACAGGACTGTCAGTTGATGAGCGCTGTCAGTCGTGAGTTCTGAGTATTGCGAAGATGCAGGGTAGAAGGTACAAAGGTGAGAAAGGTGGGAAAGCCTGGAGCCTGTGTGAAGAGCAGCATGGCCTTGGTGTGGCCCGGAGATGGATGCGGAACCGCGAGAAGAGAGATGCTGACGTCGGCTGCGGCCACGGCCTCTGGGGTTAGGCTGTTCTCATCTTTGGTTTTCTGTAGGTTCACTGTGATTGGTGTACCAGAGTATTGTTTTTGTTGTTTGCTTACTTGAGAGTCACAGGCCTTCCTGTCTAATCTGTTCTGGAAACTTCTCTGCTATGATTTCTTCTGCCTGTTTCCTCACACCTCCATTGCTGGGAACGCAATCCCGTGTGTTATCCTTTGCTTCTATAGCCCACGTCTCATGATTTTCCTCTATTTCTTTCCTCTTGTATCTCCTTACTTCCTTTTGGGTGTCTTCTGTTGATTTATTTTCCATTTCACCTTTGACTCTCTGTAAGTCTATTCTGATGCTAAATCCACATATTGAGTTTTAACGTGTATTTTTTTTCAGTCCTTGTTATTCCATTTTATTTTTTTAAATTATTTTTTGTAGAGATGGGGTCTCCCCACGTTGACCAGGCTATTCTCAAATCCCTGGTCTCCAACAATCCTCCTACCTCGGCCTTCCAGAGTACTGGGATTACAGGCGGGAGTGTGTTCATGCCCTCTGCTTGATTTTTAAAAACCATTTCCAGTTCTCTGCCAAAATTATTAATCCTGTCTTTTATTTATTTGAACATATTATGCATATTTCTTTTGAAATAACTGTCTTTTCTGGCTCCCCTTAATTTCTGTTTTTCTTATCTGTTGTTTTCAATCGTATGTTCCGTATCTAATATGCCTGGTTAGTTTATCTTTATCTTCCTAGCAGGGACTGAGATGATGTGGAGCTGGGGTTCTGTCTCTGCAAGGCTGGCTGTCCCCAGGGAGTGTGGGCTTCTGACTCTGGTTCACCTCTTCTTCCACGGGTTTCTTCTTCCATGACTCACTGACGTAGTAGCTGGGCAACGTCTGCAAATCGCTGGGGCTTGTTTGTTTGTTTGCATCTTGTCCAGCTTTTCTGAGGGCTCACAGTGAGGAGGCTATTTCAAATTACTTAGTCTACCATTCCTGGAGAGGATGGGTGAATTTTAGTGGCCACTTAAGAAAACTTCTCCAAATACAGTTTATCCTTCTCTGAGAAGAGAACAGTAAGAGGCCAAGTCAAGAGAAATGATTTTTGAGATGAACACATAGGTCACTGTTTGCAAAAGACACACTAAACACCTGTAATGACATTATTTCAGTTTCTCTTAAAGAGTAAAAAAAAATATGATTCCATGAAGACTTATAGAATCTCAGAGCTATAACTTCCATTAGATTTTTTTTTTTGGTTTAATATCCATTTTTAATGGCAAAAATCACTCTATAAATCAGTCAGAAAAAGAGTCTGGATTTTTTTAGACTTTTTTTAAATATACTTGTTTCAAATTTGTTGATACTTTTTTTTTTTTTTTGAGATGGAGTCTCGCTTTGTTGTCCAGGCTGGAGTACAGTGGCCCAATCTTGGCTCACTGCAACCTCCACCCCGCCAGGTTCAAGTGATTCTCGTGTCTCAGCCTCCCGAGTAGCTGAGATTATAGGTACTTGCCACCATGTCTGGCTACTTTTTATTTATTTATTCATTCATTCATTCATTCATTTTTAGTAGAGACAGAGTTTTGCCATGTTGTCTACGCTGGTTTTGAACTTCTGACCTCAAGTGATCTGCCTGCCTCAGCCTCCCACAGTGCTGGGATTACAGGTGTGAGCCACCGTGCCTGGCCTGTTGAGACTTTATTTTGAGGATCCAGTTAAGCAATTTTATTACCTCTGTAATCTTAGCTTGTAGCATGTAGGTCATTGACATTGATAGTTACACATCTTTTCAGAGGGAGAAATACAAAATATTATGACGAATTTTGACCTGTTTTCTTTGTTACTTGTTGAATATCATCAGACACAGAACCCAAAGAAGCTATGTATAGATACCAGCGCTCTGATAGAAGTACATGAATATAATTTTTTTTATCCAAGTATTTGGTATATTCTACTCCTTCTGGATTTTGTTGTTCAAAATATTGATTATTATCCTCAGCAACATTTTCCATGTGAGTTATCAACAGGATAGCTTTTTATGAGTGGCTAAGTTTTAGAATCTCGTTTTGGAGCTTTCTCTGCCAATCCAGCTTGTTGCATGTGAAGGCAAGCTGTGGGTCAGAGCACAGAAATGTTTACAGAGGCTTTCCTAAGCCTAGAGGCCTGGAGAGATATGAAGGAACAAATAGAGCATACTTATTTTGATAGTGGTTTAAGAAAAAATTAAAGAATTACACACCAGATAGAATGCTTAAATTCCTAAAAGTTTCTCAAATAGGGTGCAAAACAAGTAATAGCTTGCATATGCTCAGATAGTTGCTTGTTCTTACATCTTTGCTAGAATATGAGCCCATAAGGACATAGTCTATATCCTGTTCATCTCTTAATACTCAGCAGGATATGGCATCACAAAGTAAGTGTTCAGTAAATATTTTCTGAGTAAATAAGAGATGCATGAATTTCCCTTTTACTTTTTGAGTGAACATGTTTAAAACATTTCTGGTGCTCTTAACCATCACTCAGTAATCATGGAATCATCATCATGTACTTCACTTATTTTTGAATATTCTTCCTAAACCTGAGAGACGGTCTTCTTTCAGTAAAGGATGGATTCTCTTCTCCAAGACTGTGCATTACAATGCAGTGTTGCTAAAGCGTTGCCCCAGAGCCAGATCCCTGGGTTCAATCCCAGCTCTGCTACTCACCTGCTCTGTGAGTTCCATGGTGTTGAACAAATTACTTAATATCTGTGCCTCTACTTCTTTGTGTATAAAACAGGGATAATATTAATAATAGTAGCAGTCTCCTCAAAGGGTTTGTGCTAATTGAGTTGAAACATGCAAAGAGTTTAAGACAGCACCTGATATATAGAAGTGCTCAAAAAATGTTAGCTATTTTCTTCTGCACAAACTTGGGTGAGAGTCATGTCTGCATATTGACTGTCCTTTGTTTTGCAGCTATAACTTGGAGTAGAGTAGGTCTCTCTCACCTGCCTCCTCTTTTCCCACTCCCAGAGACCACCATGTGTCTTTAATGAAAATGACCCTCAAAATTCCGGGACAGTCCACACAGTGTCTCTTGTTGGACTTACCACAGGCATGCCAGGGCCAAAATAGAGTCTCTGGGCATGGGGTGAGGATAGCAGTATAGCCTTTCCTAAAAGCTCCTCCAGTGATTCTGAGCTGATGGTCATCCTCCCATTGAGAATCTTTGTTTTGGGGGTGAGATGTAGGCCATTAGCATGAAATTGTGCTCTGTCATCTCACCCAGGAGGCAGAAGACTGAGTTCTGCGGTCAGAAATGCCTGCTTGGGGGATCTGCTTCCTCAGTTTTCAAGAGATGCTTTCCTCATCTCCAATATCCTGAAAGAACTGAGATCTGTCAGTAGACCTGTGTGAGTTGTGATAGGGTACTTACAGCTGTCATTTATTGAGCATTGTGACCTCTTTTTAGATTGAGTTTTCTATTTCTCAGTCATATGGAGACGCTGAAAAGAAAGTATATTTCCGAGAGCTCCAATCATGTCTTTATTGCGGAGGCAGTAGATTGGGAATTACAGCTCATTTGGGTCTGGCTTCCCCAGAGAAGGAGGCTTGCAGTGGAAAGAAGATAAAAGGGTCCCAGTGGTGGGAATAAAAAGAGTGCTAGATGCCCAGACGGTGGGAAAGGCCTAGCCCAGATGCAGTGTGGCAGGCCAGCTGGAGGCAGGAGGAAAGAGAGCTGCAGGGACACAGATGCCTTCCTGAGCAGGGAAAATAGAATACTTGAGCCACTTTTCATGTAAAATGGATGATTTTCCTGCCGTTTCCTGTCCTTCAAGTAAAGGGTCCTGGAATGAGCACTTCACTGCTGTGATGGAGACGCTAGTATTTTATGAATGCACTTTTACAGTTTGCAGTAATGCCAGGCCTTTGGCTGTTTTCCATTAGATGGTGCACTTGGCTGGAAGCATACACGCTTGTAGCTTTGATTTTAAATTTAACTTTCAAGTTGAAAGAGCAGTGACTCATCCAAAGAACAGGTGATATTTATTTATTTTTTTTCTTGAAAATTCAGCACGGGTATGTTGTTATCACACATTTAGGGGAATTGCCACACTTCCTCGAGCATGACACCCTCTGTAAATATCCATGTAAATCATTTCCATTGTTCAGACCCGCTGTACGCAGAAAGATAGGGCCTTTAGTGCCGACCACCCGGCCGGTGAGGTCTGTAAGATCGAAGGTGCCCTTGGTTTCCAACACAGCTGTTTCAGTGATCTGTATTTGCTTTGATAAATCACTTTTGGCAGACCATACCCAGAGCTGGCAGTGGCGGGGATGTGCTGGTTGTAACAGGTGTGGGGTCCATCAGCAGATGTTGCTTGATGAAGCCATTTAAAAAACAGCTGCCTCTTGATAGCCTAACAGTTGCCGTCAGCCCCCATTAGCATGTTTTTTTCTTGCTACGTATGAGATAAAATATTTCTACAGAAAACATTAAATAGGATCTTCAAAGAACTCCATCTTTTTAAAAATGTGTTTTCTTTGTTCAATAACTGATTTTGCATGCCTTGTAAATATGTGGTTCAGAAATTGTCAAATGTGTTTTGGACTGGACGTGGTAGAAATGAGGACCAACCAGGGTGGATCTCCTGTGCCTCAGTGGTCGTCTTAGGCCATGTAAAGGTAGAGGCCACGGACGGACGACATTTCCCACTGGGAGACCCACAGGCACTGAGAGAGGAGCTAGCCAAAGAAATCTATTTAAGATCTGCTGCTTTGGCCAGGCATGGTGGCTCACGCCTATAATCCCAGCACTTTGGAAGACCAAGGTGGGTGGATCACCTGAGGTCAGGAGTTGGAGATCAGCCTGGCCAACAGGCAAAGCCCTGTCTTTACTAAAAGTACAAAACATTAGCTGGTTGTGGCGGTGCAAACCTGTAGTCCCAGCTACTCGGGAGGCTGAGGCAGGAGAATCACTTGAACCCAGGAGGTGGAGGTTACAGTGAGCCGAGATCCTGCCACTGCACTTTAGCCTGGGCAACAGAGCGAGATTCCACCTCAGAAAAAAGAAAAAAAAGAAAAAGAAAGAAAAGTTCTGCTGGTAGGCATTCTATGCACTGACCAAAGGAGAGATGTGCAGGCCCAATTTAAATAGTTACAGCTGCTAGCTCCTAAGGTCTAGCTTACTACATGCACCATCTGGGGGGAGTGAGCTTAATGATAGTAAACTGTGCTAAATTGGTCCAGAAATCTCAATCTGTTTGAGATATGCAGAAACTCAAACAAAATAATAGCTTGCTGAAGTAGCAAACTTGAATCCTTATTTTTATTTTAAAAGGGAGTAAAGGGCCTGGAGATAAAAGGTGCTCTGCACTGCGCCTCCCTGGTATGAGTCCTTCTCCTTTAGGCAGCGGCCACTTCCCGCGGAGCTGTTCACGCCAAGTGACCCTCCCACCGCGCTGCTCCCACCACCCCGTGTCCGCCCCGTCCTCGAACGCCGTCTCAGCACATCACCGGCATTCTCTTCCTCTTACCACTCATTAGTTTGAGACTGTGACTCACTTCTGTCCAACAAGATGTGAAGGGAAGTTCTTCCTGGGAGGTTTCTGGAAAGTGTGCTCTCCCTTGTGATAGCCCTGGGAAGAAATGCTCCCCGGGTCCTCAGAGCTTTGTTGTGGCTGGACGCATCTCCTGGAACTGCCACAGCAGAGGAGGAAGCCAAGAGAGTGAACCAAAGAAAAGAAGGGCGGAGGGCGGGGGAGGCCTGCAAACCTTACGGCTTATTTCCACTGACATCACAGACTCGTGTTAATAAGGGACAAGTGGCTTCATTTGTTATGCTCCTCAGACACGGGGTAAGGTAGACACACAGAAATGTAGAGCTGTACGCATTTGTCCTAAAGGCTAGAATTTACTTTAAATGTGAGTGGTTTTCCCAGGAAAGTTGTATGTCTGTTCTCTTGAGGAACAATTATTTCCTCCCAAATTCTCTCTCTCTCTCCTCTCTCCTCTCCTCTCCTCTCTCCTCTCCCCTCTCCCCTCTCCCCTCTCCCCTCTCCCCTCTCCCCTCTCCCCTCTCCCCTCTCCCCTCTCCCCTCTCCCCTCTCCCCTCTCTCCCCTCTCCCCTCTCTCCCCTCTCCCCTCTCCCCTCTCCCCTCTCTCTCCCCTTCCTCCTGAACTCCTGATCCACCCACCTCGGTCTCCCAAAGTGCTGAGATTACAGGCGTGAGCCACTGTGCCCGGGCCTTTTTTTGTATTTTAGTAGAGACAAGCTTTCACCATGTTGGCCAGGATGGTCTGATCCCCTGACCTGGTGATTCACTCACCTCAGCCTCTCAAAGTGTTGGGATTATAGGCGTGAGCCACCACGCCAGGCCTAATTTTTGTACTTAGTACAGATGGGGTTTCACCATGTTGGCCAGGTTGGTCTCAAACTCCTGACCTCAAGTGATCCACCCGCCTTGGCCTCCCAAAATGCTGGGATTACAGGCTTGAGCCACCGTGCCTGACCCTCAATTATATTTATTTCTTTGCCTTTCCTTATGTCTTTAACACTTTACACTTTTAAAAAAGTTATTGCCTTCCAAATAATATTTAGGAATATAAATTATTTGATATTAATCCAGGGTAATTTTGATTTGTTTTTTAAAAACGGGAATAAAAACATGATTATTCAGAAGGGGTTAAATAGAACGACAAAAACTGCAATTCAAAATTAATGAGGCATTATAGCAGGGTTTGTTAAAAAAATTATGACGCATTTAAAATAGATTTTTGGCATATCCTTTTATGACTTTTGGATATGACTTTAGACTTAGTTCATATATCAATAGTGAGTCTCTATAGGAAAAGAATATAATAGTCAGTGACTGTCAAACCGGAGCAGCTCGGTATGAAGCACTTCTTCTGGTCTCCCTTATCAGTGATTTCCAATTTTGAAAACTTTTTTTTTGAAGTTGTGTTGTTTTATTTTTCTGCAGAAATATCTTCTGCTTTTCATTTTAAAGTATATTTGCTATTTATTTGCAATCTAGTTCTCATCATTAAAAGCAGTACTAAAATATTATCCCAGAATTTATAGGTTGTGTCTTTTGTCCTTTTTTTGTTTTTGGTATTTTTCTGTCACTTTACTTCCTCAGGTGAAGTTTTAACAAAAATGAGGGACCATGGATAGGAAAGTAGGAACCAAACAGTTTACAGGGTTGAAATTGTGTTATAATTCTTCTTTTGTTTTGTTTTGTTTAAAGACAGGGTCTTGCTCTGTTGCCCAGGCTGGAGTGCCATGGCGAGATCATAGCTCACTGCAGCCTTGATCTCCTGGGCTCAAGTGATCCCTCCAGCCTTGGCCTCATGAGTAGCTGAGACTCCAGGCAGGTGCCACCACACTCAGTTAATTTTTTTTGTTTGTTTTAGAGATGGGATTTGACTGTGTTGCCCAGGCTGGTCTTGAACTCTTGGCCTCAAACCATCCACTTACCTGGATCTCGCAAAGTGCTGGGATTACAGGCATGAACCACCATGCCTGGCCCATGGAGTAATCCTTGTGGAGTTGGAAGGTAGAGGTGTGTATGTGTCTGTTTCTCAAAATGGTAGCATTAGCCAGGAAATCCATGAATTTGCATATTTTTCCCCAAGATCAGCCCATTTGCTTTGGTGAGTTTGGAGTTATACTTAGAGTGGGTAGTATAAGGAGTTTCTGCCCTACACCTTAGCTTAATCAATTTGAGCACATTGTTTTTTGAGTTCACCACCAAAGATCCAGCGCTCAGCGGCGGTCTTTCCTCTGCAGATGAGAGTGCACCCTCCCTGTACCTCACGGTCTTGGGCTCTGTGGCTTCTTTCCTCCTGCCACTGCCCCTTATTCTGGGTGGGCTGGAATTCCCTACGGCCCTTTGTCTGGGGAAGGGGGATGTTTGGATGTTCCTGGGTGTCACCGTGGCGAGATCCCCTATGCTGTCCCCTATGCTGTCCTCCCACCTGCCCTGTCTTGCAAGCATGGCCTGCACCCTTCTCCCACACACCTGGACCCCAGGCTTATTCTTACTCTACCTGCCCAGCCCCTCTTCCTGGAGAGGAGAAAGGATGATGTGAAAATAAGATCTGACGTTGGGGATCCCCAGTGACTTCCACAAGGAGCAAGGAGCTGGGTGCATGTGTAGACCCCAGGGGAGCTTTAGTGTTAGATACCGAGTTTGCTAGATGAAACATCTTTTTAATTGAGGTGGTGCAGATGTATTGTTTGAACACTTTAGACACTAATGATGAACTACTTGGAGGTACATTTTTTTTTTTTGCTATGAAAATTAGAAAAAATATTTAAGATAGTTAAGTATTGAAAACTGATACTGATGCTGTATGGATCACTATTATTGTATTATTTGAGACTGTTCAGAAAAGGTATTATAGTTTTTAGAAAAACAAAGCAACCTGAATATTAAAAGTCTCTGAATTTGAGTAAAAAACAGTCCACATAAGGGAAAAAATATATAAGGAAAGACAATGAAATTATGAAATTGTTACTATAAGAAAGTAAAGGCTGAGCACAGTGGCTTATGCTTATAATCCCAGCAATTTGAGAGGCTGAGGCAGGAGGATCACTTGAGGTCAGGAGTTCAAGACCAGCTTGGGCAAAGAAGTGAGACCTCATCTTTACTAAAAATAAGTTTTTAAAGTATTATTTGGACATGATGGTGGCCACCTGTGGTCCCAGCTATTAGGGAGGCTTGAGCCCAGGAATTCGAGGCTGCTCTGGGCCATGATTGTACTACTGCACTCCAGCCTGGGCAAGAGTGAGACCCTTTCTCAAAAATAAGCACACAAAAAAGAAAGTTAAAGATTTTAGTCTCAATTTTTTACATTGAACCCATCTTTAGATCACAGAATGTATAAAATTAAAAATGGGGGATATCAACATTATTATATTTAATGTTATAGCTTATTATTATATTTAATAAGCTACTCATTTAAAGATCTGAAGTCTCTTGAGTCCACAGACTGAGTCTTTCTGAAGGTGCTTTACATGATGTAGCTGCCAGGGATCTAGGTCATATAATATCCTCAGGTGGGATTTGAAGACATTTTTCCAGAATTTATCTTTTTTCATATTGGATTTTATTTTTTAAAATTTCCTCTATAGTCAAAATTTATGTAAATGTATGATTCTGATAGTACCATATATATTTAGATGGGCTTATACTGGTCATGAACAAGGTTAATAATCTTCGCGAATATGTGGATTATCTCCTTATTTTACTTATTCTTAAGGAAAATTAATTTCACTGTTTACCAAAGAGCTGATACCTAAACCCAAAAGATTTCAAAGAATGTTTTATTTTTAAAATGTTTCTATTTATCACTAATAAAATGAGTATATCTGTTTAACTTGACCTACCTCTGGTCTTACTAAAACAAAATCAGCTCGACTATTTCCCAAATAATCACCCATTCAATACTTTTTCTCTCTCTCTCGCTGCTCTCTCATCTCTATTCCTTTAGAACTTTCAGAAAATTCTTTTGTGTAGTTAGTGTTTCATGTTGGTTATTGTTTCTTACTGGTCAGTGGATTATTTCATGTGACTACCTTTTTCACGTTTGCTCTGATTGCCTTTGGATGCGCCTGTGTGCTTTTCCTATTAAGGAAAAGAATCCCGCATGCTTTTTTGTCATTGAGTAACAATGTTAAAAACAGAAAAGCGTTGTTTTTCTTCTTTGTAGTAGGCATTCTGTAGTAGATACCTTGACATACTTAAATTTGTGAGATGTGTCCAGAAGAATGGAAGAGTAATATCTCATATTAACATATTGCTAATAATAAGATAAAGGTTTCAGCTTCCTGGAGCTGTCCATATAATAGAATTTTGTACTTGTTTTTCCATTTCTGAGATCCTCATACTTTGGGTTTTTTATTATTTTTTTTGTGAGACAAAGTCTCGCTCTGTTGCCCAGGCTGGAGTGCAGTAGGTCGATCTCCGCTCACTGCAACTTCCGCCTCCCGGGTTCAAGCGATTCTCCTACCTCAGCCTCCCAAGTAGCTGGGTTTACAGGTGCCTGCCACCACACCCCGCTAATTTTTGTGTTTTTAGTAGAGACGGGGTTTCACCACGTTGGCCAGGCTGGTCTCGAACTCCTGACCTCAAGTGATTCGCCTGCCTTGGCCTCCCAAAGTTCTGGGATTACAGATGTGAGCCACCATGCCCGACTCTGAGATCCTCATTCTTTTAACTAAAATGCTAAGATATATGCTTTATGCTTTTGCTGCCTCTCGTGTTTCATGAATGCAAGTAAACCCGTGAGTAACTCATGAATATGCATAAACTTGTGGGCCTCCAAACCATGCCCTGCCAGTGGCCATGCCACAAGAATCAGAGGCAGTACCTTCACTTTGTGGTTGCTATATTATTCCACCATTATAAGCTTTAGTAGAAAATGTAGAGACGGTTGTTAAACTGAAGGAGTGTTGTCTCAAACTGAAGGAGAAAAGTAGTGTTGCTGCTATAAGATGAATATAAACCAAGTGGTGTCTTTTCTTCCATCCAAATAGCAATTAGGAAAGTCCTTCTTTGCTCATACCATTCCAAAGGGAATCGTCTTATTCTTTCTCTAAATCTCCTTACAATGGAGGCTGCTACAGTTTAAGTATCGCAGGTCTTTTTTGTTCAGATTTCACTTGCAGTGCCTATAAATTTGGGGGAATGCCTTTTTTGTTTTGGGGTGCCCAACATACTCAGTGGATCTTGGGCCTACCATAAACTGACCTTCCTTACTCACCTGTAAGGCTGAGAACACCATAAGAAAGGTACCAGGCTTGTTTCCCCAAGAGGGCTTTGTAAGGGTTGGTGCCATAAAATCAACCTGAGGACTTAGGTGACTGGTTATTTCTGAGTAAGTGAATATCACTCTTAAATATGACATTCCAGCAAAGGCCGTGGTTGCATAGCCACTGTTTTCAGTTATGTCCTGGTAACTAGGAAGATGGATTGTTTTTAATCTATGCAAATAATTATATTGCCCTGAAAAGAAGGATACTCAATCACAGTTTCACAATTCTGGAGGGATCAGGCAGGGATACTAAGATACCATTTCCAAATGTTTCCTTTCTGTTTATAAAAGCACAGTCGACTGAATTGTTATAAGATACAGACAGAGGGAGAAGAGAAAGGGTCCCTTATGTATCCAGAATATAGAGCATTAAAATAGCAACAATACTGCAAACAAAAGCCACAGTCCTCCTTCAGTAGTTCATCTGGGCCTAGTCATTCATTTTCGTTCCACTTGATCTTGGGTTAGTCTCGTGAATCCCTCTGCTTCTCAATGAGAGTTATAGAAATCCTCTTCCCCTGGTGGGGTCTCAGCATTATTTAGACAATGCCATAAGAAGCCTGTACCCAAAAGTACCCAGCATGGTTCTTCTCCACGGGGCTCTAAAACAGCCCCCTCTTGGTCGAAGGTAAGTCACTCTGGCCTATAGCTGATTGCAGATGCTGATCAGGGAAGTGTCAGAGAAAAATAGAAATCTGTAGGTGACAAAAGAAATGGCTGTGGTTATCATATTACTAATAATTTTCAAGACTAAATTTATCGAGAGTTCATTACAAGAGTATTGGCAACTGATAAGTAAAGTTAGTTATGGTATGCAGAATGGAGTCAACCCAAAAAAGTTCTAGATACAGCATCTGGAAACACCATAATTGACCTTATTTTAAAAGAACAGTGGGCCAGGCGCGGTGGCTCAAGCCTGTAATCCCAGCACTTTGGGAGGCCGAGATGGGCGGATCACGAGGTCAGGAGATCGAGACCATCCTGGCTAACACGGTGAAACCCCATCTCTACTAACAAAAATACAAAAAACTAGCTGGGTGAGGTGGCGGGCGCCTGTAGTCCCAGCTACTCAGGAGGCTGAGGCAGGAGAATGGCGTGAACCCGGGAGGCGGAGCTTGCAGTGAGCTGAGATCTGGCCACTGCACTCCAGCCTGGGCAACAGAGCAAGACTCCGTCTCAAAAAAAAAAAAAAAAAAAAAAGAACAGTGGATGTTACATCTAATTTATAAAAATGGAAGAATATAATCTTTACAGAAAAAATCTTCAGATATAACAAAATAGTCCCAAGACATAACATACAGTGAATATGCCAAGCATATAATTAGAATAAACCAAGAATGTCACATAAAGAGGGTTAGTTTGGAGGGGACATAAACACCTATATGTTAATAACATATATTTAACCTAGGGCTGGCTAAGTATCTTTTTTGATTTGACAACTTGTCCCCATATAACTTATCAATAGTAACAGATCAAATGGATCTCTTAATTATTTTGCGCATCTGTCTTTTATTAAAGTAAAAGCACAAATACTTGTTATTTTCCAGGTATGTCTGGAGAATCTCAGATAGTTTTTTGTTTTGTTTTGTGTTTTTGAGATGGAGTCTCGCTCTGTCACCCAGGCTGGAGTGCAGTGGCCCGATCTCAGCTCACTGCAACCTCTGCCTCCTGGGTTTCAAGCCGTTCTCCTGCTCCAGCCTCCCAAGCAGCTGGGATTACAGGTGCCTGCCACCACGCCCGGCTAATTTTTGTATTTTTAGTAGAGACGGGGTTTTGCCATGTTGGCCAGGCTGGTCTCAAACTCCTGACCTCAGGTGATCCGCCCACCTTGGCCTCCCACAGTGCTGGAATTACAGGGATAAGCCACCATGCCCGGCCTCAGACAGTTTGAAGTACAAAATATATCATTTAGGATTTGATTTCGGGAAGGCAAAATATCAAAAATTATCAAGAAATTTTGAATACCTGATTCCAATAGGCTCATGTAACTTAGAAACAATATTTGACTACTTATTTCATCAAAGTGACTGTAAAAGATTTTAAAAGTAAACACAGAGGTAACATGGTTGTAAAGAACCTTAGCTCTTTCCTAAGAGACAAGAGTTCTTGAATACTCAAGGGCATAATAAAGTCAATATAAACCAAAGAAGATTATTCTCATAAAACACAGAATCTTTGGATTCTAAGCCAGTTGTACAGAAAAAAGAATAAGCCCTTTTTTTTTAGGTGAATGTGGTAAACAGTAAATCAAAGAAACGGGCTCATCAATATTGAGCAAACTTTTCTCTTTTTAAAAAATCTTTAGTCTTTATTTTAAGAGATCATCTGTATTTTTTCTGTAATAAACTTAAAAGATATCCACCTGTTTCTTCAGATTTATTTATTCTTGAGCAATTTAAGCATTGAAATGGCAGTTTTGTCTCAATCCTTAATAATGCTATATTTTTTGTATTTCAAATGTTTAGCTTTCACATGGAGAAAAAGAAACACAGGCATAAACCTTTATACTATCCACCTGCTAGTCCTGCAACACGATTTTAATGTAGTGTTCCTGATACTTTAACAATTTCTATGATGTCAGCAGAGATATATCAGCAAGTGATTGTAAAGTAGCTAGTCTTATAAGTCAAGAATTATGATCTTTGATCTGCTGCTCAATCCATTTTCAGATCTGATCTACATTATTTTCTAGCTCTTCTGGTTTATTGCTGGGCAGCTGATGCACGACTTCTTCCTTGTAGGATGCCGTGGCTTCTTCATAAAGAACTTGGAAAATCTCACACTGAATATTGTCTTTTAGTTTCTTCTCATTATAACCCTTTGTTTCAAGTCTTTCGTACAGTACGTTGGCATCTGTTCTCAGCACAAAAACTGTATGAAACCAGCATTCAGGGAAGATGTCACAACCGTGGTAATCAATGATAACTCCACATTCTCTCATTTGGTTATCTCACTTATCAGCTACTCTGTCTTCATCTAAAACGGGACAATCATACTCTTCATCATAGCCATCGTACAATTCCTCTTCTCGAGCTAAATCATCCACATTAATGTATTTCAATCCTGATTCTGATTTTGATATGTGGTTTTACCAACCCCTGGTGTACCTGGATTTCTATGACACGTTTCCATCACAAAGTTGGAGCAAACTGAGACTTTAGGATTGAACTCAGGGAGTCTGTGGGGTCAAAACTAATTTCATAGTATTACTAAGATTTTAATATGCAATGGGTTCACCTTGCTATCTCTGGAAAAAAAAAATGCACCACTGCACTCCCCCGAGGGCGACAGAGCAAGACCCTGTCTCTCAAAAGTAAATAAATAAATAATTTTTAAAATTATTGTTGAAAAAGGTTTGTGAAATTAATGATTCAATTTGGTTAAGCACAAATTTAAATTTTTTTCATAGTCTTAAACCTTAAGTAGGAGTAACGTTCACTTATTTGATCAGTAAATCTGTATAGCTTTTGTAAGAACATGCACAAGTAGAGTAACAATGTGTAATCTGGCTGGGCACAGTGGCTCATGCCTATAACCCTAGCACTTTGGGAGATGGGAGGACTGCTGAGGCCAGGAATTTCAGACCAGCCGGGGCAACATAGGGAGAGACCCCATCTTAAAAAATAATAATAATAATACTTAATGCTGACAACTCATAGAAGACATGACTATTTTTATTAAACCCCAAATATTCACCTAGTCTCATTTGCCAGAGATTTACCTAAATATGTGAACTTGAATTGTTAAAACATTTACGTTTCTATAGAAATACTTTTTTTAGTTTGTTGAAAGTATTATTGGAAGTTCAATTTCCTTAATTTATGGGAATTTTAGAAATATTCAATTTATAGGTGCCTCTTTATTTCTAAGCCAGTCAGAACAGAACATCCTTAAGAGCGATCATATTCTCATTTGGTGAGACCATCTCGTGATGGTTATCCCAGGATGGGAGACAATAGCTGCTTTGAAAGCTCCCCTGCCACACTGGGCTTCCAGTACCAGAGCAGCTAATGACCCTGCCCTAACAGAAAATGCTGGGGAGCAGGGCACAAGTGTTTACTTGGGTGCCCTTCACGGGCACTCCTTTTACCTGGTGGACAGCCTGATGCCTTGCTGTCTGTCCCGGTATCAGGCATTCCTCGCATGGGAAATGTGCTTATCCTGGCAGACGCCCTTGTGGCTCTTTTCTGACCCCTCTTCAGTTTATGACTGCCTGACTATCGCTCTGGTGCTCAGAGCCTGCCCTTGTGTTCTTCCCCAGCATCCCGGGGAAAACCCAGGCAGCCTGGGAGAGCCCCTGGTTCTTCAGATGGAATGTGCAAATTCAACACACCACCAAGATAGGAAATAAGTTCCAAGATTTATTACTTCCAGATCCTAGAGAGGGAGGGCGCCATGAGTTGGGAAGGCAGTGTTCTATCCCCAGGTCACAAGAAGAAAGAATGAAGTGTCAGGCATAGAGCAAGAGAGAGTGGGACCCATGGGCCAACACCTTTACTGGGGGCCAGGGCATTGTCCAAGCAGGTTTCCTGCAGGGAGTTTTAGTTGGTGAGTTTAAAACAGGCAGTCATGAGTTTCAGGATCACACAGCAACTGAGAGGTGGTCACTGTGGCATACTCCACAGTCCATGTAGGGGTGTGGGGTCGGCAGGGCCAGCCAGGTAGACTGTCTCTTAGAGAGGTCATCACCAGAAAGAGGAGGTGTATAAGGCAGATCCTGGATCAACCACATTGAGGACTGGGGGTGGCAGGTGGAAGCTGTCGAGGGAAACTAAGCCCTGTTTCTGGTATGAGAAAGTTAAACTTATGTTCAAAATAGATGCCAAGGTATATAAAATTGTAGGTATTCACTACAGTGGCATTTCTGCAATACAAAACAGACATACAAACAGACACCGATAATTTATAAGCCTCAATTCTGAAATTTCAGGCCAGGCACGGTGGCTCACGCCTGTAATCCCAGCACTTTGGGAGGCCAAGGTGGGTGGATCACCTGAGGTCAGGAGTTCGACACCAGCCTGGCCAACATGGTGGAACCCTGTCTCTACTAACAAAAATTAGCTGAGTGTGGTAGTGGGTGCCTGTGATCCCAGCTACTTGGGAGACCGAGGCAGGAGAATTGCTTGAACCTGGGAGATGGAGGTTGCAGTGAGCCGAGACTGCACCATTGCACTCCAGCCTGAGCAATAAGAGCAAAATTCCATCTCAAAAAAAAAAAAGGAAAGAAAAAGAAAAAAAATTCAGTCATGGGCCAAACATCAAAGCAGAAATATAAAATTTTATTCAGATGTCTACTTCCTGATAGCATGAAATTCTTAATTGTTTTGAAACCAAAGTAGAAAAGTAGACAAACAAAAAATACTAGCAAATCAGATTCTGTTATCTTTCACCCAACAGAGACAAGATCTGTATAAACCAGCAGTCCTTCCCCAAATATGTAATATACAAACCCCTTCATATCTGTCATTTTCGTCAACCCTGGGGTCCTTCAGATGCCTTTTGTTCCTTCTCATTTACTTCACATTGACTTTTCAAGACAATTGGTTATACTACACAGTTAGTTACATTTGAAGTATTTCATGTGAATTACAAACGTATGTGAATAATGTTAATTCATTTTTGTTTATATATGTATATGCATGCATATACATATACACACACTTCTATAGAGTGAACATTTGGCTGAATGTACTACCAAATTGTTAAACAATAGTCATTTCTAGCTGGTGGAATTACAGGAAATTTGTATTTCTGATTATATATTTCTATAGCATTTACATTTTATGCAATTCAGTGTGCATTTCTTAGATAAGCAAAAAAAATTAAACATTTTATTTAAATTTTTTTTTCAATTCCAGTTAATAGCAGATGTCAACACAAGAAATAAGTTCCATTATCCATGCTTCTGTGTGTGGGGGATTTGCTTGACAGGTGCAACAGAAGCACAAGCATTACTGTGCACAGGTGTCTGAAATGAGAATGAGGTTGCCTAGAAGTCTTGAGAAAAATGGCTGATGAGTCTACAAAAATGCCCTTCTTGCCCTTTCTCACTTTGAAGTGTGTAAAAACGTTGACACACTTGGAGGTCTGCTGACTAACTGGTGGAACAGATTACTGGGGGAAATATTTTTTTTTGCTCTTGTACCTCGTGCCTGAATTATTTTGGATTGCTTTTGGGATAGTATCTGAGTTTCTATCAGTTGGGCTGTTTTTTCCAGGAATATAAAGTTTTTTTTCTTTGATATATGCTTAAATATTTATTTTTAAGTGATGTAACTTTTCAAAAAACTTATTAAAGTTTATTTCTGTGGGAAAAATATTTTTTATGTTTTTGACTGTTTTTTGTTCCTTCTTGTTTGAAATCTCTAGCCAACAAGAACATTAGTCATGACAAGCATGCCATCTGAGTAAGTACTTGTTTTGATTTCTGTTCAATGTAAAATGTTAACCTTTTCTCTCATATACTGTAATTCTGGGTGCCTTTAGGCAATTTATCAATCTGTTCCTGTATCACTTTTACTTTATAAAAGTAATATCTGAGTCAGAAGGTCACTGAAAATTAAACATGTACCAAATGTGAGCGATTTAGCCTTGAAAACTCTGAGGTTGTTTAGGCAGCATTAAGAGGTGTGTGCTCATTTTGATGTTCTTTTGCTTGCTTGATACCAAATAGCTTCATGAATGTTCAAGAAGTGGAACATCAGTTGACCAAAACATTTCCCTTAAAGGTCTTAAAGCAATACTGCAGCAGAAAGCTTTCCACAGCAGTATGAAAGTTGCTATTTGTGCATTTTGTGGAAGGGTTAATAGCTTGTTGGCATGCTCTTATCGTCTCCCTTAAACATTTAACACAACAAAGAACATCCAACAAAAATACAGTACTATATTCTTTGCAACAGATTTTTGAATTCCTGTTTAAAGGGGAAAACCATGTTTTTGATATCAATCATAGATTTTAAGGTTTTAAGACATCCATCAAAGCATTGGAACATTTCAGTGAAAAATATGCTGCAGAGAGGGGCACGTTTAGAACATTTTCAGTAGTGGGATCCTTTTCCTGCCTGTGGCTTAAAAATAAAAGGATTGATCATCAAATACCATACATTACATAGTGAAAAAGGGGGTCACTCAAAATTTTTGTAAATATATTATGAAATATATTGAACATTCTAAATAGTCTAATACAGAAGTGAATATTGAATATATGTGTAATATTTTTAAAGTCTTTGTATTTTTCCAAAATAAAAAAAAAATACTAGTTAACTAGTTCTTTTCTCATTCAAGATTTAAAAATAAAACTTTTCATTTAGACCATTTTCATGTCTTACTCTTTTTTTCTCCACATAGACTTCTTGTGATAGTTAAGAACAAGACCTGGACATTCTGATTTTATGTGGATTAGCTGTGCCTTGCAGAGACACTCGTTACTTATTGGCACATCCAGCAAGTAGCTGCCAGCCTCAGGATGGAGTTCTAGGGAGTGTCTGGTTTAGAGGATTTTTTTGTTTTTGTTTTCTTTTATCAGTTTTGTGTTTATTTTTTTCCAAATTTAATTATTTTTCTTGACTCAAGCACAGATTCTTGGGTTGAAGTGGTGATGAGGCCCAGATCTTGACTCACACATCTTTTCTACCCTAAGGATCTCTAAGAATTGAAAAGCATTATATAATTCAGCCCTTTCATTTTACAGATAAAGAAACAGGTCTTGAGATGGACATACCTAAGATCACTAGAGATAAAACTAAGAAGGCTGGGTGCATTGGTTTATGCCTATAATCCCAGGGGCATGATTTGAGGGGCCCAGGTGGGCATATTGCTTGAGACTAGGTGTTCAAGACCAGCCTGGGTAACAGCAAAACCTTGTGTCTACAAAAAAATGCAGAAGTTAGCCAGACTTGGTGGTGAGTTGCCTATAGTCCCAACTACTTGGGAGGATAAGGCAGGAGGATCACTGGAACCCAGGAGATCAACAGTGCAGTGAGCCATGATTGTGGCACTGCACTCCAGCCTGGGCAACAGAGCAAGACCCTGTCTCAAATCAGTAAAATAAAACTAAGGAACACCATCATTTGGAAGGAAGAGTGTTAGTCTGTATAAGCATAGACAATAACGTCTTCCTCTTTGTAATATAATATTTGGAGAGGAGAGATGTTTATTATTATTATTTTTTTTTTTTTTGAGACGGAGTCTCGCTCTGTCGCCCAGGCTGGAGTGCAGTGGTGCAATCTCGGCTCACTGCAAGCTCTGCTTCCCGGGTTCCCGCCATTCTCCTGCCTCAGCCTCCTGAGTAGCTGGAACTACATGTGCCCACCACCACGCCTGGCTAATTTTTTTGTATTTTTAGTAGAGACGGAGTTTCACCGTGTTATTGTGTGTATCACAGTGTGGTTTAGAAAGCCCTTCATTGGAGATTTTTTAAATTTTCTGGGAGAGAGAGAAAACCAATGTCAGAACTAAAGACATAGAAAGGTTATTATAAAAAGGAGGAAAGAACTGAGGGTTGTTTGGTAAGGAAGTTGGATGGAAAGAATATATTTTTTTAAAGGATATTTTAAGTATTAAGGGAATGATAGAGCAGGAGAGAAGCGGTAATGGTCATGAGCTTTGTGACAAATAGGTCCCAGATTTAATCTGATGATTTAATAAAAAGGGTCATTTTTCCCCTTTTAGTAGAAAAACTGTGTGTTGATACTCAATAAATGTTACGTTTTCAAAATAAAATAAGTGAGGATCTTGGTTCTGCGCATGCACAGACAGATTCAAATTGGCCTGAAAAACAAATTGTTGCCCTGGTGAGAAGAGTGTTGGTCTGATGTCAGAGGCCTGGTTTCCTTTTTTTTTTTTTTTTTTTTTTTTTTGAGGCGGAGTCTCGCCCTGTCACCCATGCTGGAGTGCAGTGACGTGATTACGGCTCACTGCAACCTCCACCTCCCAGGTTCAAGTGATTCTTCTGCCTCAGCCTCCTGAGTAGTTAGAACCACAGGTGTGTGCCACCATGCCTGGTTAATTTTTGTAGCTTTTAGTAGAGACAGGGTTTCACCATGTTGGCTAGGCTGATCTTGAACTCCTGACCTCATGGTCCACCCATCATGGCCTCCCAAAGTGCCAGGATTATAGACGAGAGCCACTGCGCCCGGCCAGGGGCCTGGTTTCTGATGCTGGCTGTGTCCCTACCCAGCCCAGCCACTGTGGGAAGCCATTGACAACTTGTGGACTTGTCTTCTCAGCCATTAAAGTAGAACTGAGATCTGAAGTTTATTTCCCCAGGTTCCAAACCATTGATTGTAAGTCAGTTAAGACATAAGCACCATAACCAAAATCCATTTAAAATGTTGGCTTTCTAGTTTTATTATTACTAATATTGAGTGTAACTGCCTTGATGTCCATGTGCAACAAACTCATTCATTTTGTTCATTTTCCCCCCGATTTGACAGAAAGCAGAATGTCATCATCCAGGTTGTGGATAAATTGAAAGGCTTTTCAATTGCACCAGACGTCTGTGAGACCACAACTCACGTGCTTTCCGGGAAGCCACTTCGCACCCTGAATGTGCTGCTGGGAATCGCGCGTGGCTGCTGGGTTCTCTCTTATGATTGGGTAAGCCCTGTGTGTGAACTGCATATTTTAAAACAAGGCATTTTGATAGAGTGGGTCACCCTGAGGTGCTGATATCAGCACTCAGGCCGGCGTGCACCCTTGTGGATCTGCACACTTTACTGTGAGCTGGGAACCCGTCTTTCCTCCTGTTGGTCTCCTTTGGGCTGCTGCCCTTCAACCAGTGCCAAGTCCTGGGGCAGCAGGAGGACGGGGAGGGTAGAGAGCAGGAAGTGAGTAGCCTCTAAGATAAATCAGAAGCAAGATTAGAAAGACGCTGAAAGAAACGCAGAATGCACTTTCTCACAGTCAAAGTGCTTTCCTCTATGTGTGACCAAGAAATACTCCGACCTGTGGTGGTGGTGGTTTGCAGAGCCAAAATAGTTCAGCGATTGTTTGTACAGATGGATTTACTTAGGATGAAGTATGTTCTTTCAATCCCATTTGGATAGGTTTTATCCTATGTATATCTATCTGTAACATTATTTGCCCTTATTTCTATACATTAAAGATAGTTTTTAAAAATACATGATTATTTTCGTTATTCATAACAATTGAAATGATCTGTTATTAGTTCTATTTTTACTTTGATCCTCAACCTAAGGTTGCTCCAAAGCATTGCTTTCTGATGACAGTAGCATCATCTGTTACTTGTGTTACCATTTTGCATCTGTGGGATCCGTCTCTCCTCCTCCTCTCCCAAGAATGTATTCTATTCATACTCATACTGTGTTCATTTAAACCAGTAGAATTATAACATGCAAAAGCTACACATGTATTTTCAAGAATGGCCGTGGTCTTTTTTCCGTGCTGTGACAGAGTTTAAAGAGATTAGTGCTTCTGGTTGTGAAGTGGAAACGCTGAAATTCCGAAAGTAAGCACTACTGATTTCCATTGGTGGCAATTGGGGATCACCTTACCTAATTATATACTAGTACTGCTTTATGTTTATTTGGACGAAAGACAGTAGTCCCCCCCTCATCCAGGGTTTTGCTTTCTGTGGTTTCAGGTACCATAGCCCAAAAATATTAAGTGGGAAATTCCAGAAAAGAACAATTTATAAGTCTTTAAATGCATGCTTTTCTGAGTAGCGTGAAGAAATCTCAGGTCATCCTGCTCCATTCTCCCTGGGATGTGAATCATCCTTCATTCCAGCCTGTCCATGGAGTAGGTGCTGCTTGCCCTTGCTTAGTAGCCTCTTGGTTATCAGATAGAATCTCGTGGTTTTGCAGTGTTTGTCTTCAAGGAACCCTTATTTGGCCTAATAATGTTCCCCAAGCACAAGAATATTGATGCTACCAACTTTGATATGCCAAAGAGGCGCTCCAAGGTGCTTTCTTTAAGTGAAAAGGTGAACGTTGTCCACTTAATAAAGAAAGAAAAATGGTATGCTGACGTAGCTAAGATCTATGGAAAAAAATGACTCTTTGACCTGTGAAATTGTGAAGAAAGAAAAAAATCATACATAGTATATGTAGGGTTCAGAACTATCCACAGTTTTAGGCATCCCCCAGGGGGCCATGAACTGTACCCCCTTTGGATAGGGTGGACTACTGTCTATTTAATAACTCTAGCATCAGTCAATGAGTTCTGTGTTTTATTTCTCTCCAATTCAAATTGTCTCTGTATCTTCATCTGACTACTCCCCTTTCCTCAGGTTTTGGAGGAAAAAATGTTATTTCTAAAGATATGCATCTGTACAGGATTCTTTACCCAACTTATTCTTTTGGGACTTTGAGCAGTCCATAGAGGTCAGACGTGAGAATGTACTGCCTTTGCTGTCGACATGGATAGAGACCTGCTCCCTGGTTGTCTGCATGTCTCTGCTCAGTGTCCTGCCAGTACTCCCCAACTAATCATACACAGAAACAGAACTGGGTGAAATTTTAGGTTATTGTATCTCTTCTGGGATTACTTGATATGAGAAAGGTGGGCATTAAAACACATTATTTAATAAACTTCTGATCTTTAGTCTAGACTCCTTGCCTGGAGGGAAGAACCTGGGGCACTCAGACACATAAGTGAATGAATGAGGTACAAGGCAATCAGACAAGAAAAGGTAATAAAAGGCATGTAGGTTAGAAAGGAAGAAATAAAGCTGTCTCTATTTATAAACCACACAATTTTCTATGTAGATAGTCACAAGCAATCTACAAAACAGCAATTAGAGCTAACAACTGACTTGAGCAAGTCATCCAGATGCAAGAATTCCATTGAAACTTTAGTATAAAGCTAATAAGTGCAGGATCTGTATGCTGAAAACTACAAAATGCTGATTTTAAAGATCAAAGAACTGAGTATATTAAAAGACATACAATGTTCATGGATTGGAAGACATAGTACAGTGAACATGTCACTCCTCCCCAAAATGATCTATAGATTTGACACATTCCATTCACAATCTCAGCAGAATCTTTCAAGATACAGACAAGCTGGTTCTAAAATTTCTGTGGAGATGTTAAGAAGCCAGAATAGCCAAAACAATTTAGAAAGAAAATAACAAGGAGGAGGACTGGCACTACCTGGTTTTGGGGCATCCCTTCAAGCTGTGGTCCTCAAGGCAGTGTGGTGTTGGTAGACATACAGGACAGATAGAGAATCCAGAAATAGACCCCAAAAATATATCCCATGGGTTTTGACAAAGGCATGAAGGCAATTCAGTGGAGAAATTCAGTCTTTTCAACAAGTGGTGTTGGAGCAGTTGGACATACACAAGCAAGAAAAGGAACCTTCCCAACACTTTGGGTGGATCACCTGAGGTCAGGAATTGCAGACCAGCCTGGTCAACATGGTGAAACCCCGTCTCTACCAAAAATAAAAAAAACAGCTGGGCGTGGTGGCACCTGCCTGTAATCCCAGCTACTCAGGAGGCTGAGGCACAAGAATCACTTGAACCGGTGAGGTGGAGGTTGCAATGAGTCAATACTATGCCACTGCACTTCAGCCTGAGTGACAGAGAGACACCCTGTCTCAAAAAAGAAAAGAAAAGGAAAGGAAAGAAGAGAGGAGAGGAGAGGAAGAAGGAAGGGAGAACCTCATTCTGTACCTTACATGGGCCAAAAAAATTACATCCAATGGATCATAGACTAAATGTAAAGGTATAAAACTTCTATAAGTAAACAAACAAGAAAAATGATCTTGGTATAGGCAAAGAGTTCTTAGATACACCAAAAGCATGATCAATAACAGAAAACATTGATAAATTAGATTTCATCAAAATTGAAAGCTTTACTCTGTGAAAGATATTATGGAGAGATCAGAAGAAAACATTTGCAAATCTTTATCTGACAAAAGATTTATGTCCGGAATATGTAAAGAACTCTCAATACTGAACAATAAGAAAACAAACAGCCCAAACAAAAACTGGCAAATAAAAGACTTGTATAGACATTTTACTGAGGACACACAGATGGCAAATAAGCATCTAAAAAGATTCTCATCATTATTGCTCACTTCAGAAATATGGTGAGATCCACTACATATCCATTAAAATGGCTAAAATAAAAAATAACAGTCCCACTCCAGCAAGGAGCCAGGGCAGCTGGAACGGCTGCTAGTGCGAGTGGGAAGTGGTCCAGCCACTCTGAGAAACAGTTTGGCAGTTTCACAGAAAGTTAAATGTCCACTCAGCAGTCCCACTCCCAGATATTTGCCTTGGAGAAATGAAAGCTTGTGTTCACACAGAGTCTGTACGTGAATGTTTGTAGCAGCTTTACTTATCATCAAGTGGACCTGGAAACAGCACAGCTGTCCCTCCAGTGGGTGAATGGATCAACCAGCTGGACCATCCATGCTGTGGAGTGTAACTCAGCAATCGGAAGGAATGGTGATAGGTGCAGCAGCTTGCATGACCTCGGGGTCATCGCACCAAGTGGAATAGCTGATCTCAGAAGGCCATGTACTGTATAAGGCCATTTCTTTGTCATTCTAGACAAGGCCATACTGTAGGGAAGGAGAACAGATGAGTGGTTGCCACACGTTAAGGTGGGAGTAGCATCTGCCTCTGCAGAGCAATAGCAGCTGTCACATCTTTGGGGCACTGGAATTGTGCTGTATCGTTAGTGGCAATGGTTACAGAATCTATGCATGTATTAAAACACAGAGAACTGTACACACATATGCACACACGAGTAAATTTTATTATTTGTAAATTTAAATTAAAAAGTATATCTAGGCCAGGTACAATGGCTCACACCTGTATTCCCAGCACTTTGGGAGGCCGAAGTGGGTGGATCATGAGGTCCAGCAGTTCAAGACCAGCCTGGCCAAGATGGTGAAACTCTGTCTCTACTAAAAATACAAAAGTTAACCGGGCACGGTGGCAGCCACCTGTAATCCCAGCTACTCAGGAGGCTGAGGCAGGAGAATCGCTTGAACTCAGAGGGAGGTTGCAGTGAGCCGAGATCACACCACTGCACTCCAGCCTGGGTGACAGAGTGAGACTCTGTCTCAAAAAAAAAAAAAGTATATCTTACATATCTACTGTGCTTTCCAAATGGAGATATTTGGGCACTGGTAGGACCAGGCTAGTGTCTTGGTTTCAGAACTAGGTTTCCTTTCCTTCTGTGTGCTGAAGTTTACAGGCTCCCGTACCTTCAACTGCTCCCTCTGTCCCTATACTTCTATTAGCACTGAAGCTTCATCCCAGCTCTTCTATCTTAAAAAAAATGAAAATAATTTAAAACCTCAACTTTCCCTAAATTGCTCTTTGCCTTCTGTGCTACCTTTTTTCCCCTTGTTCATGGCAAAAGGTCACAAATGTGTGTCTGTATTGCCCTTGCCTTACTGATGATGTTGCTATTTGTGAATAGTATCAACTCTTGGGAGATTGTGAAGGCCTAGATGGCCTATGACTTCAGGTGTAATATCTGTTTGTGTGATTACAAGGTAACCATGAGGGCTGTCAGGTGTAATATATCACACATATATAAATCACACAAACAGATATTTATATTGTATTGATGTTCATAGGTTGCTCCTGACTTGTACCCTCAAAAACTTTAGAAACAAGCTGAGTCACTTTCTCTGTTCATCTCAGTCTTCAAGAAGACAAAGATGACTGCTGCTTTTTGCATGGCCCCCTCCTTTAACTTTTAAAGAAATTCAATAGTATAAACATAAGAAATTTGAGAGAGGATAGTTGCCACCACCATTTACAAAGCCATTCTACATAATGTTTAAAGCTTAGCACCCAATTTAATATTTATCTACATCTTGTATATAACTTCAGATATAAACTTCACCATTCCAATTTCTTTTAGGGTCAAGATTTGAAGTATCTATATCATATATTATATACACTGACTTTGTGTACAAGGAATCTCTCTTTCTCTCTCTGGCACTCTCGCTCTCTCTCGTCCTCCTCCTTCTAACCCTGTCTCCAATGCAATTGGGGGATTCTTAAAATATTCTCTTTGGCTAGCAGTATAAACTTGCCTCCAAGAAAAACATTACTGAGCATGTTTTTATTTCAGGGTTTGTGTGGTATTCTCTGGAAATTTCTTGTAAAGGAGAGTTGTAGCAGTTCTTCAGAATTAGATGGTTGTATGTGGCCCAGCTAGTCATATCAGAAACTGTGACGATTTTATAACAAAATTCAGTTTGAATTTTGACTTAATGTTTTTGAGAAGTTTATTGGCAATTTTTCCATGTTTACAGTAGTTCACACCTCCAGTGTTAGCTCTACTGTTTTCAGGAAAGAGAATAATTTATGTTTTTCCTCCTTCGTGACCGAATTGTCTGGCAGATACATGGAAATAGAAAACCATGCCAGGAGTTGCCGCGCTTCCTATTTATGGGAGACAGGAAGTAACACAACAGAAAAATAAAGAAATTAATTTGACCAAAGTGTCCCTTTAGATTCGCATTGTTTTGTTATGTGTTGTTCAAGCGTAGTACAATTTGAACCTTTAAATACTCTTTATCCTACTCTCACTTAATTTGGTGTTTCCTGCATTTTCCTGTGACTTATCCACAATTCTGCTTTCCGTCGAAGCCCTTTTGTGGATGCTAAAATACAAGTGGAGTGTCCTATGATCCAGTCTTCCCCTTTTCCAGCTACCACTCTGTGTCACTCTGTCCAGCACAGTGAGGAATAACTCAGCCTGTATTCAGATTTTAAGATTTTGGTCCTGAGCAGCTTGTGAAAAGGATCTGATAATAGAGATTTAAAGCTAATTCACTTATAAATACAAGTGTAGGGCTTAAAAGCTAAATCAGCTTTATAACAAAATGTCAAGGCCACTATCAACAAATAATCTAGTGTTTTCCTTATCAAAAATGATGTCATCATGACTATTTTCTTGAGATAATGTGATCCACATTGAACTTAGTAAGCAGTGAGTCAGGTGAGACATGTTTTTATCAGTGGTGAGCATAGAATCAATGAACTGTTAGAAGGACACAAGCAGTTCACTCAGTTCATGCCTCTCATTTTACATTAAAGAAATGCTGAGCCGCTCTCCTAAAATTATAACTCATGGTAGAACCAGAAGTGGAATCTCGGCTTTTCACTGGTGTTAGTTCATCACCCTGCATTCCCAAGTCTATTCAAAAGGGATCATCTTGAAAAACCATTCTTTTTTTTAACCTTAAGATGGCAGATTAACTTCATAACTCATGTTAGGAATAATTTTCAGCCACATTGTACTTGGTGTGTCACACTGATGCTGAGTTTCTGAGGGTTCCCTTCAGTTCTCTCTAGCAGACATTTATTGCTCGCACTTGCAAGCTTACTAGGAGCTCAGGCCTGGGTCTCTGAACTTTCACAATTTGATTTCAAAGTCTTTTTTATCCTGCTACAGATTATACCTTGGTAAAGGACTTTATACTTCACAGAGTATTTTCCCATGCACTGTCTCACTGGATCCTGACAGATCATTTTTGCAGCCAAGAAGGATGCTGCAGATAAACAGTGAGTTTAGTGATGGAGACTCTGGGCAAAAATAGTTTGTCTGACTTGAATGTGGATCTTAGAAACACATCTCTGTCACGGCATTGTTTTAAGGCAGTGACTATGAACAGCTATTTCCGGGACACCTAATTTGTACATTTTCCTTATTAAAATAATGGATTCTGGTTTTGCCCAGGCATAGACAGAGAATTTGTCTGCTCCTTTCACTTGAGGTGGTTCCTGAACAGTGCTGGAGCTCATTCTTTGCAGAGGCTCCTGCAGGCTGTGTCAGCATGGCCACTGGCCACTGGGAGCATGGGGAGCAGGCGCTGCGGTCTAGGTCCTCCATCGCCCTGTCTGTTGCTCCTGGCAAGACCCCAAGGTGCGCATTTCCCACCAGGACCATAATCTCCTGATTGAGGACAGATACCAAAAAGTGATTCATCTGGAAAATTGAGGGCTTTGGTGCTGCCCTCCAGAAGGACATTTGAAAAGATGTGGACAAGCCTGTGAGTGCTAAGAATGACGAATGTTGGAGTTTGAAAGAGTCAAAGTGATTTTTTTAGTGGGAGAAGACTGTGGAGTCACCCTGAGATGCAACCACAGACATGATTAGGAATAAAGTTTGATCACCGTTTTCAAATTTTTACATTAATATTTTTTCTTTAATTTTCTAAAGGTGCTAGACGGAATCTACTTAATGCACCTGGCACAGAAAAGCCAGTGCACGGGTCCTAAGGCTGCACCTTTGCAAGAAAGAGAAATACCTGAGGCACCAGGAGTGAGGAGGACAGGTGTTGGAGAAGGCTGTAGGGCCCCAGTATGGCTGTGTAGATCAAAGCGAGGGAGGCAGAAGCCATCAGACTATTTTAACTACAGAGTGGCTCTGGCCTCTCAGCAAAGAATGGATTGCAGGGAGGTAAGAATAGAGTGAGCAGCAGGAGGCAGCTAGGATCATCAGGTGAGAAATGACTGCAGCTGTGTCTAGAGGAGGGGTTGATAGGTGGGGAGGAGAGAGCAGGTCGGCGCGCTTCCTAGGAAGATCTAGTGGAATCTGTAATGTGAGGTGTGTGGGAATGGAGAAGTCAAGAAGACTCCCACCTAAATTTTTTCCTGGCACAACTAACTATAGATAATGGTGCCATTTGCTGAGTTAGGGAATTCTAGGGGGAGAAAATTGTGTGCAGGGTTTGGGGTACAATAAAAAGTTGATGTAGGCATATTGAGTCTGAGATTCCTACTAGACATTCAAATAGAGATATCACATATCAGATTATATATATGTACATGTGTTCAGAGGAAAGGTTATTCACTCCAGCCATGGTAACTGGAAGGGAGTGTAGAATGAAGAAAACAGTGAGTTTAGGTCTGAGCTCTGGGCTGTGCCGCCATGCAGAAGTCAGGGAGAAGGGGGAGGCAAGGGGACCCAGGAACGGCTAGCTAGCAACCTGGGGGAGACACCAGGGGAATGTGGCGTCAGTCAGAAGGGGGACTGTTTTAGGAAGGAAGGATGCTCAGCTGTGCTGAGTGCTGCTGGAAGGTGAATAGAGGAGACAGAAGCCACTGTTCAATTTCATCAGGTGGATGTTGTCAGAGACCTTGAAAAAAGCAGGTTGAATCCAATGACTAAGAGTTGAAGAGTCAATGGTACATAAAGCAGTGGAAGCACTAGGTTATGTGTAATGGTGCCATTTGCTGAGTTAGGGATTATTGTCAGACGTATTGCTCATACGTTATTCCTAGACATACTGCTGCTGCTACATCAGAGAGATTGGTTGGCAGCAAATGGGACACTATGAAGTGTGACTCGAGCCCTCTAGTATTGCCAACGGCAACACAGATCATCGTCCTGGTGCTTGGCAATGTGTTTGCATTATGGTGAGTTGAGTGTGGCCCTGGGAAGCATTTGAATCTGTTGGCTGAGTTATCAGGGAAAAAAAAATTTAAAAAGTAAACTAAGATTATGTATATTAATGAAAAAGTTGCTGTATTTGGCAAATCCTTTAAATGGATAAGGTTAACAAGTCGAGAGGGTACTTGTTGCCAGCCATCCTTTTCCAAATCATAGCCTTCAGGGATCACACTGTTTGTCTTTACTTTTCTATTAACTTGGATCAACTGTGAAGTAACACAGGTCTTCGCTGTAGACCTCAGTTCCCTGCCTTTGCTTTATGACTGAGACCTCTAGGACCTCAACTTGGTCCATGCTGAACTGCAGCACAAATTCCAAGCTTTGGCCATACCTAAAGGTGCACTTTAACCTTTGCAGTGTTCTGCCAGGCATCTGAATTTTCACTTTTGTTTCTGACGTCTCAATCAAGCAGTTCTCGCTGTAAGTGTTAAATAATAGCACAGAATATCTTAACTTCAGGTCTTCACTGGAAAATGCAACCATGGTTTGATTTTATCTGTAACTTCAAAAACTGCCTTCAGCTGTCCATCATTTAGATATCATTTAGATGTCCCTCAGGGACTTTGGGGATTGTTAACCATCTATTGTTAACCATCTATTGTTAACCATCTATTCTTTCAAGGCTTCTAAACTCTATCCCCAAGTTAAAATAGATTTCCAAGGAACATCATACTTCTGTTACAGTCTCTGTGTGAGGACCCTCTGTGAATTTGGTTTTAGGTACAATGTTAGCTTTTGAAGAGAGCTGATGTGAGAAATACTGGATTTTAGAAAACTGTTGTACTTTTTTTAAAGCTATAATTGACAACATTGTACATTTTGCTACCTGATACTTCTGATGTATGATCCACCTAATGCATTTCTCCTAAAATTCATTTCCAATGAATTGAATAGGAATTCCAAATGAAATGAATTTCATAGGAAAATTTAGTACAGAAAATTTGTTAGACTGTCGTTAACCAGAGAATGAGAATTATGTAATGCAGTTTTCTCAGCTAAAGTAACAGCTTGCCATAGGTTCATAATAGCTCTATTTTTTAGTTCTTTTTAATTTAAAAATTTTAAATTAAATATTTTATATTAAATCATTAAATAAATTAATATTAATAATTAATATAAAATTATTGATGATATTTCATTATCCAATTATTTATTGGCTTAAGTAATTGATTAGTTGATAATGATTATTGTTAAATTATTGTACTCTTGGGTAATACAGAGACTGCATACTTAGCTTTGCCGTGTAAATACCATTGTCTGCTTCCTGGTTAGTGGCTCCAGGGAGGCTATGGCAGAGTCAAGTGCTTTTGTCCTTAGCATGGCCCCACTCTTCTTCTGTAGGCTGCCCACGATTTTTTGCTATGCCACGTATGTATTGGTCTGTTCTCACACCGCCATAAAGAAATACTCGAGCCTGAGTAATTTATGGAGAAAAGAGGTTTCATTGGCTCACGCTTCTGCAGGCTGTACATGAAGCATAGTGGCTTCTGGGGGAGGCCTCAGGAAAGTTTCAATCATGGCAGAAAGCAAAGCCGGGAAGCAGCGCCATCCTCCATGGGCTGAGCAGCAGGAAAGGGCGTGGTGGTTCTACATACGTTTAAACAACCAGATGTCTTGAGAACTCATTCACTATGCAGTGTCACGGTGGGATGGGGCTGAACCATTCGTGAGAACTCTGCCCCCAGGATCCAGTCACCTCCCACCGGGCCCCACCTTCAACACTGGTGATTACAATTCAACCTGCGATTTGGATGGGGACACAAATTCAAACTCTGTCAACACACACCACATCCCCACTTACTCTGTCACCCAGGCTGGAGGGCAGTGGTGTGATCTCAGCTCACTGCAACCTCCGCCTCCTGGGTTCTAGTGATTCTCCTGCCTCAGCCTCCTGAGTAGCTGGGTGTAGCTGGGATTATAGGTGCACGCCGCCATGCCTGGCTAATTTTTTGTATTTTAGTAAAGACGGGGTTTCACCATGTTGCCCAGACTGGAATCGAACTCCTTAGCTCAGGCAATCCCCCCGCCTCTTCCTTGTGAGCCACCACGCCTGGCCCTGTGATTTCTTTTGACTTTAGTTTTGCTGGGTAACAACAAAATAAGAAAGAATATACACACATACTATTGTTCACCATCTTTTTTCTTTTTATGTAATTCTAATATTCTGTGTATACAGTTTATTGTAGTAGATCATTTATTTCAAGTGTTAAATTGTAAACAGTAGTTTTGATAGTATTTTAGAGACAGCCGTACTCTCCCTAGCACAAGGAAGAATGTTTTAAAAATGCAAGTGTCCTCTTTAGTGGACACTGGTTAGTTATCAATTGCCAGTCCTTCGAGGGCAGAGAATGTGCCTGTGTGCTTACATAGCCCCAGGACCTAGGATTGGACATGGAACTCAGTCCTTACTTATTGAATGAATAAATGAGTAGATGGATGACCTGTTTTTTTTTTTTTTAATCTCAGAATTTCTTCTCACCCCTGATGTGTTAAAAATATTACATAAAAATTATGCGTCAGCCTAAATTGCAAATTACCCATGTAGTTAATGTGTTTCTTGTTAAAATTCATTAATATAAGATGACCTGATGTTCATTTAAGAAAAACAACTTTGTAATTCAAACTCGCGGAAAGATTAACAAAAAATAGTGATCACTCTTAGTAGCCATAATATTTGGTTTATTGTCTGTGTTGGTAATAATTTCTGCTGTGTTTTCATACAGTGAAGTGATGTTTCTGCTATTTATTTTAGTTACATTGGAATTTGTTATATTTATTTCTTTGTTTTCCTTTTGATAAGAGAAGTACGCACTTAGTTATTTATAAAGATGTTTGGACTTCACATGTGAGTACAGTGGTGACATGCTGGGTCACCCTGGCCATTGCTTAGCTGTATTTATAAAGTGGATATTACTGAGCAGTTAAGTCTTAACATCTGAGAATCACCCATTTTCATTTGTGGAAACTGGAAAGGATAAGGTAGAGTGCAAGCAGAATAAATTGAACTTAAATGTCTGTGTTCAATTGAGTTGAGCTTTTTCGTAAGAATATTCAAGCCTAGGTCAACATGCAGTTTGTTTTCCCTCTCACCACCTGGAATTCAGTCTCTGTCAGTCAATGTCTTTTAAAAGGGAAACGCGTTCTTAAACGCATACTTTTAGTACTTTATTACTTATCTTCCCTTTCTTGGTTAAATAGGCTGTGTTAGATATTTAGCTTCCTGCCCCTTTCTTTATGAGACAGCCAGAGCAGTGCTTTTTAAACCTTACTAACGTGTGGATCACCTGGGGGATCTTACTGAAGTACAGATCCTAGTTCAGTGGTCTGGGTCTACTCAGGCTTGAGGTGAAGTCCACGCTGCTGGTCCTGTGACCCAGCATTGGGTCCCCAGGATGCAAAATACGACAGTGCTTGGAAATGGTGAAAAAAAAAAAAAGAAAAAAGAAAAAACTTTTTTTGAGATGGAGTCTCACTCTGTTGCCCAGGCTGGAGTGCAGTGGCACGATCTTGGCTCACTACAACCTCTGTCTCCTGGGTTCAAGCAATTCTTGTGCCTCAGCCTGTTGAGTAGCTGGGATTACAGGTGCATACCACCACACCTGGCTAATTTTTGTTTTTTGTAGAGACAGGGTTTCACCATGTTGGCCAGGCTGGTCTCAAATTCCTGACCTCAAGTGATCCACCCATCTTGGCCTCCCAAAGTACTAGGATTAGAGGCGTGAGCCACTGCACCAGGCCAGAAATGGTGAATTTTGAATTTGAATTCAGCTCTTCTTCAATTCATAGCCCACCTTCGTTCTAGCATCTACTTCCAAAGATAGCCTAGAGAATATATTTTATCTTCTATAGCTGTGAACCTTGATATGGGCATTCTCTGACCGCTATGTGTTTTGAAAAGATTAATGGATAAGGCAGTGGATTTTACTGCTAACCCTGCTACACTGTAGCTGTGTAACCTTGGGTAAGGCAGTTTCTTTTTTTTTCTCTCTCTCTCTTTTTTTTTTTTTTTTTTTTTGAGATGGAGTCTCGCTCTGTCGCCCAGGCTGGAATGCAGTGGTGCGATCTCAGCTTACTGCAAGCTCCACTTCCCAGGTTCATGCCATTCTCCTGCCTCAGCCTCCCGAGCAGCTGGGACTACAGGCACCCACCACCGCGTCTGGCTAATTTTTTGTAGTTTTTAGTAGAGACAGGGTTTCACCGTGGTCTCGATCTCCTGACCTCGTGATCCACCCACCTTGGCCTCCCAAAGTGCTGGGATTAGAGGCATGAGCCACCGCGCCCGGCCAAGGCGGTTTCTTTATCTGTAAAAGAATGGAAAGATTACCTAAATAAAGTACTCAGTATACACTCAATAAATATTAAATACTGTTATTATTCAACAAGCATTTTTGACACCGATCACTAGCCTTCATTAAAAGTGTAACTTGAATGAACCTTGAATCACACTGAGTGAGAAGAGCCAGACACAAAAGGCACATGTTGTATAATTCCTTTCATACAATATATCCAGAATAGGTAAAGCCATAGAATAGAAAACAAGGTAGAAGTTACCAGGGATGGAGGGGAGAGAGGGATGGGGAGTGATTACTTAACAGGTACAGGATGTTTTTCTGGGGTGATGAAAGCGTTTTGAAACTAGAAAGAGGTGCTGGTTGCACAGCATCATGATACAAAATGCCACTGAGTTGCATACTTTAAAATGGTTGATTGTATATTATGCCAATTTCACCTCACTTAAAAAAGTCGTCATATGTGGGAAATTGCTTTGTTAAGGCACGAATACAACTACTAAATAGGTTTGTATTTTTAAAAGAACTTTATGGAATTATAGGAAGCATTTCTTGATGCTATGAGATGTGTTGGAAATACAGAAGAATAGCTTATTTTGGAACAGATATTATTGCCTTGAAATTTTGCCAGTTCAAGCTGGTCTCTTCAGAAGACTAGACCTTCTTTATTTTCTGACTTGAAAATGCTTGGGACGTAAGTACCCTATTATTTTGTTGTTAAAAACTGTACCATTGACATCCCCAATTTTTTCTCCTGAAGTTCAGTATAACCTAGAAATAACTTCGTTGCTATACTATTTCATTGACTACATGGGTACTTTTGTAGTTAATAATGATACATAATGTCTTCATGTCGCAGAAACATTAACCTGCCCCTTGTCATAAATCTGTAAAAAGATAGACATTGGTTTAAACCCAGTTGTTGAATTCTGCGCTTTTAACCAGTATATTACACTGTCTAGTTGGGGAAGAATCACAAATATTCTTCTTCTTTCTTTAGAAAAATCCAAAACAGCATACAAACTAGCAAACTCTCATAAATGTTGTTTGAGAAAACCAATTACCCTAACAACTAAGACAAAGGATCTATAAAATCTGATGAGAAAAATCTTTGTAATTTGATTTTTATAATTTTGTTAGCTTAAATTAGTAACAAATTAATAATTATTACTTTTGTTACTCTTATAATAAATAATGTAAATAATAAAAAAATTCTTAAATAACCTTCCATAAACACCTACAACCACACATTTTACCACAGTCGGTGGAGTGAGAGGTGGATGGAGGAGACAGTGGCAGAAACACCCCAATCACTTTCAATGATTAAAGTAAAGATATGTCTAACTTTACTCCTAAAGTATCATCCAGTAAAGTGGAATGTAAAACATACTTTTGAACTGTTTGAAATCAGCTACATTCCTATGGCTTACGTCTGTGGGACAAGTTTCTAACTATCAGATTTGATTTTTAATTAATCAAGTGGCATTTTATACCAGCAGTTCCCAACCTTTTTGACACCACGGACCAGTTTTGTGAAAGACAATTTTTCCAGGGACTGGGGGATTGGGAGGGTGAGGGAGGAATGGTTTCGGAATGAATCAAGCACATTACACTTATTGTGCATTTTATTTCTATTATTATTACATTGTAATATAGAATGAAATAAGTATACAACTCACCGTAATGTAAAATCAGTGGGAGCCCTGAGCTTGTTTTCTGCAATTAGACAGTCCCATTGGGAGGTGACGAGAGACAGTGACAGATCATCAGGCTTTAGATTCTCATAAGGAGCGTGCAACCTAGATTCCTCACATGCACAGTTCACAACAGGGCTCACGCTCCTATGAGAATCTAATGCCACTGCTGATCTGACAGGAGGTGGAGCTCAGATCAGGAGGTGGAGCTCAGATCAGCAATGGAAAGTAGCTGTAAATACAGATGAAGCTTCCTTCACTGGCTCACCCGCCACTCACCTCCTGCTGTGTGGCCTGGTTCCTAATAGGCCACAAACTGGTACCAGGACCCCTGTTTTACACAACGTGGAGTCTTTTGTATACAAAAGAATATTGTTGACTTTTGCCACACGGAAGCCCCCCTCGCCCCCCTCCCCCCGCCTTTTTCCTTTCCAGTTACATTTCCACAGGTATTCTTAGTACCACAACTGCAGTTGAATTTCCCAGTATGGTGGGTGGTAAGCTCTGGTGGGCGGTATGCTTGGATAAGGCTGGCTATTTAGAAATGTGGAATAAATTTACTGTTATGATTAACAGTAATGTTGCCTATCAAAAATTGTGAATGTTAATAAATGTTTTCAACACAAACATTAATGCTTTCCAGTGAGTTAAACCAGCTTCATGTTATAGTTGTATTTTTCATACCAGTAGGGAGTCATTATTAAATGGGGTCATGTTTTCAAGCCCAACTTAAAATCCCTCTTACAGATTGCCTTCTCCCCCACCCCAAGTTTTCTCTCATCACTTAGACATTGAAATAATTGCTTGTTGTTTTCCCTCTTTAAATTTTTTTTGAGAAGGCAAAAATTGAATACCTTGTTCAGTGTTTTTGCTTATGAAATACTTTGTGAATAAATTTTGGTTTTGGCTGAAGAAAATTTCTTAGGCAGTTAAGAAAATACTAATAAGCTAATGAATGAATAAAAATTAATTCGATTGATCCTAATTGGAGATGTAACATTTACCGATATTTAGCGGTAATCCTTTTGATCACTCAGAAATTTGTAATTCTTTGAGAAATGAGAAGTTGAGAGGGCTGTGTGCAGTGGCTCATGCCTGTAATCCCAACACATTGAGAGGCCGAGGCAGGGCTGACCAATACTGTGAAACCCCATCTCTACTTAAAAAAAAAGAAAAAAAAAGAAAAAGATTAACCAGGCGTGGTGATGTGTGCCTGTAGTCTCAGCTACACAGGAGGCTGAGGCAGGAGAATTGCTTGAACCTGGAAGACGGAGGCTGCAGTGAGCCAGGATTGCGCCACTGTACTCCAGCCTGGGGGACAGAGGAAGACTCTGTCTCAAAAGAAAAGAAAAAGAAATAGGAAGTTGAAAAGGGCTTAGGGAAGCACTGCAGCCACTGGCCAGCACCAGTACTCCATCATAGTATATGCTTTTCACTTATAAGGAACTGTAATTTAAACTGTGGACTTTGGGTGATAATGATGTGTCAACATGGGATGACCGGGTACAACACATGTAGCACTCCAGTGGGAGACATTGAAATGCATGTGTCGGGGCAGGAGGTGTATGGGAGCTCTCTGTACTTTCCTCTTAACTTTGCTATGAAGCTAAAGTGGCTTCGAAAATATAAACACAGAAAAAAGCTTGTGCTTTCTATAGATTAATTTGAACATAGACACATTAACATAATAGATACATTGATGTGAACATAGGTACATTACGTTGAACACTTTAGGTTTTTATGATGTCCTATACCACAGTAAACTGAAGAAGTCTGCCTCACAAAGTTGTTCAAAGAACTCTAATGCTCTCACTGCTCCTTCCCTGCCTTGAACAGGAGGGTCTTATCCAGTGCAGTAAGGTGGGAAATAAAGTGTGCATACATAACAGACAGGAAGAAATAAAGCAGTTTCTATTCACAGATGTAGTTACTAGTTACATTCATCAGCAAGGTTTGGGTTTTATGAATGATAATATTACAATGTAAAAAACACTATTTTCATTATGTAATGTGTTACCTACAAGATGCTGAATTCCTGATGCAGCAGATGCTGAATTCACTCTGCCCTTCTTATGAGAAATATGTTGGGCCAACCTTTTGTTTTTAAGTTTGCGTACAGCCTTACCTGTGCGCTTTCAAAGTAGATTTTCGCTATTTTGAACACTCTACTAAGGTAAAGATGTGTTTGGCCGATGAAACTACTGGAGCAAAATGTTTACACTGTATTTCTGATTTGATGATTTTAATACAACTGAATTAGTGTTTTCTCCTATCTCTATACAATATTAATTCCTGGGATGCCTATGTAAATTAATTAATTTACTGACCAGAACTCTACTTTAGCCTCTTATGGTTTTATTTTCTTAACATTTAGAAAGGGCTAAATTCAGAGGACATAAATTTTCTCCATGAGGTTGTTTAAATTCGGTTGACATTTTAATGTGGATTATATTTGAACTTGAATGCCACACGCATTTTTAAGGCTGGTTCCTGGCTTCTGTCACTGGTACATTGTATTTCTCACTGTACTATACTTCTATGTTGCCTCTTGTCTGAAATGAACCTGATTTTTACCTTTTATTTTCTGGGTTAATTTTATGAGTTTGTGGGGAGCCTCACATATTGTTATTATATCTCCTTAAATAACATGCATTGAGGCTGAGGTTGGCAGATCAATTGAGGCCAGAAGTTCAAGACCAGCTTGGCCAACATGGGGAAACCTGATCTCTACTACAAATACAAAACAAATTAGCCAGGTGTGGTGCTGGGCGCCTGTAGTCCCAGCTACTCGAGAGGCTGAGGCAGGAGAACCGCTTGAACCTGGGAGGTGGAGGTTGCAGTGATCCGAGATTGCACCACTGCACTACAGCCTGGATGACAGAGTGAGAGTCTGTCTCAAAAAACAAACAAACAAACAAACAAACAGGAATTATATAATCCAGCTTTATTATTTTAGCTCTAAACTTCTGGTTTATAGAGACAGATTTTCAGGGATTTGGGTCCTGGAGTAGAGACGGCTGCAGAACCTCAGATATTACTGAATTAAAAAGGAAAAGATTGTACTGATCATTTAAAAGTATGGGGATTCAAATACTAAGAGTATAATGATGATGATAATGATGATGATGAAAGCTTGTTTATGGGACATTTTACTCTTCCAAAGTCTGGGAAGGAATTTCAAATGTATTCCGGGGGACTTCTGAAAATATTAGCCAATGTTAGAAACCAAGTCGCAAGCCAAAGGGATTGCTTTGGAATTTAGGCTTGTGATCCATCTTCTGTTAATTCACTGTTTTAATTAATAAAAGTCTGGAATATTTATAGAGGACTGTTTATAAAACTTCACAAATTAGAAACTTGGAATTAAAAATATATATATAATATTTCATTGTGTAAAAACAGGATGATATTTAAATATTCGGCCTCATGAGAATAATGACTCAGATTTCTTGTTCTGAGACTTTTTCTTAACCAAGTTTTTATTAATATTCATAACATTTATGCAACATGAAGATTCTGAAGAGACTTTGTTGTTTGAGAACACATCTATTTCAGATCTGCGGAGTGTATCGCTGCTGAATTTTTTGTTTTGTTTTTGCTGTGTCTTCAGAGTGACTCTTGGTTTATTGCCTGCTAAGCCTAATAAATGTATAATAAATCTGCTTATTGTATCACTTGCAGGTGCTATGGTCTTTAGAATCGGGTCACTGGATTTCTGAGGAGCCATTCGAACTGTCTAATCACTTCCCTGCAGCCCCTGTAAGTCAAATATTGTTTTATGATGGTAAATGCAATTTGGTGTTCTCAAGAAATTATTATAAACGTAAGGGTAGAATTGAAGTTTTTATCAAGTCAAGCACAATAATGCCCATAATTAAAAAGACATTCACAGAACTTAACATCTTTTATCAATTTATTTGTGAGAACAAATGTGAGAACGTGAGACCATCCTGCCAAAAGTAGTCAGGAATGCAGTCCAAAGAAAATTTAATGATTAACGTCCTCAGAATTGAGAAAAACAAAATTGAAAAAAGACTGAATTCTTGGGCAAGTAGTCTTATACCTTGTTTAATGTTTTTACTGTTAATAGAGGCAGAACTGATAGGTATAAAAATTATGGCTTGCTGGTGCTGTGATAGCAGTCTTTATATTTTTATGACTTTCCTAAATTTCACTTCAACTTTCAAATGCTTCATGAAAAAGTTCTGGGTTCTAATTTTTTTTAAGATGAAGTAATAATTAAGTGGGTAATTTAAGGTTTGGTTGGATACAGAATTGTGTGGAAGTTGCCTTTCATGTTCAAAAATGTTAACTTGTTTGTGACAGTTTATTCATTCAAAAGATTAATATCTGAAAGATAAATGGTGATTTTTATCTGCCACCCGTATTGTTATTTAGCTGTTTGAGTAGGCCGTATGGCTAAAACATAAAAAGGAGTTCAACTGTGCTCCCTGATCACTGTAGTTATCTGGGTTGTTGGGTTGTTTGTTTTCATTTTTAAGATTACTGTTTGATTTCCTTTCAGCTTTATAAATGTTTTCTTAAGGAGAGAAAAGTTCCTCTCAGCAAAACTGTTTGTTTGAAATACTGTGTAAGGAACTGAAGTGTAAAGTAAAAACACAAATTCCCCCCCTTCTCGGTCATAAGAGATTATATATGATGCCCGATGACATAATGAGGTTTGTCCTTGAATTTTGTCTCACCTGCCTACATGGAAAATTGATATAAATTGTGTTGTTGCCAGTTTTTCCTGCATTATCATTTCCCTGCCTAAGTATCCACCACTGTTGTTATTGAGATATCATAGAAAGTTGTTGTTGTCTTTTGAGGCTGTGAAATTTTCTTATTTTCCGTTGTTTTTCCACTTGATACAAGGCCATGATACCGTTGTTGAATTCATAAAACCTTCTTAAATAGAAAGTAGATACAGTTCTAAGGTAGGGAGGTTCTTGACTCAGTTAAATCGTTGTTGGAAAAGTGGACCTTGGTGGAAATAAAACAGAGCCTTGACTTTGCCAGAGTCCATCACTGACTCAAAATATGTAGCAACATCTATGTGTTCTAAAACTACGTCAAGGGAGCGGGGAGAAGTTGGCATAAAATAAATTATATTTTAAAATGGAATAAAGAAAAAATAATGGTAGAATACTTTAAGGTAAAGACAGACGTATAGTAGATGCTAGTTGTAGACTGGACTCTGAACTTCCTTGCAAATGACTCAGAAAAGAATATATGAGAGATTGCCTTTAAATTATAAAGCTTTACACAAATGTTCATTAGTATTAATTGTACTATGAAAATTTCAAAAGGAGTTAAAACTCTAGGAGTTTATGGTTTTGTAGTCCTGAGTATAAAGCTGTGTTCTCAAATTTTCTTTTCTTTTTTTTTTTTTTTTTTTTTGGAGATGGAGTCTTGCTCTGTCACCCAGGCTGGAGTGCAGTGGCGTGATCTTGGCTCACTGCAGCCTCCGCCTCCTGGGTTCAAGCAATTCTCCCTGTCCCAGCCTCCCGAGCAGCTGGGATTACAGGTGCCCACCACCACGCCTGGCTAGTTTTTGTATTATTTAATAGAGACGGGGTTTCACCATGTTGGCCAGGCTGGTCTTGAACTCCTGACCTCAGGTGACCTGCCCACCTCGGCCTCCCAATGTACTGGGATTACAGGTGTGAGCCACTGCACCCGGCCCTGTGTTCTCAAATTTTCTGTAAATATTTAAATATATTATGAACATCAGATTTTGTTTTTGCACTTTGAAACACTTTTTTTTTTCAGTTTGCTGATTGACATAAACAAATCTTACTAGTGTCAATTATTTTTTTCCTTAAGTAAATTTAAGGGTGACTCTTGAGACGTATAGCTTTGTAAATTTCTTAAATAGAAGGCTTTTCTCAACTACAAATTAAATTGTAACCTAGTTCTATAAAAATATATCTTACTAGAAAAGAAAACAGACCTCTGTTTTAGAATAGTGAGAAGATAGTAAAGTTTCTTTGTCATAGAATGAAATGTATAATTTTCCTCATCATTAAAATCAAAGGTTTCCTTATCACAAGGCACAATTAGTTCTTTCAGAAACAAATTATAAAATTGTAAATATTATCATAAAAGTTAAACATAGGCATATCCCCTAATAAGTTATATTTAATTACTAAAAATACCTTCATATTTAACCATCAGGCAGAAAAAAATAGTACAATCTGCATATAAACTAAAATGGCACATGTTTCTGTTGATAATTTCAGAGATCCTGGAAGTTTCCACCATATAAACTTGAAATACGTATTTGAGCATTAACTTAAAACTAAGCTGTCAACATAAATGTAAATACGCTGTTTTTGAAATAAAAATTTAAAGCACCTAAGAGATGGAGTAAAAATGCACTAACTGTTTTTCCAAATATTAAACTTCTAGTAACCCCTTCTCAGAATATCCCTGAATATGTCTTTTTATGGCTTAGAGATTTTTTTCTTCCTTTTAATTGTGATAGTGATGGTGAATTCAGGACATATGGGTATTTACACAGCGTGTAAACAGTGCTCAGAAGAATGCAGTTCCAAGATGATCTGTATTGTATAACATAAGTGTTCTGTTTTCCAGTTATTTACTGATAAACTTGCACATAACATTCTTCGTTGTGACAGCAGAGTCTGTAAATTGTCAATCTGATTCTCAGCCTCGGGTTCATCTTTACATAGGTGTTCTGTCTAATCACAATTACAGATGTTTAGGGTCTTGCTTTGGTCTGTTAAGTGATGCAAGTTTAAGTGACAAAGTTTACAGGCTGTAATCTGGAGCACATGGGTCCCGTCAGCACTGAGCACACGCCCTCTGTGGTAGAAGAGGACGCAGTGCGCAGCCGTGACTTTCAGTGCATTGGGTTTAAGTCTTTGAAAATAGTTCGAGACAGTCTTATTCAGGTGGACTCGGGTGTTTAGAAATCTGCTGGTCGGATCATCATGGTTGTGGCCTTGAGCGAGTAGCCTGAGCCTTTCCAGTAGTACCACTTAATGCCGTTGAACTTATTTGTGTTCTGCCTTTGTGGATAGTACATTCCGTTCAAGTTGGAAGGACCACATGCATCAAACCACCAGCCTGTGAAAGTAAAACACAGAAGGAATTAGGAACTAGGTGATGCCAGCTCCCACAACGAAGACAGCAATACTCAGCTAAGCCAGGAGGCACATTGCAGGCATGTGGAGGAGGCACATTGCAGGCATGTGGAGGAGGCACATGCAGATGATTGTGAGTATAGGATGTGCACTGGCAGAGGGATGGTTTTCCAGCTGTACGCCCATGGCATCACAGTTTTATTACTGCAAATGCTTTTACAAGCATTCTTCCACCTTTTCCCTTACGCTGTGTGGAGAGGCCTGAATTCTCCACAGTCCTATTTTGTAAGCCCACAGTGTCTACACACTTACAGCGGGGATAAGCAAACATCTGAGGCACAGTTGGAAAACTCTCCTTCAACCAGGATTACTTACCAGTCCCAGCAACATGGTGGGCTGGACTCGCTCAGGCTCCCCTTGCTCTATTAAAGGATTTTTTTAATTGAACTTTAACCCAAAATATTAAGTACTCAGTGGAGCTACATAAAAAGGAAGTCTCTATGTTTCAGAGACAAAGAGGAAATTTAAAGTGAGAGTGTGCGCTCACTCAGCTGGAGCCAGGGCAGGAGAGGTGCCCAGCACGGGGGCTGTGGGAGTGAAGCCCCATCTACACCTTAATTTCTGGGCTTGGCCAAAAACAGGAGCATGCTGGGGTTTGTGAGAGAAAGAAACACAGTAGTCCCCTCTCATCTGCTGTTTTTGCTTTCTGCACTTTCAGATACCTGAAGTCAGTTGCGGCTCTAAATATTTAATGGAAAATTCTAGAAATAATCTATAAGCAGGGGCTGGGCGCGGTGGCTCACGCTTGTAATCCCAGCACTTTGGGAGGCTGAGATGGGTGGATCACAAAGTAAGGAGATCCAGACCATCCTGGCTAACACAGTGAAACACCGACTCTACTAAAAATACAAAAAAATGAGCCGGGCGTGGTGGCGGCGCCTGTGGTCCCAGCTACTCGGGAGGCTGAGGCAGGAGAATGGCGGGAACCCGGGGGCGGAGCTTGCAGTGAGCTGAGATCGCGCCACTGCAGTCCAGCCTGGGTGACAGAAATAATCTATAAGCCTTAAATTGCATGCTGTTCTGAGTAACGGGATGAAATCTCCTGCTGTCCCCTTCTTCCCTCCCAGAACGTGAATGATCCCCTCCATCCCGTGGATCCACGCTGTATCACAGTGCTTATGTTCAAGTAACCCTTATTTGACTTAATAATGGCCCCAAAAGTGCAAGAGTGATGATGCTGGCAATTCAGATATGCCAAAGAGAAGCTGTAAAGTGCTTCCTTTAAGTGAAAAGGTGAACGTTCCTGACTTAATAAGGAGAGAACAAAATCGTACACTAAGGGTGCTAAGATCTATAGAAGAACAAATCTTATATCCATGAAGTTGGAAGCAATATGTTGTATGTTATTCAGTTTTATTATAGTTGTTAAGTCTCTTTTTGTGCCTAGTTTACAAACTAAACTTCATAAATATGTGTGAACAGGAAAAAATAAACACATAGAGTTTGATACTGTCTGTGATTTCAGGCATTTGCTGGACATCTTGGAATGTTTCCCCTAAGGAGAAGAGAGGTCTGCTGTAACCTTGATTTTACATATATTAATCTGAATAAATCTCAAGAACACTGTGTTGGAGGGACACATACAGTATGATACTCCTTATATTAATTTTTAAAATACAGAAAATAATTATGATTGATATCTCCATATGTAGGAAAATTAATAAAGTGAATTAACCTCGACCCAAGCAGCAGGTAGGGAATGGCACTGGCAGGGCCTCTTTAGCCTTACCTGTAATGTATTATTTCTTAAATAAAAACTCTGATGCCAAAGAGAATATATGTATATATATATTCTTTATATATATGTATATAGAATATATTCTCTATATACGTATAGAGAATATGTATATTCTTTATATGTGTATATATAGAATATGTATATTCTTTATATCTAGAATATGTATATTCTTTATGTATATATAGACTATATATCCTTTATATATGTATATATAGAATATATATTATATATGTTATATATAGAATATACATATTCTATATATATGTGTTGTGTTTACACATTGCTTTGTGAGTGCCAGTTATTTCATCCAGGTTCCTACATTCTTTCCTGGTGGTAACAGCTCAGTGACTTCATTTGATTCAGATGAATACAGATTGGATGGAAGTTTGCATGGGTTCTACTCAGAATCCTTCACATATTCAGCACTTTGACAGATTCATAAGTCAGTCTCTTCTGGAGCTTGTCTGACTAGAGAACTTGGTGTCCATGCAAAATGGAGCTGCTCATTAGGCTGGTTCATTAATGGTCCAGACCGCTGGCTGGAATTTGACCCCTTCACAGGCAAGACCACTCCACTTTCTCTCTTGGACTGTTTTTCCTCTCCTCAGTCTCTTTTCCAATTACATTCTCAGCCCCTAAATCTTGATTTGAGTAAGTAAATATATTGTTTCCTTGGTTATTAATGCGATTCTCCTACTCTCCCGAGAAGCTCACCACATACGGGTGGTCTAACAACCACAACCTTCTCAAGGAGAGAACTGGGTCCAGCATGTGGGGGGAAGGGCAGACAGGAAACGAAGCCCTAGGTATCTGTGGCTCCTTCACCCGACCACTTTCCCTGCTGTTCAGCTTTAAAAAGGATGATTGTGCCAGGATGAGGGAAACAAGAAGCTTTTGCAAAATCAATATGAGGGCTTTGCTCATTGATGTAATAATGGTTAGTAGGGAGGACCTGTGTTACCAAATAGTAGTCATATTTTCTCAGGAAACAGAGGATTGTTTTTTTTTTTTTTTTTTTCATGAGGCCTGATTCTTTCAGTATAAAAGGCATGAAATTTAAAGACTTGAATATTACCAAATTTCATATTATTTTCATTACTAAATCCTCCTTTTTGACTGTTAATGATGCTGTTTTTTTGTGTGTTTTGTTTTGTTTTGTTTTGTTTTGTTTGTTTTTTTGTTTTGTTCTGTTTTGTTTTTGAGACAGAGTCTCACTCTTGTCGCCCAGGCTGTAGTGCAGTGGCATGATCTCGGCTCATTGCAACCTCTGTCTCCCCGGTTCAAGCGATTCTCCTGCTTCAACCTTCTGAGTAACTGGGATTACAGGTGTGCGCCACCACACCTGGCTAATTTTTGTATTTTTAGTAGAGATGGGGTTTTGCCATGTTGGCCAGGCTGGTCTCAAACTCCTGACCTCAGGTGATCCGCCTGCCTTGGCCTCCCAAAGTGCTGGGATTACAAGTGTGCACGCCCAAACCTCTTAATGATTCCTATAGTGTAAATGCATCATAACTTGGGTCATCCATTTGTTTAATGTAGTAACTTTCATTTATAAAATATGTTGACCATAGTTCTTACCTTTGTTTTTCTTGGGTGGGTAACATATGAATTTTTGCAGACACGATTTATGTTCTCTAGAAATTAAACCCTCCCATTTTTCCTGTTATTCTTTACATTCATTTTGCACTATTGGCAGAGTTTTTGTTGCTACTTTAAATCTTTCAGTGTTTTTCAAGAACTAACTGGACAGCATTTGTCAGACTTTTTTCTTGTCTCAGTTACTAAGTAGTAGTGTTTGTTCCTGTCAGTGAATTTCTAAACTTAAAAAATCAGAAAAATAACATTTTCTTTTTTTTCTTTTTTTTTTTTTTTTTGAGATGAAGTCTCACTCTGTCCCCCAGGCTGGCGTGCAGTGGCACGATCTTGGGTCACTGCAACCTCCGCCTCCCAGGTTCAAGGCATTCTCCTGCCTCAGCCTCCTGAGTAGGAGTAACTGGGATTACAGGCACCTGCCACCACGCATGGGTAATTTTTGTATTTTTAGTAGAGACGGGGTTTCACCATGCTGGCCAGGCTGGTCTTGAACTCCTAACTTCAGGTGATCCGCCCGCCTCAGCCTCCCAGAGTGCTGGGATTACAGGCGTGAGCCACCAGGCCAGAAAAATAACATTTTCTAAAAGTTGATTCCTATGTTTGAACTCTCAAATGTTTCTGAATACCAACCCATCCGTTTTAAGTGACTACTACAGTGGTCTTTTGCTTGTGAGTGTGGTTTTCATTGTCTGTTTTACGGCAGTCTGATACTAAAAGTAGAAAACCTGACAGGCCTTAAAGAAGAAGATCACTCGTTTGAATTTGATTCACTAAAAGAGGTTGGTTAACTCGTTGTGTTTATAGGTGTTTGCTATATAGTAATGAAATCTTTTTTAAAAAAACAACGGGGGCCAGGTGTGGTGACTCACGCCTGTAATCTCAACACTTCTGGAGGCTGAGGCGGGCAGATCACTTGAGGTCAGCAGTTTGAGACCAGCCTGGCAAACAGGATGAAACCCTCTCTGTACTAAAAATACAAAATTAGCCGGTGCAGTCGTGGGCACCTATAATTCCAGCACTGGGGAGGCTGAGGCAGGAGAATTGCTTGAGCCTGGGAGGCAGGGGTTGCAGTGAGCTGCGATCACACTCCCTTCTGGACAACAAAGTGAGACTCTGTCTCAAAATAAATAAATAAACAGCTGGAGACTGTGTCTCAAAATAAATAAATAATAAATGACAACTGGAAATTCCTTGTTTGAACATTAAATTATTATTTGGAAATATTTCTATAATGTGTATTACTGTTTTGGTTGCTACTTGGAATTTTTAACTTTTTAAATAAAGCAAAATGTAATTAAACCATCTCTCTAGTATCCAGCAAGCACAAACCCAGGAGAGCTTGCTAAGAATCAAATATCTCCTCTCCTTGCCAGGGCTAGGTCCTGAGGAGACACGGTTGGCTTGCTGACAAGTCTAGCTCCATATCATATTCTCACTTAAAACTTAGTCTAAAAAAAGTGAAACACATTTATCTATGTCAAGCTAGTGTGTCTACGTATGAAATTGTGGACATCATTACCAATCACAATTTGAAGTCCAAATTGCCAGCCTTTCCCTCTATGAAATCGTTCCTTGCCAATACAAATAGGAAGACAGAAAGTCATCCCTACCTCCTGTTAGCATTTGTGAACATTTGCAAATACATTTGTCATTGTCTGCATCCTTTGTGCTAAAATCATTTCCTGGTTGACTGATGCTGCTTATTTTGCCGGCTGTCCCTGTAAGTCCTTTAAGGTGAATCCTGTAAGTGTGCAAAGAAAAAAAACAACTTTAGTTGGCTCGGGTCATTGATTGACCATAGTGGAAAATTTTTTGTAATGAAGAATTCTATTCCACAGAAGCATGTTCTGTACTCATTAATGGACTAATGCATACTCTGGACAAAATATTTTGCACTGGTATAAACAGGAACCAACTTATCATCAAATCCTTCGGCAAAGAGGGATGTTTTCATGAAACCTTCAACACATATCACTTGCACAACTATCAGCAGCGACTGTAGAGCCCTGTAATTTATTTTCCTGCTGCTCTCAGATAAACAGAAGAGAGAGAAATGCAGCACGAGGGTCCTTCTCCCAGGTCTCCAGTCCTCCATAGAGACGGAGTCCTGACACAACTGGGCAACCTCAAACATCATTTTCCGCAGGGCGCCCCGGGGGGATTGAGAATGCAGCAGACAAGGAATGGCCACTGGGTTTGGGGAAGAAATCTACAGAACGGTGCTGAAAATAAATCCTTGTGGCTGCATTGCCTCATGTCTGTATAGTAGTGTAAAGTAATTAAACTGTTAGACATTGAGAAAGGAACAAATGTCCGAGTAAGTTAGACACTATTTACAATACAGATGATCCCTGACTTCCCATGGGACTATGTTCTGATAAACCCATTGAAGGTTGAAAATGTTGTACATTGAAAATGCATGGAATACACCTGACCTTCAGAGCATCGTAGCTTAGCCCTAGCCTTCCTTAAATGTGCTCAGAACACTCACATTAGCCCACAGTCAGGCAGAGCCATTTGGCAACATGGTGCACGCAGTGTCTGTTGTTCACCCTGGTGATCATAGGGCCGACTGGGAGCTGTGGCTTGCTGCCGCTGCCCAGCATCACAAGGGAGCGTCGTGCCACATATCACTAGCCAGGGAAAGATCCAAATTTAAATCTCAAAGTGTAGTTTCTGCTGAATGTGTATCACCTTCACACCATCGTAAAGTTGAAAAACCTTAAGTTGAACCATTGTAAGTTGTATTGCAAAAATACGACTTATTATTGGTCATCTGTGTACCAGCAAGGAGCAAATAAGGGAAGGGAGAAGACAATATGTTTTGAGGTTGTTTTTTCTTTTCTTTTCTTTTCTTTTTTAAATTTTCCATAACTATGTTCAGGAGTTTCTGCTGCAAAGAAGCCCCTTGGCAGATGGTTCAGTACAGATCAGAGCAGGCATCACGTAATGGGGTATGCTATGTTGGCACATTGAGTCCTCACATCCCGATGGAGAAACAGGCACACCAAGACCCAGGTGAGGGGCCTACAAAGCAAATCCTGCAATGGTAGCAGGAGAAGTGTACTTGAAGCACCAAGATGATGCCCTTCTTTGTAAAACCTGCTAATGTTTACTAACTGCCGCATTTGGAATAATATAATTTCTATCAGTTTGTATTGGAAGAGTGCAAAGAAGAAAGAAAAGGTCCTTTTACTTTTACCTGCTGGTCAGGCCAGGCCAGGTGCTTATACCTACACGCACACTGGATGCTCATAACCACCCGCAGTGGTGGCCGCCATCTTTATTTTTGCACTGAAAGTCACTGAGGTTCAGAGATACGAACTTGTCCGAGGTCAGACTCTTAAGTCGTGGAGGTAGGATTTGCACCAGATGCAGCAAACCCCTCTGCCATGTTTCAACACTGGTGCACACCTAAACAGAGATGTTTGTTTATTGAAGAAGTTGTGAAAAGATGAGGATGAGGCCATGTGATGTGGAGTTCCATAAGTGTTGCTCCTAAGTGTCTTCAGTATTAAGGCAGCCCTAGAAACTTCATCCTAAGGCGTGAACTGGACATGTGAGTCTCAGTATTTTCCTACATGTTTCAAAAGTGAGACTGGCCATAGCTCAGTCTCTAAATGCCTGCTGCAAAATGTTAATGTCATAAATACTCATCTTTGTTGGGATTTTGAAACACTTTACTTTCTTTCCATTGTCTTCCCATTAATCATAGACAGGATTGAGATGAACCACTTCCCTTGCTTATCTTTTAACTCTCCTGTCTCCTTTGAACATGTTTACTTCTCATGGAACTTGTTAAATTTTCCCCAGAGGCAAGAAAAATAAGGGAGAATACTATTTTTTATGAGTCTCTGTTCGAAAGGTTTTGTATAATTTTAGGTCCTTTTATGGCTCCCTGGTTTAAAGTGCTTTCTTTAAAATTTGGTTATTAAGAATGGCCATGTTCTTGAAGTTGCATTACGTTGGTATGGGTTGATTTTTTTTTCCATCTCTGCAGCTTTGCCAGGGATTCTTTTATATGACAGTGGAGTAAAGAGGTAACATCAACATTTAACAATTAAACCTCAGTGTTATATGAAATTGCCAGAATGTGTGTGAAAAGTGACCAATTGTTAAGGTTTAATGTACACATAGCTTTTAGTTTTACTGGAAAGAATCAAATTCTACTGATGCGTTTATCCATTTCTTATAACATGTATATTCCAGTTTTCCCACACTTGGAGAACATTTCTTCCGGAAAAAAATCCCTTACATGCTGCATACAATGGGCGTCTCCAAGCATTTGCAGTGATGAAAAGTTTCAGTCCCTTCACAGTTCTCTTATCATGCTAGCATCATGTTTTATAGGATAATAATTTTGATGTAATATCTATTTTATCTTGCCAAGCAAATTAAGCTTTAAACCAACATGTGTATTTTTCCAAATGGCCTATCCAAAAATTGATTGCATTTCTAAAGGAAATATCTGTTAAGAACCATCTCAGTTTAAAATATTTTTATGATGTCAGTGTACAAGGGTAATGACCCATTTTGTAAAACTCTTCTTATACAAACAGCCTAATCCTTAATTCTTGTGCTTCTTTTTTTTTTTTTTTTTTTTAATTCTTCTGTTGTAGATTCCTAACTCTTGCCAGTTGAAAAAATATTTAACTTGGAGGTAACACAATGACCAACCACTTGTGTCTCAAAATTCATTGAAGTTTTGATCTCTTTGGAGTCAAGTTGGAACTGCTGTGAGGCCCAAACACCTATCTTCTCATTCATCTCGGTCATTACCTCTCCAGGAGAGCCTGGTCTTTCCATAATGCGAATAGTGAATATGCTTCACTGATGTTTAAAGAGTCACATCCACGTATATCTGTTTCTCAAACATGCTTCTGAATTTCCATTCACTGTTTGTAAAACAGGACATACTAGGCATTGTAGAGTTTTCAGTTGGTTGTTCAGGCAACTTGACGTTCAGCCACTTCTCTGTGCTGCCCACTACAGCCCTCCGCTGGGCAGCCTGCTCAAGGACTTTAACGTTGTGTCTGCTTTCAGACTGTTCAGGTCGTGGAGCAGAGTGTCTGACTTGGGCATTAATGAGATGAAGACGAGACTGTGGGTCAGATGATGACTGTTTCTGTGATGTTCGTGTTGACCTTCATTTGCTGATTTCTGACCTCAAAGTGGGTATTTCATAATGTGTGCTCCGTGATCACCGGGCGCCACCAGTCTGTGCTCTTTAGGCTCCTTTAGGCTGGTGTTGGTGCCACTGGGCACACAGTCTCACTTCTCTGCCCCTGCCATTGCGCTCACATTTCGGAGTGCCTCTATGTGCCTTGTGTACCAGCATTACTGTGCATGTGGCTTCACCATACTTATCTGCACACTAAGTTGTCAAGTCCCATTGCTGTTCTCTGTCTCCACTCTCATGGCATTTTAGAGGCAGAAAGTAAATTCCTGGTCAAGGTTGCCCATGCTATTATTATGATTATTGCCACCAAATGGGTGAGGACAAGGCAAACACTCAGGGAATGCTGTGAATCTGATATATTTCCTGTAGAGGAGAGGAGAGTTGACTAACCATCCCACCTAACTCTGCCATCTCTAAACTTGACAACTAATCTTGACTTTGAGATTGAACACAATTGAATGTGTTTAAACTTCATAAAGACAGATTAAGTTTTGAAACCTTTTGGAATAAAACATCACAGTCACAAGTATCCATCATTTATGCTATTCGTATGATATATCATCATGGGAACACTTACCATTCACTGATTTTACAAGTATCTATGAAAGCCAATTATCTACCAGGCAGAATGCTTCTAGGCTTTGAAGATACACAGTAAACACAACAGACAAAAGACTGTTTGTATGAAGTTTCTTTTATATTGTTATAACCAAAGTTAGAATTTTAAACCCAGAGAAACTTAAAGAGGTAATAATTCTGAGAAACAAGATGTTTTTCCGTTTAAGGTAATAAAAGAGTAATTTAGATCTTGGTTAAATCATTGTGGTTCTCATTTTCTGGAATAGTCACCCAGCAAATCTTTTAATTTTTTTGTCTTTTCTTTTCTTCTTTTTTTTTTTTTTTTTTTTTGAGACAGAGTTTTGCTCTGTGGCCCAGGCCGGAGTTCAGTGGCACGATCTTGGCTCACTGCAAGCTCCACCTCCCGGGTTCCCGCCATTCTCCTTCCTCAGCCTCCTGAGTAGCTGGGACTACAGGTGCCCACCACCACACCTGGCTAATTTTTTTATATTTTTAGTCGAGATGGGGTTTTACCATGTTAGCCAGGATGGTCTTGATCTCCTGACTTCATGATCCGCCCACCTCAGCCTCCCAAAGTGCTGAGATTACAAGCGTGAGCCACCACGCCCGGCCACAAATCTTTTAATTTTTTCTTTCAGTTTACCAGTAACTCACTTACCTATAATTGAGTTCTTCACTTGAGAGATAGAAATGTTCATACAGTGAGTAAGCCTCGTTCCCTTCCCAGTCTTTAAGGTGTATTTTAAGCACATAGCGTTGCTGATTAGTCAGTTGTGAAACAAACTCATTTCCCAGCCAATATTCTCCTGAAGGGTTACCAAATCCCTGTAATGCAAGTTGTTAAATTCAATTACTTCATGTAATTTTTTCTTTGTATATTTGAAGTGGATAGTCCATCAAGTTAACATAGAATAACTATCAAATAGCAGAAATTACTTCTGGTGCTGTGACAATTCAGGGTCCTCCCCAAAAGAAAATGGATTTTAAACAGGTCAGTTATTAGACACTAAGCTGCTGCTGGAAGATAATTTGTATTAGGATAATGAGAACTACTTGGGGAGCCACCAGCAGAAGCCTCGGCATAAACAGTACAGTTCATGGAAATGTGAAGCACCTTGAAACAGTTGGCTTACCAAAAAAACGCTGAGCCCACCTTTAAAAACAAGCTAAGCAGTGGCAGCCTTGTTTTTGCTTTTTTTTTTTTTTTTCTTTGGAGAGAGAGTCTTACTCTGTCACCCAGGCAGGCTGGAGTGCAGTGGCATGATCTGGGCTCACTACAACCTCTGCCTCCCGGGTTCAAGTGATTCTCTTGCCTCAGCCTCCTGAGTAGCTGGAATTACAGGTGCTCACCACCACACCTGGCTAATATTTGTATTTTTAGTAGATACAGAGTTTCGCTATGTTGGCCAGCTGGTCTCAAACTCCTGACCTCAGGTGACCCACCTGCCTCGGCTTACCAAAGTGCTGGGATTACAGGCATGAACCACTGCGCCTGGCTGCAGCTTTTGTTTTGATACAGTTTACCTTATATTGGCATTCTTTAAAGGGGAGACTGAAACACCAATTTGAAGAACTAATTTGAAGACCAATTTTAAAAGCCTGTAATCCGAGCACTTTGGGAGACCGAGGCAGGTAGATCACGAGATCAGGAGATCAAGACCATCCTGGCTAACACGATGAAACCCCACATCTACCAAAAAGAAAACTATGTCAAAAGTAATTGATTAGTTTGGGATTGGTGGTTAAGGTTCCACAGATCTTGAAAGCGATTTTTCACAAGGGAAATTCTTTTCTGATGCCTTAAAGAATGTCCATACCACTTTATATTCTTTCCAAGTCCTCTGAAAATCAACGCTGCCATCCTCACGTCGCTGAATAATTGTCCACCCGCCTCCGCCAGCTTCCATGTCACAGTAGGCCTGCAAACGGGAATGCAGGGTATAAGTGATAGAGCCCCCATCCCCTTATGTAGCAGAAGCAGGAGGAATGTAGACCCCGAATACAGGACTCGGCTGAGAGGGTACTCTGGGATATAAGGCACGGAGTAGAGCATCGGGGTTGTCTAAGAAAAAGATGGTTTCAAATAAATTGAAAGTGATGGATTTAAAATGATGGTGAAACATAAACAGCAATATAATATAAAGTGTTGATGAGAATGTGACTCACTTGTCATCGTCTGTTCCAGGGTAAAGACCCCATCCTGATGGCTGGCCCAGAGATTGCTATTTCTTAGAGATTCATCGTGAATGGCACATTTTGGCAGATTGGCCCCAAACCCCACATCTCTATCCTGTAGAAAATCATTGACTTGTGTTCACAGCCTTGAAACCTTTCATTAATTGCCAGCCCCTGCCAGCTCTGCAGAGAGCTATGTGAAGGGGATACGCTTTGATCATAGGGTTTGGAGGACTCCTGTTAACATTCTCATACTGTGGGGCTGTTTGGCTTCCTTTATGTGCAATACTAATCAGATTTTTTGGTTCACCTCTGAGCACAAGGGCCTTGAGGCTCCAGTGTCCTGGTGCAAGGTGTGTGACCTGAGCTTGGCTTAGCAGCTTGGCCTCAAGGGCATGACTTCAGGCTTCTCTGTACATTGCTCATTGCCCACAGTTTTTCTCTAAGCAACTCTTTTTATTTCTGCTCTTAAACTGGCTCTGTGGGTTTAAACTTTGTCCAGAACACAGAATTCTTTCTTAAGCTAAGCACATGCATGCTCAATTTCATCTCAGCTGGAGTTTTATTATGAAATTAAAACCCCCTGAAAATAAGATTACATAAATAGTTTTAAATAATAAGATTACAGTAGAACGAAACATGTTTTCCAGAAACTAAGATAAATTTTCTGCCACATACAAGGTAGGAAATATTGAAGTTAAGGTTCAAAACCAATTATAAATATTCTTCCTTTGTTGTGCCCCATGGTCTTTTTGAGAATAATGGAGGCGATTTGGCAGGGTAAGCTTCAATGTGCACTGTTCTCTGTTTATGAGTTAGAATCCTAGAGAGGAGAGCGGAAAGAGAACCAAGAGAGTGCTAGTCCTGTTCTTTCATTTCCTACATGAGGAAAGAGGGGTGCAGAGGAAGTGCAGTGGCTGCCTGATGCCTCATTGCCAGTGGAACCAGAGAACTGTCCCTGGAACAGCCTGGTCTGCAGGGGACTTCTCCCCAGCATGGTTCTGGTCTCTCTCCAGGAAGGTCACCCGGCTCGTATTGCCTTCCCCAATGGCGCTCATGTTTGGAAAGATAGGTGCCATTAATGAAAATTACATTTATTAAGAAGAAAAGTATTTCCTCATTTTAAATTAATCTGATGTAGAAAATCAGTCTGCTCAAGCTAACCCCTTATTATCACTCTGTATTGCTATGATTCTTATTATCATTGCTACACACCACTCTCATCCAAGCACTCTGCCAGATACTTTGTGTATATTATCTACAATCTCACAACTCTGCTGTACTGTCATAATTCTGCATTTTTGAAAGAAGAAAAGATTTAGTAAAGTTAGATTAATTTTGATCAGTTACTCACCTACTAAGTGATATATAGGATTTGAATAAGGTCTCTTTAATTCCTGTTATGTTTTTTTCCACTGACATAATGCTGCCAAAAACAGAGAAACCTGACCCTTTGGTAAATAGGCCAAAAGTCCCTCAACACAGTTCCAAGTTTAAATCAGTTCATGAATAATACTGCCTCTTATTTTCCTGTGGTCAACAAAATGGTCAGTGCTGCTCACTTCTATCAATATGTCTTTTAAAAAATCTGTTTCATAAACCAGCTGAATAAGCTAAGTTGGTTTGAGAATTCATGTACGTATATTGAAATTGATTCTGTATCCTAAATGGTATGCTCTTGGGTTGAAAGCATTGATATGGTTCTTGGTGAGCCTATCCTTGCTCCAAGAATATTTGATTCTTCAGTGTCAAAATCACTGCTATGAAGTTACCAATACTTAAATACATGTTCTGTCTTGTTCAGAGAACAAGTTTTATCTTGTTATGGAAGTCAGAGGCGAGACTCTCAAATGTCTGAGAGTCACTGCCAGCACGTAAATGATTTAAGCCATATCAGTATTTGCTTTGATTCCATTAGTGATGATGATAAGGTTATTAGAACATTTTCTTAGTACTTCATCCAGGTTTTTAGAAAAAAGAACAGAGGATTTGTAAAAACTGGAGTATTATTGTTAATTGGACTATAAAACTTGCAAAGAAAGATAGTGTTCAAATAGGGTTATCCACCCAGCCAGAAGATACTGAGTAAAAGTGCTGAAATTGATTATGTCAGGATCAGAAAAGCAGAAGTCCTCAGATACTTCCCAAGACCTTACCAATTACAACACTCCAATTACAACAAATCTAAGGGCAGTTAATATTTTTAATCTGTCCGCTGCTGCATGGTGCAGGAACCTGATATCTTTCTATAAAGCTTGAGGTTTTTCAGCAAATAATATTTGACTTGCTTCAACTCTGAGGCAATGATTAAGTGACGGGTTAAATAGCAAACATAGAGACAAACATTAGGAGTCAGGTGTCCTGTGAAATTTAGGGAAGGAAATAACCATGTCTCTAGCACAAGCATACATACTTTTGATACATGTCATCTTGCAGTCTCTCTCTTGTACAAGAACCTAATGAATTTTTCAAAACTAAAGCTGCCATATATTGGCCTTTTAGGAAAAGATCTGCTCAAAGACCAACTGAACATTCTTTTCTTGAATTAGATAAACCAGGGCAGAATCGGGTCCCCTGCCAGGCAGAGAAGTTGTCTGGTAGTCTTTGAAGGCAGTGAAAATGGTGACCACTCCCATTTCCTGTCCCAAGTTCTACCTCAGGGGCTGTCCCTGTGTTGTCACAACCCCCAAGGTTGAGGGTATTGTGGTGTTACAGATGGGTAAACTGAGCTCTCAGAAAGGTTGAATGACTTGCCCAGAGCCACAAATGGCAGAGCCAGAATTTACATCCAAGCCTGTGTATCTCTCCCCGGATCAGATTGTGAGTTATGGAGTCTTAAGTCTGGAAGGGAATTTAGAGGTAACAATTGACACCACTTATTTTCGAGATGAGAAAATTGAGGTTTTGAAAGCTTACTGTTCCCTGCTGAGGAAATGAGTTTCTCTTACGGCAAGTGTTTAAAGACAATATACATCCTAAAGTTTCCAACCATTACCTGAGGTTCATATAATCCCAGAGTACTATGTATTTTCCTCTTTCTGCAGAATATTGCAGTCATTCTGGGGGCTGTGGGGTGGGACAGTGCACTGGGGTGGGAAGCTTGCACTTAGGCTGAGAAACATAGATGCAACAATGTGATGGGGCTGCACGGTTAGCGGCTGTCCCTCTACATCGGTGTCCGTGGCATCCCCATTTCACACGCATCCTCTGTCCCCCCTCTTGACACTTCTGTCCCCTAGGCCAAGAACATGCCAACATCTGGTGACAGACAATCGCATGCACAGACTTGTCATGAAAACCAGATAGCAAAAGAGATTGAAAGGCTTAGCCTAGAGTCTGTTCATTGCCTTCTCATCTGCAGCAGACTGTGTTGTTTGTGAGTTTGTTCCCTTCCTTCCCTGTTGTATTGCTTCTAGGGCGTTAGGGACATTAACTAATTTTCAGGGTTGATTTAACACAGCATGAATGAATTAGAAAGGTTTCTTTGCAAAGCATTATGTTGAATAGCACAATATTTATCTTTTCCATTCATAATCAAGATACATGTTACTGTTTCAACTTCCAGGTCTTTAAAACCCTAATGCTTGCATTTTTAAAGTGTTTTTCTTTGATACTGTGTTAAATACTTAGGATAATACTCAGTTTAAAGAGATAATACTTCCAAGAGCCTCGAAAATTTCCATTTTGGTACAGTATCCAGTGTATTCTCTGTACTTATTTGTGTTAGTTCAATATGTAGCTGCTTTTACATTTATATGCAAATATATTTATAGACATTTAATATATACAGTTATCCAGTAGTTACATAACCCTTCACCACACTGATTCTCATGTAATATCATTCTGCTCTATCAAATGTTTAAGAGAAGCCACATTGAAATATTCTCCGAAAGTGATTTTTCTTTTTTCTCATCTGAAGTTCAGTATCTCCCAAAACACCTTCAGGAGACAGGCTCTCTGAGTGAGGCTGCAGAACTAGGAATGACTAAGGTAAGCTGTGTTGTGGCTTTGCCTGTCGTGAGTACCTGCTGTCCACTCACATTACAAGCAATACTTGGACATATGCCTTGAAGTGAACTCCCTGCTTGAGAAGAAAATGAAGGCTGTCTTTATGGTGTGTTTCGAGTCTTCCAGACTGCGTTAGATGAGGTTAGAATCGCCTGCCCCAGCGGTTCTCATGGTGTGGACCTCAGAATCCTGCGTGTCCCCGAGACCATGTCAGCAAGTCCACTGGTTGAAACTGTTTTCACGATGCCGACACTGCTGGTCTGTGGCACTGTGTTAACGTTTTTGCTCAGCTAGAGCAAAAACCATGGTGGGTAAAACTGCCATCCTCGCGTGAGGCAGGGCAGCGGTAGCAAACTGTACAAGTCACTATGTAGTCACTCATGAAAAAGAACACTAATATCACTGAAAAATGACTTTGGCGTGGCAATAGAAATTATTAATTTCATGAAACCTCTATGGCTGATGCACTATGGTTATTTGAGCTTCAGTTTTTGGAAGATACTTTCTTTAAAATTAATGCAAAGAGTCTGACACCTCAGGAAAAACAGCTGACAGTATGCGTTATTCAAGCAAAATGCAAAGAGAGCATATTTCTTGCCGAAGATAAGATAGACAGTTCTGTGTCATTCATACGTAGCTTCTGTATTTCCTGCACAGCAACGGAACTTAGAGCCCTTGGCAAGCGCTCTAGGTGAGGTAGCTGCCCAGTCACTATGGCTTTGGACTGTGTGAGGCAGGGGGAGATCTTTGGGGAGAGACTTCTGCTCTTTGGTTCCTCACTCTCTAAAGCAGCCTGCCTAGAGCCAGGGAGTTAGTAAGGGGAGACGAATACCTCACCTTGATCTCTTCTGTAGAGTTGGGGAATGTTAACGTGTAGATGCCATTCGTGGTGTGTCCTGATTTGAACACTTCAGCACAGTCTCTGAAGCTGATTTGTTCTTCTTTAGCAACAGTGGGGTCCTTAGCTGCTTTTAAAAAATAGTAAGGCATTTAAACGGAGTTCGTGAACAGACAAAGACTTGTTATTTCAAGACCCAATCATTTGGAGAGTTTTATTGCTTTGGAATTCTTAAGTAAGCAAAAGGCTGTGCCACTTTTTTAACCTTTCTAGAAAGTTTGCTTTCAGACTGTTTTCTTATTAATTCTGAAAAGATTAACACTTACTTTTTGGTCATTAATTCCATGTAATTAAAATACTGCAAATAATCCAAACTTCCTTTGTTGGTCATCAATTACATGTAATGAAAATACTTCACAGTCACATAAATTAAATTATTACTTTTTGAAGATCTTTCATCTTGAACAAAATAGGGTAAACTTAGTATGGAAGAATTTAAAAAGAATGTCCCTAAACACTGTTATCTGTATCACGACCCCATTGCCTGTCCCTTCAGGCCATTATCCCACTGAGGACATAGTGCGGTGCAGTGGCACAATCTCAGCTCACTGCAACCTCCGCCCTCCCAGGTTTAAGTGATTCTCCTGCCTCAGCCTCCCGAGTAGCTGGGATTGCAGGTGCCCACCACCACACCCAGCTAATTTTTGTATTTTTAGTAGAGACTGTGTTTCACCATGTTGGCCAGGCTGGTCTTGAACTCCTGACCTCAAGTGATCTTCCTGCCTCGGCCTCCCAAAGTGCTGGAATTACAGGCATGAGCCACCACACCTGGCCCTTCCCTCTAATATATAAGAGAAGCTGCAAAGTAAAACAATAATAAGGAAGGCAAAATGTGCTTAAGAACCTGGCAAGATAAGGGAACTAGCATCTCTTAAGTGCGAGTTTATGCCACCCACTGAGAGTATTATCTCATTTAATCTTAATTGCCATCCCATGGGTCTGATATTATTTTTCCCAAGTAAAACCTAAATAAATTAATATCCACTGTGGTTTAGTAATTTGCCCAGTCTTATCCTTCTAATTAGTGATGGAACTAACTAAAAGTAGGCTCTTTACTGCTATGAATCCAAAGTATGTTTGGGATGTTTCCTTCATAATAATTAGTATAACATATATTTCCCCTTCTCTTCTTCCTTCATTTCAATTGGTAGATATTTCATATGAAATATATGAGAAATAGTGCCTTTTCTGAAAGATAAATTTTTTAGTCTTTTGAGAGTTTTACTGACTAAAGGTTATTAAAGCTGAAGAAAATATGATATGTAAACTTACAGTTTGACGTGGACATCATAGTCAGTAAGTTATTAACTGTCTCCATGAGATCATGTTGCTGCTTTTGAAGAACTGAATTATTCACCGTGGCAGTCACTATTTTTTTTTCTAGTTCTTCAATGATGGAATTTTGCTTGGATACTAACACCTGCAGCTGATCTTTCTCTTCTTTGATTGACTGTAGTTGGATGATGTGCTTGTCTTCCATAGCTAGCACCTTCTTTTCTAGGAAACTTGTAGGGAAAAGAATTGTTAGTTAGTGAAGGCTATTCTAATGAAATATTTTATATTTATTGAATTTCTACTTCTCCAAGGCACTCTGTTAAGATATTGTGGTGGTTATAAAGTAATAAGATGTTACCAGAGCCCTAAGGAATCTCTGAAACTTGCTGAGAAGATTAGATATATAAATGTGTGTATATATGTAAACATATAAGCATGTATGTATGTACATGCAGACTTATGCATACACACAAGAAAAGGTACCCCATCTGGCCCAGGATAGGTGGGACATAGGTGATACATGTATTAGATGCCAAGCGTTCAGAAGAAGGGTGCTGCTCTTTCAAGCTTAGTGCTCATGACGTGCTTTTTTGAGAAGGGAGAGTTTCAATGGGGCTGGACCCTTGGGTAGGATATTAGCTGTCTCCTAAACTATTTATATTTTAATATTAATCCTAATGATACTAATAGCATTTAATGCTATGTGAGAAATACTCCTTCATGAGGAGGTGAATACTTCTCTCAGACTCAAGTCCTGGCTTACCAGCCCTGTGACTTGGAACAGTTTACTTAGTCATCCTATGCATTAATGTCCTCACCTGTAAATTAGGATACTACTACTTAGGTCATGGGGTTGGTCTGAGGAACAAATGAGTTTTAAAATGTAAATACTTAGACTAGCTCCTGCCACACAGTAACACTCAATGGATGTTTGTTAACATTAATATCAACATTATTATCCCCATTTCCAATGAGGAAATTGAAACTTAGAGACATTGAGGGCCGGGCTCAGTGGCTCACGCCTGTAATCCCGGCACTTTGGGAGGCTGAGGCAGGTGGATCACTTGAGGCTAGGAGCTCAAGACCAGGGTGGCCAGCATGGTGAAACCCTGTCTCTACTAAAAATAGAAACATTAGCCAAGTGTGGTGGTGCATGAATGTAATCCCAGCTACTTGGGAGGCTGAGGCAGGAGAACTGCTTGAACCCAGTAGGTGGAGTTGCAGTGAGCTGAGATTATGCCATTGTAGTCCAGCTTGGGCGACAGAGCGAGATACCGTCTCAAAAAGAAGAAAAGACATGTAGAGACAATGAGTCACATCCCTAAAGTCACACACAGCAGGCGGCAGGGGCAGAATCCAATCCCAGAACTTTCTGACTCTGAAATCTGCTTCTCTCCTTCTTTTAATGTGGCCCCCTTCCTTCTCTAAAAAAATCTAACCAGCACTATTGCAGGTACTTAATACCTAACAGTTAACATGTGAGCCGGGCCCTTGGAAAGCTTTTTTTTTCTTTTCTTTTTTTTTTTTTTTTTCCTTTTTTTTGAGATGGAGTCTCAGTCTGTCACCCAGACTGGAGTGCAAGGGCGCCATCTCGGCTCACTGCAACCTCCACCTCCCGGGTTCAAGTGATTTTCCTGCCTCAGTCTCCCAAGTAGCTGGGACTATAGGCGCGTGTCACCATGCCAGGCGAATTTTTTGTATTTTTAGTAGAGACAGGCTTTCACCGTGTTAGCCAGGACAGTCTCGATCTCCTGACCTCATGAACCGCCTGCCTCTGCCTCCCAAAGTGCTGGGATTACAGGCATGAGCCACCATGCCTGGCCAAAAAGCTTTTTAAAAATTATTTAGAGAGCTGGTAAAATTAGGCCATGTAAGTCCTAAGCTATTTTATTAATGGTTATATAGTTTGCCTTTCTAATTTCAACTTATAAACATACGTTACTATCAATATGTTCAATGAAGAGCATACCACTTTTAAACTAAAAATAGTTCCTGTCCATTAAGCCAGAGGAAACAAATCCAAGAGAGTAGAGGCATGGATTTGAGAATGTGAACTGTTTCCCAGGAACAAACTCAAAGACATACATAGTCAAGGTACTTGGCAGGTTCTCTTTTGTTTTTTTTTGAGACAGAGTTTCGCACTGTTGCCTGGGCTGTTGTGCAGTGGCACGATCTCGGCTGGCTGCAACCTCCACCTCCCAGGTTCAAACAGTTCTCCTGCTTCAGCCCCCCAAGTAGTTAGGATTACAGGCGCGCTACCAGGCCCAGCTAATTTTCGGTATTTTTAGTAGAGATGTTATTTCATTATGTTGGCCAGGCTGGTCTCGAACTCCTGACTTCCTGAGATGTCCGCCTCGGCCTCCCAAAGTGCTGGGATTACAGGCGTGAGCCACCGTGCCTGGCCGGCATTTTTTTCTTTTTTTTTAATAAGATAGAAGAGGAAAATTGGATAGCCTGACACTACATTATTCAGCACCTAAAGAGGCTTTCTGTGATAACTGCAGGAAAAGCAGCAACTAAAGATGTTTCAGTATCTTCACTTTGTTTGTACAAGGCCAGTAAATAAAGCTTTCAAAATATAGACACTTTTAAAAATAGTAAAACAGTGACCAGATGTCAAATTCCTCTCTCTGACATTTTCCTTCCAATATAAAGTTTATTACACACGAATCTGTCTCGGTGAAAGCTCTATGTAAAATGAAGGCAGTCAATTTGATGACCTCTCGGGCCCCTTTTAGTTCAAATGATCTGTAAATCCACCTTTTTTTGACAGTAACGTTTTCTGAATCTTTAACCCTGCAAACAATATTAACCAGCCAAGGAACTGCCTACCCATTACATGTTTCACCCATAAGCAATAACAATCAGTATTAATAATTATTATTAGATATTCAATTGTAGCTCTTAGATGTATTCCAGCCCCCGATCATTGTAAATCAGTATGTAATTTTGGAGAGATGGGGGTCTCTCTTTGTTGCCCAGGTTGGTATCAAACTCCTGGGCTCAAGTGATCCACCTGCCTCAGCCACCCAAATAGGAGGGATTACAGGTGTGTGCCACCACACCTGGCTAATTTTTTTATTTTTTGTAGAAATGAGTTCTCATTATGTTGCCCTGGCTGGTCTCAAACTACTGGCCTCAAGAAATCCTACCAGTTTGGCCTCCCAAAGTGCTGGCATTACAGGCATGAGCCACTGTGCGTGGCTGGAATCTATTTTATAAAGAAAGCAATTGCTCTTTTGGGGAATTATAAAAGATTATTTAAAATGTGGTTTGTCCAAAGCGAAATACCATTTGCATATTTTTGTAATGATATTCTTGCAAATAAAATCATAGGCCAATCAGAATTTAAGGTAGAAAACACAGCATGCAGAACTCATATACCTGTAAAATCATCAACACTATTTTCTTTTTTAATTATTTATAGCTGTTGATGAAAAAAACTTTTCATTTCATTTTGTTTCTGTGATGAAAGAGAATATGGTTTCTACAGCTGATGAGGAAAAGCTTATTCTTCCTACAGGCATAGTTGAAAGTCAATATGATTGGACAAATATTTGCAAAGATGATGTTTGGGGGACATAATTGACCCAAATTGGTAGTTTTCACATTGTGGTGTGCTAAATTTGAAACCCAATTGGGGAAACAGTATTCAGTATTAGGGTATGTTCTACAAACTGGACATATCCTAGATTTGTCACGAACATCACTGTATAACAGGCAAGAGAAAAGTAATCTCCAGCTCCCATGTGTTCCGGGAATCACTGCAGCATGTTGAAGAGAACATTACTAAGTAAAACTATTTTAAGAAAATGAGGCCGGGTACGGTGGCTCACGCCTGTAATCCCATCACTTTAGGAGGCTGCGGCAGGCAGACTGCTTGAATTCAGGAATTTGAGACCAGCCTGGGCAACATGGCAAAACTTCATCTCTACCAAAAAAAAAAAAAAAAATACAAAAAATCAGCTGGGTGTGTGACACATGCCTGTAGTCCCAGCTACTCAGGAGGCTGACATGGGAGAATCACCTGAGCCCAGGAGATGGAGGATGCAGTAAGCTGAGATGGCACAACTGCACTCCAGCTAGGGCAACCAGAGTGAGACCCTGTCTCAAAAGAGAAACAGAAAAGAAAGTGAAATTAGCCGGATTGTTGTATCTCAATGATTGGTCTCAAATGTTCATTTACTATTTGTAGAGGAGAAATCTGAAACATGAAAGAAAAAATTTGAATTTTAAAAATCGATTTGCTTTTCAAAACCCTAAATCAATAATGACTTAAACTTGATATCCAAAGAACAGAAAGAATTATTTCAGCTTAGTTCTTGATTAACAGTAAAGAACAATTATTGAACAAGAAGTTTATCATTTTTGGTTAAGAATAAAGAATTGTTTAAATTGTCAAATAGGATATATTGTTATAGCCATGTTCTATGTTGTATATACATGTCTTGATTAAAAACAGGGAAATAGGCACGCCGGGTATGTGCATAAAATTATCCTCTTACGTCCCAAGTGGAACAGACCTATGAAAACAGTCCCCACCTATCACCTACAATTTTTTTTCTATTGTTGATCTTGAGATTTTGCTATATTTTATTTAAATATTAATATAATCATGTTTAATATTAATTTTTGGTTTTACTTTATCATGTGTTCGAAGAGGAAGCATTGGATCATAAAATGTGCGTCGGCTTACAGTATAAGTGTAGCTTTCATACTGTAGATCATTCTGCATTGAACGAAGCTAAGTCCCCAAGGGCAAAGGATCTTGGTCAAGTTAATACTGAAATAAAATGCTTAGGCCAGTGGTCCTTTCACTCCACAACACTAGCTGTAGTTTTAAAATAGATTAGCATATATAATACTGAGGCAGGGCTTGGAGGATTACTGTAAGAGGATCTTTAAGGGGCCAGGGAATGAAAGGTAAAATCCAGGACTGTGTTAGGAGATCTGTGCCTGTGCAAGAATTTTCTCCAAGCCCTCTCCCTTCTCCTCCCTCATGAGGTTTCTGACCCTTACACTAGACATGAAGAAACTCACCATTCTGATAATTCGTCGTTTGAGACTGACTTTCGTATCTGGAAAGTATACAATTCTGAACTATAAATGTTTTAGTACTGTTATTACCTGTTCTTATCTTGCAATTTGTTTATTTCACTGGTCTGGTCCAAAATCTGTTTTTCCAATTTGTTTGTCGAGAGGGAGTGTTCCAAGAGCTGAAGTTCAAGTCTTGTGGTCTGATTTAATACCTAAATGTAACAAAATGAAGTTCCTATTAATTATGTTTTAATTAGTTTAACTTTCTAACTTCCTTTTCATTAAAGTACCCAAGCTAGAGGAAACATAACCAAAACATTATTTATTAACCCAAGTATCTTATTTTGGCATATTTTTCATTTTCAGAAAAGGCCTAGTGTCTTAGATCACATCTCAGTGTGTTAAACCTTTTTACTCTTTTCCTCACATGTCTCTATTTTTTTTTTTTTTTTTTTTTTTTTTTTTTTTTTTTTTTTTTTTTTTTTTTTTTTTTTTTTGAGAGGGAGTCTCACTCCATTGCCCAGGCTGGAGTGCAGTGGCATGATCTCGGCTCACTGCAACCTCCACCTCCCGGGTTCAAGTGATTCTCCTGCCTCAGTCTCCTCAGTAGCTGGGATTACAGGTGCATACCACCATACCTGACTAATTTTTTATATTTTTGGTACAGATGGGGTTTCACGATGTTGCCCAGGCTGGTCTCGAACTCCTGACCTCAAGTGATCCACCTGCCTCGGCCTCCCAAAGTGCTGGGATTACAGGCGTGAGCCACTGCGCCCGGCCATTGTGTCTCTGTTTTGAAAAGTGGTTAGTAGCTCTGGACAATGGGGTTTGTGTCAAATAATGAGTGTTGTTTTTCTAGTCTGCCATATTCTATTTCACACAATGAGACAGGTAGGAGTATAAAATGGTCATATTTCGTAGGTCAAAAGTATTTTCCCTTTGCTGAAAACAAAATGCTATTCTCATATGTATTTGTCAGTAGACAGAGAGATTGGAAGTCACATGCTTCCATTATATGAAGATATAGATAATTTTTAGCCTGGCATTTCCTCATTTGTCACCACTTATTTAGACTTTTATTTCTTCTTGCCATTTCCCTTTCCTGTTTTAAAATTTGTTTGAACCAATCGAAGCCATATAGCATCAGTATGAAGCAGAGCCTCAGCCTTGCTGTGCGGGCTTTTGTGACCTACTGTGTGGCATGACCAGTGCCACTGTCCCATGGATTCTCTAGCGCCTGGCTGCCCCTCAGCAGGAAGAATCGATTACTCACTTCCTCCATGTCATGCTTATTCAGGATGTGATAGCACATGCAAATGTCAGTCAGCATTGTTGCCAAGGAACCGGGGACCTTGAAAGAATCATTGTTTGCTGGTGTCTTTATGTCATTTCCAGGAGCCTTGGCTGGGCCGCAGCATGGGTTTCAGGGATGGTCTTATTTAGAGCTGGTTTAGTTCTTATCACGAAAAGTCTTCTGTGAGAATAAAGTCCTTGGCCAACATAAGGTTTTGTTTGGGTTTTAATATTAACACCTGGAATACAGATTTGGCCTACGTCTTCTTTGGGTCCAAACATTCTCTGTTGGTTATTTCTAAAAGGAACTGGAAAATTGTGTCTCCTATTTAATTCATAAGGGTTATAAAATGAGTAAAATGTGGTGGGGAGGCAGGGAAGGATGGCATATAAGTCGTGATTGGCCTAATAGTAATTGTAACTGTTTTTCACATCACTTTTCTGGAGAGCATCAAACCGCTGGACCAGCCTGAAGGCCTCCATCTGCAGGGGACTCTCTAAATTACCCAGGCCAGCTAATGATCTGTCATTCCCTTTAAGGTATGAGACCTCTAGCCACCCATCATGCTCAATTCGGTCGTCTCTCATTCTGACAGGCTTGGAGAACTTTGCTTCTAATCAGAAATTTTCATATTTGAATTTAAGTCTATTTCACAAAATCAGTAACTGCTCAGCAAATGCCTTCAAACAGAGTGGGTACATAATTCAGTCTCTTTGTGGCCTTCCTTAAGCTCAGCCATTTTTTTGAGACAGGGTCTCACTCTGTTGCCCAGGCTGGAGTGTGGTGGCACCATCTCCATTTACTACAGACTCTGCCTCCCAGGCTCAAGCAATTCTTGTGCCTCACTAAACCTCCCACGTAACAGAGACTACAGTGCACACCAGTACGCCCGGCTAATTTTTTTTTTTTTTTTTTTTTTGTATTTTTGGTAGAGATGGGGTTTATTGCTCAGGCTGGTCTTGAACTCCTGAGCTCAAGCGATCCACCCACCTTGGCCTCCCAAAGTGCTAGGATTATAGATCTGAGCAAGCGTGCCCAGCTGGCTCTGCCATTTTCATGTGTTCAGTTGGGCTTTACATGGAAAAGCCGTTTACTTTCCATCTGTTTTCTTATTTTCCTATAATCCTGGATAACATGATATCTAGTTTCACAATAGGCATTTTTTTTAAATCACGTGACCCAACACAAGCACATTAAATGCTATGAAGTCTCTGACCTCTATAGGATGTAGCAAGGTTTGCATTGCTGCTCTGTCCTAACACCTTTTCATTACTATTATTTTATTTTATTTTTTAAAATTTTTGCCAAGCTCCCATGCTTAGATCTAACTATTATTTTAAAATATAAGAAATGTTACATTTTAAAAATGCCTATGGGACATTTTTTGGATGAGCTATTAAATTGCCCATCAGTCTTACTAACGAAAGGTGGGGCAAGTGACTTAATCATTACTAATTTATTTTAATAGGTTGGTGCAATTTTGCCATTGTAAGTAATAGTGGCCAGGCATGGTGGCTGACGCCTATAATCCCAGCAGTTTGGGAGGCCAAGGCGAGTGGATCACCTGAGGTCAGGAGTTTGAGACCAGTTTGGCCAACATGGTGAAACCCTGTCTCTACTAAAAATACAAAAAATTAGCCGGGCCTGGTGGCAGGCGCCTGTAATCCCAGCTACTCGGGAGGCTGAGGCACGAGAATTGCTTAAACTCGGGAGGCAGAGGTTGCAGTAAGCCGAGATCACACCACTGCACTCCAACCTGGGCAACAGAGTGAGACTCCATCTCAAAAAAACAAACCAAAAAAGTAATGGCAAAAACTCCAGTTACTTTTGGTCCGACCTAATAATAATTGATTGTAGATGTATATTGATATATTGACTTTTAAGTCTTTAATTTTTATGACTTCCTAGGATTAACTTTTTAGTACCTTATGATCCATTATGTAAAATATTTATGTCTGTTTTTCCTGAACTGTTCTGATACTGTGGAAAGGCCTGGTAATCAAGTAATTTGTTATTCTATGCTCTTATCTAAAAGTCTTTTGTTTGTCTATCATTTTGCTACTGTTTTCTCTTACCTCATCCAACCATTTTTAGGAAGACAATGAAAGAACAGCTGTGCCCTTCTAGAATGGGTCTCACGAGAGTGGCAGGGCTGATGGCATCTCCCCTCTCATGTCCTCTCCTGGCTGACGTCTAGCATTTCTTGATCCTTTTAGCTGAGGTGGCATATAGGAATAATACGGAGTGGGGATGGTTTCACTTAAATCTGCTCTTTTTCTAAAAAGCATTCCTTATAGCCCAGAGTGGGAAGACACTAACTTCAAAAGCCTGTAAAGAAGCCAGGATGAGGAGTCAGAAAGCAGACTTGGCCGCCGAGAGTCACGACCACGGCCTTGAACTTGGAGCATCTGCATTTGTGCTACTAATAGCAGCTTTTCCCTTTCCCACCCAGACTGTTCGCTGGGTCACATGCTGTACGTCGTTTAGCATGACTCTGGGTGAATTTTCTTCCTATTTTCCTATTTTGCTGTTATTTTACTAGTTTGTTCCTTTGTTCCTTCGTTCCTTCCTCCCTCCCTCCTCCCTCAGTCTCTCTCTCTCTCTCTCTCTCTCTCTTTCTCTCTCTCTCTTGCTTTCTTTTTTGAGTTGGAGTCTCACTCTGTTGCCCAGGCTGGAGTGCAGTGGCACGATCTCAACTCACTGCAGTCTCTGCCTCCTGGGTTCAAGGAATTCTCCTGCCTCAGCCTCCCAAGTAGCTGCAATTGCAGATGCCCGCCACCACACCTGGCTAAATTTTTTGTATTTTTTAATAGAGACAGGATTTTGCCATGTTGGCCAGGCTGCTGTCAAACTCCTGACCTCAGGTGATCCACCTGTCTTGGCCTCCCAAAGTGCTGGGATTACAGGCATGAGCCACTGCACCTGGCCACAAGTTTACTATTTCATAGTCTTCTTTCTGTTACTATTAATCACTAGCTCATAGAATCTTACAGCGGAAAGAGAACTTAACAATCACTTGTCTGGCCCAATCCTTTATCTTATTTGAGGCCCAGAAAAGGTGAATGCCTTGTTCTGATGCATTTATTTGGTTGGTGGTGGACCTGAAGCCATGCAGCACTCCAGGCTCTTGCTCGGGCACACACCATCTTTTCTGTGGCCGGACGCCTCTCACTGTCCCACTCGTCTCCTTCTCCATAAACTCATTCCGCAGGCTGTGTTAGCAGTTGAGATTCAGGTTTTATCTTAACTCAAGAGTTAGATTTAAGGCCAGAGTTTCTAGCTCTCTGCCTCAGTGCTTTTCATTTCTCAAATGTTCAAAGACTTTAGGACTTAGAAATGGAAAATGATCCCCAGAGTCCAGAAAGCACCAGGGAGACAGAGGGGGTATTCCTCTTGCAGCAGTCAGGGATGCGTGGCATGAAAACGACCCAGATGTCTTCAGTAGATAGAACACGTGAAATTTAACCTCAGTATGAAAAACAAAAACATTTACTGATAACCAGCCATACATCCTTAATTTCTTATCAGTTCATTCCTTTTCTCCTTTGGTGGTGCTTTCTTTAGTTTCTCATCCTTCATTGAGGAAGCTCCTGACGCGACCAAGTGCTAGTCTCTAGCTGCAGGGACACCGTGTGCTTTATGTGGCATTACTTACTTGGGCTTCTACATCAGTTAACTTCCGCGTTTGCTCCGCTGTTTGGTTCAACAGGTTCGTCCCTATTTCTATCATCACAGCCGTCTGGTTCTGTACTGCGTTCTGCTGTATCTCTACCATTTCTTTTTTCATGTTGTCCTGGATATAATTCTCAAGCTAGAAAAGAACAGTGTTAGAAGGCAGTCATTAGTCAAATGACTGGAAACCTGATTCCTAAATATTTGTCATGTCTTCCCTATCTTTAAAAAAAAAAAAAAATCTATTTAAAGACTCGTACCTTGCCTTCCTTTTGGAATCTTGCTTTTTTTTTTATAATCATTAGCAGGAAAATACAGTGTGATTTTATTTTTATGCAAAATCTGGCAACTTAGTCACATCACGTAAAGGGGGGAGATAGGCTACTGGTTGCTTCTGTGTTCCTCTAGAAGTTCACGTCGTGGCGGGCACAGAGGGTGGTGAGGGCAGCCACTGACTGCTGGGTGCTGCCACTGTGGGGTTGTGTCTCTCCTACCCAGCTGCAACTCTGACCATGCATTGCAGGACATGATGATTTGATACAAAGAAGCATCACTATTTCTCTCACATTCTAGACTTTTGTTTTCTCCACATAGACTTGAGAAGATGCTCTAAGACAGTGTATAAGGAGAGGAGCACCTTTTGATTTTCCTCTTAACCTACAGAATCACCACTCAGTTCCACATTCTGTGGGGTCTTCCCCACCTTCCTCCTTATTAAGTTCATTCAACTTATTAAATTTTTCCTAACATGTATGCATTTTTCACAATTTTGTCATTTCATGTATCAAGCAAACTTTTAATCCCACCTTGGCCCATTTATCACCTAACATGCCATGGGCTGGTTCCTCTCTCCCTCAGTTACTAAAGATGATGATCATGCTGACTAATTTTAGCATTAACTGAAACACAAGAGAAGGAAGAAGCTTATTTCACTGCCATTGGTATAGCTATCCCTGTCTATGGCAGTAAAATTATATAATTATGTATAACTGCAAGACAACTCAGTACGTGGGAAGAACCTTTGGGCTTGGAGCCAGGGAAGCCTGCCCTCTGCTTTATAGCCTTGGTTCTAGGAAAGTTGCTTAACCTTTTGGGACCCTAATTTCCTCATATGTAAAATAGAGTTTCTGGTTGGTCAGAGGAGTGTCTTAAAGAGGAGTTAAGCTATGCTTTTAAAGTCATTATATATATGTAACTCCAGATACTTAACATTTAATTTCCTTTCTTCTTCTTCTTTTTTTTTTTTTAATAATCTAATGATGGGAGCCATCGTTCCATTCACTGATCCAAAGTATAAGCTCATGAGTGCAGATACCATGTTTTCTTCCTTTTCACTTAGTATAACAAACATTTTTTATTACATTGAATACTTGAAAGATTATTATAAAACCGATTCTGGTGCCTTCCTTTAAAAACTTGAAATTCTTTATAGAGAAACCATTTGTGGAGTCAGTCATCAGACATGATTTCCCCCAAAATGTTCACCACTAAATAATTCTGTGCTTTCCGTCTTTAAGAGTAGGAAAATAGAATGGGAAGGGTAGAGTTTCTCTCTTAGAGCTTCTTTGTTGATGCATTTCATAGATTGTGTCTTGTGACTGGTATCAGATGGTTTTAGGATTAGACTGGAACTATAAGTTTGCTGTTTCCGACGCCCCCTCGCCATCAACTCTGCCCCACTTCTCTAAGCTCCCAGCTCCCTGCATGCCCCTCAGCCTGGTCACTAAGGCTCCCTTCCTGGCAGTCATCCTCCCGTGGATATTGGTTGGGTCAGATGAGCAGGATGCATGAGAGGCACAGTCAGCCCTCCATCTGCGGCTTCCATATCTACAGATTCAACCACACCATCAAAATATTTTTTTTTTAAATAGCAATACAACAATAAAAAAACAAAAATTGCAAAACAATACAGTATAGCAACTATTTACATGGCATTGACATTGTGTTAGGTATTCTAAGTAACCTCGAGATGATTTAGAATATACGAGAGGATGTGCATAGGTTATATGCAGATGCTACCCTATTTTGTGGAAGAGACTTGAGCATTGTGGATTTTGGTATTCTCTGGTATTTTGGAGTAAGTCCCCCATAGATATCAAGGGACAGTTGTACTAGAGCTCCAAGCATGTGTAAAATCATTTTGTTGAAATGTTACTCAAACCATCCACCCGCCTCAGCCTCCCAAAGTGCTGGGACTACAAGTGTGAGCCACCGCATCTGGCTGAAGCCTTTACTTTTCCATATGAATCAAACAAAGTAGACCACTATTAAAAAAAAAAAAAAAAAAAAAAAAAAAAAAGACAGGCACTGTTACCCAGCAGGCCAGCAACCATCTCTACTATAGGCTTCATAAAATGTGAAGAATCTGAAATCTTATTAACCCTTTCTCAGAGTGAGCTCAGGCTTTGTAGTGCATGTGATCTTTCTTAATTCATTCTTTCTCCTTCCTCCCCTGCCTTTATAAAACTGTAACTTTTGTGATTGAAATAAACTATTTAAAAGAAGCCATAAATAGCAGTTCGCAATTCTCCCCTCCGCTCGTCGCCATGGGAGTAATGGAATTTTTGAGGTTGAAGTTAAAGCTGTGTGTCACCCAGAGGCACTGTCTTGGTTACTCCTCACACCACCCCAGCCAAGATAATATTTAAAAAGTTTCATTCTGGGAGGCTTGGAACTATAGAGATAGACTCCAGCTGGAGTTTAGTTTAAACCCATACTCAGAAATAATAATTTACAAAGTGGTATAAATAAGAAGTCTTAACCTCCTTCTTGATTTCAGTACTTCAGAGCTAAATAAAAATTATTGTCTTTTGTCACTCTAAATCATACAACCAGAGAGGGAAAATGAATCCTCTAATACTGCCTTCCCCCATTTCTAGAGCTACTGAGTCAGATGTGGTTGCAACTCTCCAGAAATATGAGAGGATTGTTTATAATTGAAAACTTAAAGTCAAATTCCAATTTGAAATTAATCTTAGGAACTTTGAACGGCACACAGGCCCAATTTTTAAAAATAAAATTTCTTAACTTGCCCTATTGTTTTCTAAACATAAAAATAATAGAATGCAAGATCATTTTTAAATTGCTACTTTTTAGCTCTTCAGGATGACAAAGTATAGGTACGCTGTGAGTGAGATCATATGTGGCCGTGGATGTTAATCTTACATAAAAGCAAATTACAAATACACATGATGTGTGTATATACAGATATGTATATAGCATATATGTATATAGTGTCTAAAAATATACAGCTCTTGAATCGTGTGTCATTTAAATAAAAGAAAATTTTGTATGATACTGACTGCATTGCTAATTAATTGAAGTCTTTGGGAGAAGAATGGAACAGAAACAAAAATGTCCAGTAGTAGATATTTTGTGTCGGTTTAAAAAGATATTTGAGCCAGGCGTGATGGCTCATGCCTGTAATCCCAGCACTTTGGGAGGCTGAGGCAGGAGGATTGCTTGCGCTCATGAATTTGAGACCAGCCTGAGTAACATGGTGAAACCCATCTCTACAAAAAATACAAAAAACAATTAGCTTGGCATGGTGGCACATGCCCATAGTCTCAGCTCCTGGGGAGGCTGAGGTGGGAGGATTACTTGAGCCCAGGAGATCAAGGCTGCAGTGAGCCATGATCATGCCACTGCACTGCTGCTTGGGCGACAGAGTGAGACCTTGTCTCAAAAAAAAAATTAAAAATAAAAATATGTTCTTACTCTTGAAGTCATGAAATTAAATTAAGGTTTTAAGAGAAATATATGATGTGACAGTCAGGTACTCTTTAAAAACAATGAAGAATACTATATATTTAGCCCCAGAAACACTAGCAACAGGAACAGCCACAGTAATGGTAGTTAGTGTTTCTTGGTTGCCTGCACTGTCTGTGCTGTATGGGAATAGCTGTCTCAGGATTCCAGGCGCCTCACATCAGCACAGGTGGATGCAGTGCTGAGCACTGCAATGACCCTCAGCAAAATGTTAGTTCAACCCAGAGGCCACTTCATACTTTTCCTGCCTTTCAAGAGCCAAAAGTGATATATCTCAAAATTGGCTTGAGTATGCCTTCCAATTCCAGGCTTCACAGTGCCTTAAGAAAACAGACAGACCACCCACCCCTCAGTGGAGGGCCATTTTTACCACCAGAAAAGCCCAGAATTAAAGATGACCAGTGCCAATTCTATCTTCTGGGAGCATCCTGACAAAAGAATCTGTGTTTTCCTCCAAAGATTAGTAGTAGTTTTTAGAGATACAGAAAGACTATGGATGTCCATCATATAGTATAAAAATGAACATTTCCAAATAAAGATCTCCCATTTAATGTAGCTTTTCCATAAATCACCACATATCAAGGAGAATGAGAACACACCTAGAAACAAAGCCATCTGGCTCATCCACGTGGATGACAGACCTTGAAATTTCCCTGTCTCTTGACCTTGATGACTTAGTTATTTTCTAGTTTATTGCCCTAGAATATCTTTCTGTTTAGTGTCTCTTATTTTTACTGGCTGTGACTGAAATCTAGAAATGTAGAAATCTGCCCAGAAATAAGAAATTCCATTCTAGTATAATGAAGTCTTAGTACAAGAAAACAAACAAACAACAACAGCAACAAAAAACAGTAAATAAGCCATCCTCTACTGGCAGCACCAAACTCCACTTGCCTTTGGAGAATGTTTCCCATCCCTGTCATCTGCACCGAACTACTCTCATCAAAACAGTTCCAAGATACTTGAACCTCCCGTGGGAGGGGACCTGGCTCTTTCCAATTTCACATGCATAGCATGTGAAACATATTCATGTTTTGCAGGAATGTTTGCCAGCGCCTTCATATCTGAAGAGGATCAAGCCATGAGCGTGATCTGTGGGCACACGTGTCTGAATAGGTCCCACTTTACATGTGTGCGAGGATAATGTGTGTTCATTTTGTCCTCTTCTTGATGGTTGACACACTCGGCAAAGTGTGGGGCCTTGGGCTGTTCTTCCTTTCTCAGAACTCAAGTGGGTTATGCAGGTTTAACATTGAGGGTCACAGCAGTCCTTCTAGCTGCATGGTTTGCTGCTCAGTGTTATATGATTTGCTAAAAGAGTTGCACCCCAGACATAGTCTTTAAAACTTGGCAACACATCGAAGCTCCAGCAACCAGAATGAAATATTTTAACGCAACATATATATATATATGTTTACACTTATATATATATATTTATTTTAGTGTAAAATATGTCCTGAAGTTTTTTATTACTCCCACAACGTTTTGAATGATCAAATTTGACAAGAAAAATAGGTCCATTTGTGAGGCAACTATGGCAGATTGATTACACATTTAAAAGTTTATCTGGCTATCTTCCTTCTCACCAAGATTGTCATCATTATTTTTTATACCGAAAGAAAAGTAATCTTGAAATTGGCTCAGTAAAGGAAAACATAGATAATGTATGAAAACTATCCCCAACTTGGAGATTCTGATGTTTATTTCTCAGCAACTGTAGATGCTGGTTGAGAGCTCGTTTCTATTTAAATAAAATTCAAGGTCCTTAGACCTTTTTATTAATTAGTTTTTGTCCATCTGAGTGACCTAAGGTGGACAAAAACTAATTAATTAGAGAGTCTAAGGACCTTGAATTTTCCAGTAAATTAACAAATAATTTGAGATTTCCTTGGAAATATTTTACTGTTGCCCATTTCAATTTAGAAATAGGACTTTGCAACCATCTCTCTCACACACACACACGTTTTTCTATCCCAATGATCCACCTATCTTCCTACCCAGCCCTTCAATTTTTCTAGCAAACCCTTGAATTTTTCTAGTAAATTCACAAATAATTTGAGATTTCCTTGAAAACATTTTACTGTTTCCCACTTCTTTTTAGAAATAAGATATTGCAATCATCTGTCTTACATACACACATACATGTTTCCACCCCCATGATCCCATCTTCCCACCCAGGGTCCACCGTCCTCTCTCTTTCTCCATGGCCATGCATCCCCCAGCTGCTCTCCTTTCATCTCACTGTCAGAGTCAGGAAGCCACATGCAAAGCTGGTGACTACAGCTCACTTTCTTCCCTTGCAGGTTTGCCTGAGGATAAGGTCCAGATTCCTTCTTTTTAAGACACACACTGCTTCCTGACTGGCGCCTCAATCTCATGGGCCTCAGACCTGGGCACACGCTGTCCTTGGCTGTCCCAGCTGCCCAGTGGCCTTGTACCACGGCCGCCTTTGTGTCTCCTCCTTGAGTCTTCTCTTCCTCCTCAGGTCCCGCCATCTCCCATTGCATGCCCTCAGCAAAGATACTCATTTTGTGTTTCATTTTGATCCCCAAACCATTCTGTATTTGTGTCATTTCGTTTTAAATATTCTTACTTGGTGAAGAGTGAATAGAATACTGAAACTCTGCAACCATTCTACATATACACCCTAGTAACAACAAGCAAAACATTCGCTCTTACAATTAGTTTGAAAACTTGAGTGTAAGATTACTAAATCCAGGGCTATTCTGTTTGGGAGGCTTTTGACCTAATGTTCTTGGTTCCCTGTCATGAGGAAACTCTGAAACATCATTTGAGGTCTCCAGACAGAAAAGTGGCAAAACTGGGCTTTCCTCCCCCTCCTTTTAGAGTTGGGCTTTTGTGTGTGTGTTTTCATTCTGGAGATTTTGCTGCCTAAGCAGCTGTGTACTCAGCAGTACTTCATGGCAGAGGCTGAGCCTAAAGAGGGAAGGGCTGGGAGATGTGAGTTTTGGGCAGCGCTTTTCCTCCTAACCCCCTCGCCAGAGCCTGCGGGGTAGGCGCATTACCCACAGTGAGAGGTGATGTTCACATGCCCTGTGACGTGGGAAGCAAGTTTTCTCCATATATTAATGCCAGACTTGCATTTCTAGAACCTAGAAAAGCCCATGCCAAAGCTACTTGCCATCTGTTGACTGTTTTTATAGTCTTGGCCTTTTCTTCGCATTCAGTATAAGGCCCTGGAAATTGAGGCAAAAGCTAAAGGCCAAGGGAGGCAAGCCTGGCCTCTGGTGCCAATTTCCTGGTGGGTCTTGTGACTTGTCTTAAGGAGCACACTTGCCTTCACCCTCCCTGACCACGTGGATGCCTGCCCACATAGGGTCTTTCAAGCACTTCCTGAAACAAATCTGTTCTGATCTAGCCTTTTTGCTTTTTTCTATTCATAATTTTTTGTTGTCTTTTTTTGAGACGGAGTCTCGCTTTGTCGCTCAGGCTGGAGTGCGGCGGCGCCATCTTGGCTCACTGCACCTCTGCCTCCCTGGTTCAAACGATTCTCCTGCCTCAGCTTCCCAAGTAGCTGGGGTTACAGGTGCACATCACCATGCTTGGCTAATTTTTGTATTTTTAGTAGACTTGGGGCTTCGCCATGTTGGCCAGGCTGGTCTGAAACTCCTGACCTCAGGCAATCTGCCTGCCTTGCCTCCCAAAGTGCTGGGATTGCAGGCATTGGCCACTGCACCTGGCCATTTAGTAATTTATGCGTGACTTTCTGATACTGTATCTAGATAGCCAACCCCTTTCCTACTTTGCTGGTATAAGAGACTGAAAGTTCACTTGTTGACCACCGTAAACTCCAAGATGCAGTAAGAAATACGTTTGTGGGCCTCAGCTGGTGGCATTCTAACATTAATAGTCCATGCCCCTCCTCCTGTGGTCAGATACAGCCTATAATAATTTGAGTGTACCAGTATATCTGTGCTCCGGCAAATCCTATCTGCTTTGCTCTTCTGTGAGTGCAGCTGAATAGTCTTTGCATTAGTTTTTTTCACATATATTGGAATATATGTTTTTCCACATATATTCATATCATTTTACTTCTTTGTGTGTTTCCCTTACCACTACTCCAAACTGTGAGAAGGAAATGTGTTTTTCCCTTCAAAATGTTCGAGTTATTTTCTACTGATAAAGTGGCTATTTCTCATCAATAGCGGGCACTTTAAATGTATGTAAGTTTAATGAGACTGCTGTAGTAACCTCATGTAAATTTCTTTGGGCATTTCATATGCAAAAGGTGTCACATTTTACACGGGTGTCTTTTAGAGTTCTCGTAGGGCACATACATATTTTCCCAGATGTCTGTGAGCTTGCAGCCTCATGGCACGTTATGCGTACCCAACACTTGCACAGATTCCTGGAAGCCAAGGAGCAAACACAGTGCAGCAGATGTTGTCAGGCCACGTCTGCATATATAGATATACACACAGCAAGAATAGTTACAGCAGCTTACAATGACAAAATGCTTCTCTGTGTGTATGTGTGTGTACCTCTCTCTCACCAGATTCTCACACCGCCTTAGCTTGGGTTTCCCCAAAAGCAGAGCCTGAGACAAAGGCAGGCATGCAGGAAGTTTATTTAGGAAGTGGTCCCAGAGCGCAGCCATGCAGGACAGGCGCGGGAGGCAGGGGCGCGGCAGGGTGGTTCACACACGTGGACTCAGGCGACCACCGCCGTGCTGGCTGGCGAGAAGCCCCACAGGACCTTCCAAGGAGCTCCGGGACGGTGTCTCAGAACATCCACCTGGGGCCAGAATGGGAACTGCTGTCCCCAGGGGGCAGGTGGAGCCCAGTGGGCATTCATGTCCCAGGTTTTAGAGCTGTGCTTGTGAGAGTGCCGAGGAGGCTCCCAAGCTGGGTGTCCTGAGGCAGCGTGGAGCCAAGGTCCCTGGGCATGGCCTGGGGATTTGTTGGAAGGCCTGAGGCAAGGCCTGTCTCTGAGATGTCCTGAAGGGCAGGTCGGGCCCAGAGAGCTAATTCCGAGCAGCACAAGAGGGTTCATTCGAGCAGCATCAGAGAGTTTCCCTGGCACAGCAGGGGATGCTTTGAGGCCCCTTTAATGAAGGAGAAAAGTGAGGCTCAGAGAAAGTCAGTGCCCACCCCAAGTCTCATGGGCCCCAGGCTGTGGGCAGTGGCTAAAGACAGGCTAGTGGGTGATTCAGGGCCACATGGAAGGGGAGCTTGTATTTATAGCCCCCAGTCAGCAACGCTGGAGAGGAGAGGAGAGGAAAAGCAATGTTCTGAGAAAGACAATGTTTCTAGGAGATTGGGGCAGGGTAGGCCTGGAGACAGGAAACCAAAGCCAGGGTTGCCATGCAGAAGTGAGATGAGGTTGCAGCAGCAGAGCGACTGCAGAGACACTTGGCAGGTCCTTGGTGGCCTCTGAGTTACTCTGCAGACTTCCACCATTTGTCTATTTTTTGGGATATTTTGTTAAATTCTCAGCTTGGAGGATACTAGTGATGTTTTCCCTACAGAGGTAGAAAGAAAATATAAAACTATTTTCTTTTGAAAACTGTACTGAATGTAGGGCCGGGCATAGTGGCCCACTCCTATAATCCCAATACTTTAGGGGGCCAAGGTGGGAGGATCACTTGAGGTCAGGAGTTCAAGACCAGAGTAGGCAACATTGTAAGACTCCATCTCTACAGAAACTTTTTTTTTTTGAGACGGAGTCTCGCTCTGTCACCCAGGCTGGAGTGCTGTGGCGCGATCTCAGCTCACTGCAAACTCCACCTCCCGGGTTCAAGCCATTCTCCTGTCTCAGCCTACTGAGTAGCTAGGACTACAAGTGCCCGCCACCACGTCCAGCTAATTTTTTTGTATTTTTAGTAGAGACGGGGTTTCACCATGGTAGCCAGGATGGTCTCAATCTCCTGAACTCGTGATCCGCCTGCCTTGGCCTCCCAAAGTGCTGGGATTACAGGCGTAAACAACTGCGCCCAACAGAAAATTTTTTTAAAAAAATTAGCTGGACATGGTGGCTCATGCCTGTGGTCCCAGCTACTCAGGAGGCTAAGGTGGGAGGATTGCTTGAGCCCAGGAGGTTGAGGCTGCAGTGAGCCGTGATCGTGCCACTGCACTCCTGCCTGGGTGACAGAATGAGACCCAATCTCAAAAAAAGAAAAAAAAAAGTACTAAATGATAAATGATTACAAATAGAAGCAGTTAAAATTTAGCTCTAGGAATGAGATTGACACATTTAGGCTGCAATATACTAGGAACTTCCTTTTTAAATGAAACTAGAGTGTTCTTGCCTTTCTGAATTTAAGGTACACTGAAAGAAAAAATAATAATAACGTAACAAAATGTCTCAGTGTTTTCTATGCCAAGTAGAATCTTATGTATATCTATCTAGAGACATATATGCATACATTTGCCTACACATGTGAGGTAGGGGTGTGTGTGTATGTGTTTCAGTTCTCTAAAAGATAGACATTCCAAAGCTTGGTGGGCAATGGGGGGAGGCTTTAGACCCTGTAATATTGTTGAAATATCACTGTAAGGATGCTAGCACCTGGGTCACAGTGCTAGTTGGTAGCAGAGTACCAGTTAAAACCCTGGTCTCCCAACGCCCCATCCGGCACTCTCACTGCTGTACTGATATGTCTATTCTTATCTTTAAAAAAAAAAAAAAAAAAAAAAAAGTGCTGTCTGAGGAGCATTAACATTCTTACTTTTTCATTTTTGCAATGAAGTATACAGACTGATGGCCATTTACATCTCCTCTCTGCCCTGTTTTTGCTGTCTCTTTCTGTGTTATGTGGGTTTGCTAAAATACTGGGTGGAGCTCTGTGGAGGAGGTAGCATGATCATCTCTGAAGTAGGCTGTTTTTTTCTTTTTCCCATAAACTGAATTTACTTGGTCACAATGACTATTCTAAATGGCTAGAAAAGGGAAAAGGCTAGCGAAACTTAGATGATTTTCTAAATTTAGATAATTTTCTAGAAGACACTTTCAAGGCAAACTAGTTTTTGCTGTCCTTTATAAGGCCGGCAGGAAGCGTGTGTTGTTTCTGTTTTAAAAAGGGAGAGGAGCGGACTTGGGAATGCGGATGGGAATGCTTGAGAAATCTCACAGCAGGGCTGTGTGTGCCCTGCCGGGTCCCACCGCCTCTGGACAGAAACCCCCCTAACCCCACCCCCAGCCAAGACTTTCTGCTTCTTTATCTCCTGTTCCTCCTAGCACCCAAAAAGTTGAAAGAATTCCAATGGAGAGAATATTTGAGATAATATTGGAAGATGCTCAAAATACACAGGATTAATTTACACGAAGGCTCAGCGGGAACACAAGCCATCTTTTGTACATGAAGATGCACTACTGACCCACCATCCACAAATGTGTTTGTACAGTTATTTTCTCAGTATGGGTGATGGCTCTCCAACGAACTGCTCCTCTCCTCCTGCCTGGACACCCTTTTCTCTGTGCTCTCCTGGGTTAGAGTAAATGGATGCAAACACACATTTCCATGCCCTGCAGCAACTTGAGACTCCTGTGAGCAAAACGCACTGACGGGCAACATGCGTGGGCGGTGAGAAGCATCCAGCTCCCATCTGTGGAATAAAGCCACCCAAACCGTAGAGAAGAGCGCTGTCGTGTAAAGCCAGGGGATTTTCAGAAAAAAAAATGTGTTCTTTCCTCTTTGATTTTCATGTTCATAAAGCTGTAGGTGCAGCGTTTTTAAATTTGATGATTTCATAACCGCTGAAGTTCATGCTTTCCTGAACTATTTAGGAAGAAAATCTACCCCTTGTATTGGATGAGATGATCTGTCCCTTCGACCTCTGGTTCAGTTCCCATTCTCCCAAGTGTTTAAAGCTGCGAGTTTTTTCATATTTTCATATTTATTTACATAATTTAAACCCCCTGTGTGCATGTACTTTAAGGAATTGTACATCTGCCTGGGCTTTGCAGAAGCTGAAAGGGAGCAATCTTTTTATAACTCACATTAGAAACACAAATTATTTAACAGGGCTATGTTTTGCACATTAATCTTTAAAGGTGCAATATATTTTAAGCATTTTAACCTTATTTTAGATCTGATCAGCAGTAGAATGTTTTCAGATAAGAAGCAATGCAGCAAAAGCAAAACAATATTCAATACCCAGATGATGTGGCAAGACAGAGAACAGTATAACTTTTTGTTTTCCAAATATAACTTTTATCTTCATTTCTTGATCTGAAATTTGGTAGGAAGTGTAACAAGTACGTATCAACATATTTACTGTTTGCCATTTCAAATGTCAATAGTGAAGCTGGGACCTCTGTTTATTATGGAAGACCATAGAAAACCCCATAAACATGTTCTACTTCTGTCTGTGGCCAGCAGTCCAGCAAAAATGTTCTAAAACCACATGCACTGTGTTCTGTGATGATTATAGTTTGACTGTGCTGGAAAGAGAGACTGTGAACTGCAAATGGTGATTATGACTTTGAGCAAATCATTGAACTTGTAATTATGTCTTCCAAGACCTCCTAACCCAAAATAAGAGAGTATTTTACTACAAAATATATGTTACGTCAAACTGCTTTTTACAAAATACCAGCTCTAGGGACGTTTCCAAGTCATTTTCGGAGGAAGTTTGTCGAATTTTTGTTTCAGGGTGTGTCGCTCATGTATTGGAGGGGAGAGGGTTGAGTGAGAACCGATATGCACAACTTGGCCATAAAATGAAGTGCAAACCCACGTTTTATGTCTATAGGATTCCTCATTCTAAAGTACATTTTACAGAAAATGGCAGGAATTCATTAAGATAAAAACACAGATACAGCATTTAGAGTCACACTTTGCCATAAAAGAGCCTCCCTTACCTCCTGACTTGAATCTATAACATCTGTTGAACTGTCCACATCAGGAAGACTCAAAATATATTTTGAGGCCAATTATGTGATTTCAGATTGAACCTGCTAACATCAGATTGTGTGGTAAGTAGTCTCACTAGTTTTGTTCTCACAATAGAATTATTATTTCAATTTTTAAATGTTGCTCCATGGAGACTGGTATGATGTGCTCATGCTCTGCAGTCCCATTTTAGCAAATAACATAATAGATCGCTGTCAAATGAATGCCATCACAGGCATTGTGTTGGGTAACAGAAGCCACACCCTAAGAGTGCTTACTAGATGATCGATTTCCATGAAGCTCAAGAATGAACCAAACTTACTAAAGGTGATGATAGAAGTCAGAATAATGTCTTCCGGGTGGGAGGAGTTTGAGGCTGTGAACTGAGCAGTGGCACAAGGGAGCCTTCTGGAGCGCTGAAAATGTTTCCTAGATCTTGACCTTGGTGCTAGTTATATGAGTGAATTCATATTTTAAAAGTTATCAAGCTGTAAATTTCAGGTTAGTATACTTTATCCATTTTCTGTGTTTTATGTCTCAAAAATTCTCTTAAAAACTAAAAGACGTTTAAAAATGAAATGTTTGACAAGTTTTGTTGTGACACTATGACCCTAGTTACTATGGGTGGTTTTATTTGTCTCTGCAGTTTTCATCTGGGAGTACCTAAATAATGCCTAACGAAATGAACTTTGGAAAAGTAATTTTAAAGTAACTGTCTACAGAGAACTGTGGATTAAACCATTCTGGCCATCTGATGAGGGTTAAAAGTATTCAGTTAGGTATATTAGTAATTTGACATTCTAAAACACGATTCTTTCCGGATCAAGCATAAAAGGCATTTGCTCTTGGAAGACCAAGAAAGAATTCATGCAGTTCCCATTAGTCTAAAAATAAATAATAAATAAATAAATGTCTGAGTCATGTATTAGATTTTGTTGGAGTTCAGTGGCTTCAAGTATAGGAAGAAAACGATTTGTGCTATGAATAATAGTTCTACCCATTGCCCATTGGACTAAATACAAGATTACTCTCAGAAAAGTGAAATTGATTGAATTTAGTTCTGCTTTGAACTACTCCAATGCAAGTGTTTCTGACTTTTGAGCCATAGTATAGAAAACTGAATAAAATAACTTTATTCATATTGAATTGAGTTGGGGAAGGAGTGATATTTGTGACATTGGAAGCCATTGTAGACTCTTCATTACAGTACAGATTTGAGAATCAAACACACCTGGTATGAGTCCCAGTTCAGTTCCTTAGGAACTACTGGCTCGATACTTTCTAACATCACATTTCCGGTTGATAAAACAGGTATATAAATACCTACTGTGCTATGCTAGTGTGAAAATTAAGTGAAAGGAGTTAGCACAGTTCCCAAACTGTGTGCCAAGGCACCCTGGGTCCTTGCAACAAACAAATTGGAGTAAGGGAGACAGTCTGAATATTCAAGGGAAGCCCAGCAGTACTCAGTGTCTGTCAGCCACTGGAAGAATTCATAGCTCAAAGCAGCTCACAGTTTCAACAGTATCAGCTTGTACCTCTGTAAAGCTAGGTTTTTGGTGGTTGCTCTTTATGAAAAGCAAGTACTACAGGAAAATTAGCATAGAGCGTAAAATGCGGGTGGCAGTGTCCAATCTGATTCCAAAGGATGAGAAGCCAGGCAGTACCTAACTGGCAAATATATTCCATTCATACGTCACTGGGGTTACTTAAGAAAGAAAATGATCTTTTCTTAAAACTCAGTTTATATGTATATTGGTATTTCAAATAGCTACTAAATTGTCAAGACATAAATACTTAAATTACTTGGAACTAACCACTTAATAAAAGCAACTGTTAGGTATTTCTGTTGGCCTAGAGATCAATAGAGAAAAAATAGTGAATCACCAAGGGTGCCATGAGCTGAGAACGTTTGAGAACGTCTCGCTTAGAACCTTGCACTTGGTAGGATATAAACTCAACCTACCCTCTTCCTCCCCTTCCCCCAATCCAGGTATTGCTTTTAATTGTAATCTCTACGATTTTATATGTTTATCGGAAAACTAGGAAGTCAAAAAGAACTAATAAATTGTGTAAGACCTTCATTAAGATGTATCCTTCCGTGTTTTCCTAACTTCTGAAATCACTAGGAAAAACAGCCATGTTCCTTGCAAGCTGGCTGGCTGGCCCTGTCTTCTTTCATTTGTAACTACCGTGTACCTTGGAAGAAGCGTTCTCAGATCAACATGCACATGTTCCGTGGGTACCATGGTTGCCTTCAGACTAATGCGTTTTTGGAAGTGTAGATTGGTGCCAGTTTTACAAAACTCATGGGGTCCATTTCTGCTTGTAGTTTATAGTTGGCCTCCTTGCCATCCTCACTTGCTCTAAGATGAACTAGTTTTATAACATTAGACTATACAGAAAAGCCAAATTTACTTGAACACCATAGCAATTTGGGAAGTAAACTTTCAGTGTGAGTCTCCAAATGCTTGTGGTAAAAGTACAGGGACTTGAATCATTTTCCCATCATGAGTTTCAGTTCTGGAGACCCACCCCCTCTTTCTAACCCTCCTGCCTTGCATGCGTGTCTCTTGCAATGGAAGCTAGTGGAAAATTCCTCTCCCCTTTCACTCCGCTGCCCTGAGTTATAAAAAGCATGCCATTCAGAATTGACGTTTTCTTCTGGATGCTTGAATTTTTACTCAACAACCGGCAGGAAAAAAAAATATTTCAAGAGATATTTCTCTATTTATCAAAGGGGCACAGAGCCACAGCAGCACTTTGGACCACCGTAGAATGGCTGACTCACTTGCCTCACCAGTAGATGGGCACATGTTCCTATCAAACAGTGAGTGCCTTTGAGTGATGGTGTGTGACACACAGCACAGCAGCGCCATTCCTCAGAGCTGCAGCAACACTGGTTCACACAAGTCACTAGAGATTCCCATCTCCACTGACTCACTCAGTGGGAACAAAAGCTCCCATGCCGGTGGGAATGTGGGGCCGGGGAGCACCGGAAGAAGGGAGCCGCGGCAGAGGTTTTCCTATCGTTAGGTTTGTTTGTTTGTTTCAGTGAGTCATCTTACCCCCATTTTTTTTTTTTTTTAACCAAAACTCACTGTGGTTACTTCTCTAGTTTGGGTTATGACTCCTACAAGCCAGTTTAATTTTATCAGTGGTAGTGAATTCTTGAGAGCTTCCCTCAGTTGTAGAAGTTTAGTTTCAAATTGAAGTGATCCAAGTGCCAGCTTAAGCTTTGGGGTTTAGCGTCTTTATTGAATGCCCCACAGCGGAAGAACCTACATTGGAGTTTTGGCTGCTCTTTGGAATTCGAATTATGAGTAGTTGGTTCCACTGGAATCTTGGCCCTCTCCTCAAGTGGCTTGAGGCACACTTTGACTTTAGGAGGCCAAAGTTAGAGCCTACGTGAAGGCTTTGTCCAAAATGCCTTTCCTGCACCCCAGCATTTTCAGGTGGTGTGTGTAGACCTGACAGTACTCTACTCGTGCCTGACTTCCCAGCTGTTGGTCCCCTGCCACTGTGATGCCTTTCACGGACAAGTCCATGCTAGCCTAAGAAATTTCCCGAAAATAGCAGTGTTAAATTCAGAATTGGGATTTGGATCCTCATCTCAATCATTATCCCCAGTGGTCACTAGCCCTCCTCTGGCCAGCTCGAGGAAAATGCTGGGGTTTTCATTGCAGCTTACTTGCATATCGGTGGTCCTAGTATGCGCTCAAGAGGAAAGATCACACCAGCCAAACATGCAAGGCAGGCTGATGAGCCAAGGTACAGAAAGTACACCTCATGGATTTTTATAATGATGGCCATAAGTCATACAAGGTGAAGCTTAATGCAATTTAGAAAGATTTGAGGCTGGGCGTGGTGGCTCAAGCCTGTAATCCCAGCACTTTGGGAGGCCGAGACGGGTGGATCACGAGGTCAGGAGATTGAGACCATCCAGGCTAACCCAGTGAAACCCCGTCTCTACTAAAAAATACCAAAAAACTAGCCGGGCGAGATGGCGGGCACCTGTAGTCCCGGCTACTCGGGAGGCTGAGGCAGGAGAATGGCGTAAACCTGAGAGACGGAGCTTGCAGTGAGCTGAGATCCGGCCACTGCACTCCAGCCTGGGCGACAGAGCAACACTCTGTCTCAAAAAAAAAAAAAAAAAGAAAGATTTGAAAAAAAGGAAGAAAGGCCCTCGTGCTCACAGAAGAAAGCTCTCATTGGGAAAATTGCTGTGTATAACAAGCATCTCTCTCTGATGATGCTGGAAAAATAAGGTGCTATCAGGGAGGAAGGGAAGGTTTGAAAACCAGAGTGAGCAGCAGATAGGCACTTGGGTCCTTCCTTTTATTCCTACCCTCTTTTCCACTGGCTGTTGATAAAGTTTCATCGCTTTTTACCTGTCTGTTGTATTTCAGTACCTCCTTGTTAACCTCTGATTATAACCTGGGGAGAATTATGTTTGACCAGTACTTAATGAATCAATTTAATCCTCAAAAGTTGGTTCTGGGCACCACGGAATAAGCACTAAGACCACGCAACATATTTTCTGAAGAGTGGATTTCATTAGAAGGCAGGTTAGTCTTGGAACTCAGTCAAAGCAGCTTTAAGTCAGTCCAGCTCCACAGATTTCAGAGATAACAGTACAAGAAAAATGATACATGGGTTTGTACAGTTAAGTGTTGAAGTGTTGACTTCCATAAAAGAACACAAATGTCAATCTACAGCAGTACCATGGATATGTAAATTGTGTTATACAGCAAAACACTGCACAGTGACGGAAAAGAACAAACTTTAACATGCACAACAGCATGGATGCATCACAGATAAAAGAGAGCAAAAAGGAGTATGCACTGATTGTTCCAATTATATGACATTCATATACAACTTAGCAAATTTATACAAATTCATATACAACTTAGCAAAATTAACCCATGGTGGCTGACAGCACAGAGTTGGGATTGGCCTTGAGAAGAGGGGGATATTGATGAGGAGGGACCTGAGGAAGCCGCGTGCAGGGCGGGAAGCCTTCTGTATCTTGAGCTGGGTGGTTATCACACAGGTGCGCACAGATATGGATGAGAAGGGGCATGGGGGAGCCAAGTGCAGGGCAGGAAGTCCTCTATATCTTGAGCTGGGTGGTCATTGCCCAGGTACGCACAGGTATAAAAATTTACCAAGTTGTACACTCAAGATTTGTGAATTTTATTCTATGTAAGTTATATCTAAAAAAAAAAAAAAAAAAAACTAGATTCCCTAAAACAGAGACAGCAGGGCTCGAGTCTGAGCTACAGCCATGCCAGCATCTAGATCCATGAAAAGGTTGGGGTTGGCCTTGCCCAGGTGATCACTCGGGGATGGGGGTGTGCTGTGAATGGAAGCTGTGCCTGCTATCAGCACTGATTTTGCCCACCCTTTATTTCTACAACGCCGTCTTCAAAAGAATTACACTTCAATTTTACACCAACTATCGTGCCTCTTCATGAATCCCTCCCCATCTGGAAAGCCTCTCCAAGCTGCCACTCCATCTCCAGATTCTTCTCACTGGCTGCCGCTAGGTGGCTGCGAAGGGTGGCAGCATCACTGATGCCCAGCTCAGGCCACAGCCATGTGGAAGCTGAATCCCCGGGGGCTCTGCCTCTCCCTGTGTATGTGGGTCCTGGGAGTGAAGCAGTGTGGCGTGGGGTGGTTGCACACACCCCCAACTGCAGGGCTGCACCCAGACACGTGCAGTGACCCCGGCTCTGCAGCCACTTGTTGCCCTGGCACCAAGCCAGCCACTCAGCATCCAGCACCTCCTCACCTCTCCTCCGGGGTGAAGCAGAAACAAAAGTATGTGCCAAAATTGTTCTGCTCACCGTTTCCCAGATTTTCCACATCTGTTCCCACTTGGGGTGAGGGGTGTGCTTCTGGTGTGACAGCTGTGGGCTGTGTAGGGTGGCGGGCGTTGGCGGTGAAGTCTGTTGTCCCTCCTGACCCACACACGAGGGGGTGTGGATTTTATATTGAAATCTTTTTAAAATCTGTTTTATTGTAAGAGGCTCTGAAAGGAAGAAATTTTATCAGAGTTTTGCGGCCTATGTACATTCTGATACCTCTCAGAGCTCGAGCTTCTTACCCATATAGGACAAGCTGTTGTGAAATTGAGTGAGACGATGTAGCCACATGGCGTGCACCTGATAAATGCCACCACAGTGATGGTCAGCAGCGTGGTCACCACTGTCATTTCACAATCACAGCCCAAGGAGCCCAAGGAGAAGGAGTGCCTCTCTCTGTTTTGACCTTCTCTGACTGTTGTCCTAATAAACAGCGCCCTTTCTGCGAGAACCCTGTAGACTTCTGAAACAAGCAAGTGAAGGCGCTCCAGGGCCCTTGTTTTGAGAAGGGGCAAGTGTGTTAGGTAAGGGATTTCCTCAGGTGCTTACCTTCCACGGCTCCTGGGCCCCTGACTCAAAGCTGACCATCTCTGCTGATACTGACTTAGGATTTTACATCACTTAAAATTGAGCTAGATAGAGAAAAGGTCCTAGTTAAGCTGAGAGGTCTGCTTATTCGTGATTTTTTTCTTCTTTCTCATGCAGAGACTGTTTATTTTAGTGGCAGCGGTATTTGGGGGTGAAGAAGGGGAAAGGCAGAGTAGTGTGCCATCAATTAATTCCATGTATGGCAGCTATGACGTCTTCATGGCACGGGACAGGCCAATTATGTAACCATAAACAAATTATATGTAGTAAAAGTTGTCCAATTAAAGGTAAAAGCATGTATGGATTTATTGTGTTTGTTATTACCCAGAAGGGAGCCATGCTGTATTTGAAAAATATGCACAATTTCACATCACAAAATAACCAGTTGTTATTTGAGGGGCTGGTGTTCTGATTAGTCTTAATTTTTTAACTCATAACATTTTTGTCCCAATCATCAACACTGTTAAGAACAGGTCACTGGTACAGTTAAGTTAAAAATGATTCAGGTCAGGAATTCCTGTCATTAACAATTTTTTATATTAAAGTTGGAAAAGTTTAAGGAAATTTAAGAACCTATTCCTTAATAGTTAAAAAAATAAGGAATTTCATATATGTCAAATGTTAAGCATAGATAATTAGCTTGTGGTTGGAATTTGATGGTTTTATGTTATTCAGCAAAATACAATAATGTACTTTCTCAGGCAGCATTTTTACACCAACATTTCCCATTAAGACCAGTTTGTTTAGGGAATTTTTAAGCTACATCTGTATGTAATAATTTTTTGAGATTCCAAAGACTACACAGTCTAATAAAACTAATCCTTCAACTATCTTCAGACTAATGTTTGTAATTATCCAGTAGATGACCAAGAATTGATATCATCTGTTGATTCCAGAAATTATGGCAGAGAAAATGCTGTCAGGAACCCAAAGAAAATCAGAGGAAATGGTACCTCTTAGAAATTCTGAATCTTTTCTATTAAGATATGTGGCTTGACTGCTTAACCCCAAAATGCCTGCTTAGAAGGTAGTTTGGGGCTATATCATAATAATCATTTAGTTCCTGCCTTCTTCTGCCATAGAAACAACATGCAGAAGCAGCATTGCTTACGACACACACTGAACCTGAAGGGATGAATGACATGTGATGATGGAATGTGGCCAGATCAACGCATTCACAGCGGTGTGTTGCCCAATGGACAGTACTGGAGCAGTTTCCACAAAGGCATTCATGCGATATGCAGAATACAGACATTTTACACAAACACTTACGATGGTCCTTTTCAGTGTTGAAAAGGAATTCATTATCTTTCAGAGTAAACATGTGCTTTGAGGTATATAACTTGGAGGTATAGAAGTTAGGTCATTTAACCCAATGAGAGTGACTGGAATTAGAACCTTTAACTAATGTGAGATGTAGTATAGATCTTGATAAGTGTCTTTCTGGTGTTCCTGTTAAAATTCATTCTAATTATAGTTCCTGCAATTGTGTAGCATCATACAGTTTCCAACACCCTTTGCTATCCATCATCTTATTTGAAACACATAATAATCCTACAAGTTCACTGATAAAGGTAACAAAACTGGTACCGTTTCTGAAGATACACAGTGATTGTTTTGGCCAGTTAATTAAGGCAAGAGATCACTAAACAATCATTCTACAGTGATTCCTTTTTTGTTTTTTTTTTTAAAGTCACTTATTAAGTGAAAGAAGCCAATCTGAAAAGCCTATATGTTTTATGATTCCAACTCTATGACCTTCTGGAAAAGGGAAAACGGAAGATAGTAAAAGGATCAGGGGTTTCCAGGGGTTAAGGGGAAGAAAGGCTGTGCAGGCAGAGCACAGAGGACTCTGAGGGCAGTGACGCTGCTCTGTGTGATTCTTCAGTGGTGGATCCATGGCTTCATACATTTGTCCAAACCCACAGAATGTACAGCACCAGATGTCAACTGCGGGCTCTGGGTGATAATGATGTGTCAATGTAGATTCATCAGTTTTAACAAAAGCACCACTCTGGTGCAGGATGTGGATCATAGGGGAGGTGACTGTGTGTGTGCTACGGAGGGGGGATGTCGGAACTCTCTGTACTTTTCTCTCAATGTTGCTGTGAATCTAAAACTGCTCTAAAAAAATTGTCTTTTAAAAAATCATTTAGTACATATAAAAAGGAACAAGTAAAGCAACAACAACCAAATGTTATTCTGTAGTTTCAGATTGCACCAGTAAACCTAGCCAGCCCTCACTAGGGTCTTCTGATGGTTATATAGTTAAAAGTACACCAGCACCCCCGAGAATAACTTCAGAGGCATGCTGGTCTAATGGTAATGGCGTCAACTTCACACGTCAACATTTTTTTTTAAATTAGATTTTCTTGAATCTGATCATGTCCAAGATACTTCTTCTTTTGGTATAGAATGCCTTTATTCAAACTACAGGAGAACACGAACATATCCCTTTGCTGTAGTTTGGCTAAATTCCTGAGGCTGGCTTGGGCCAGAAACAAAATCCCTGAAATGGTCTCATTTTTTTTCCTTTTTTTTTTTTTTTTTTTTTTTTTTTTTACCTCTCCCTTTTTCTTTCTGGTTGGTGGTCTTGGGACCTCCAAGGCGTCTCAGGCAGAGGGGAACTGGCAGTTTCCCCATTCGTTTTTGGCACTTCTTGAACAGAAAAGCGAACGTCAGACGGTCCTTATAAAGTCCCACGTGATTCAGCCACCCATACCGGGGATGGGCCTGGCTGTGGATTTACACATAAGACAACTTCATGGCGTATTTTCCCCTTTGGCTGTTGAATATAACTACCAAGATATGCGTTGGGCAGACAAAATAGAAATCTTCCGTGTGTTCGTGACATACAGAGACAAGCCCACAACTCAGGTTTAACCTTCATCCCTGAAATTTGCCAGAACAGTCATAATGAAGGTGCTAATGTATTTTCTGAAATACTGAGTACTTCAGACAGGGAGATGTGGGTGGTATCTAGTAGCCTTGTGATAAGACCCGTATTAGATTAATAGGAGTCTTATCCCCAGATTAAGCCACCTGGACAGTCCACCTCCAGTCAACAAGAGTGTTAACATGGGAGTAAGTGTGACAAATGCCTAGTTGGTCTGGACTAAATGTGACAAAATTGAGAAATAGATCCTACAAGAGCTGGATTTTAAAAAGAGAGGAAAAAAAAAACAACGGAAAGGCTAGCTGCTTGCTTCTTTTTAAGACTTTGTTCCTGTTCTCTCCCCCAAAAGCCAATTATGAGTATAATTAATCAGGCCGCAGAAAATGATTCTTTCTCTATGAGATGTCATCACCATGATAAAATAATCCATTTCCCAAGACATCTATATCTTAATATCTCATCTCTTTAAAAAGCTCCATTGTCCATAAAAATTATAAATTTACATATTTTTTAATGACAGGTAATTTTTAATGTATATTTTTAATTTGGTTGTTGGTTTTAAAAGTACTAAAATATTAAATATCAACTGTGAATATTTGGTGGTGGTAAGTTGTCAGGTTAATGCAAAGATTCCAAAGATAATTCACAGACATGTGAAAGGTCGCTCAGAGGGAGAACCAGTCTGATTTTGGAGAAAGTAATTGCCATCAAGGAGCCCTCGGGGGAGCAGGAGAGTCCACGGGTTTCAGTGAGGTTCTGGATGAATTGCAAAGAGAAAGGTTTTAGCTGGTTGCAGGAGGGGCTCTGGTAAAAAGGATTAGGTCCAGTTCTCAGGAGTTTTTTTAATAGGTTTCACATCTTTTGTCAACTGATGCAAGGAAGGATTAGGACAGAAAAGAAAGGTGATTTCATGGAGAAATATCTAATTAAAATATTAAAGACAGTTGGCTGGCACACCTGACCTACAGTCCCGGCGGTGGTAGGCAGAGTTCCTTTCCCTGTTTTTAAACCACACATAAAACAGTCATTTTAATCCCAACAAATGGTTCAAACTGTTATTCTAAACCACTGCCCATGATTTTTTTTTTTTTTTTTTTTTTTTACTGTTTTTATTTACATCAAATCATTCAACTTCACATCATTTTCTTTTTAAGCATTAACATAATGCAAGTGCCAGGCCGTTTTTGGTGATCCCATCTGTAGAAGGTTAGATGGACAATAACACTCAAATAGTTTTTAAACTCTAATAGTGGGAAGGCAAGGCCACATGGAACTTCCCTGAGACTGAATTTCATTGGCCTTCCTTTCAAGTGGTGTACTGTGAAATCCAGCATTTCACCCTGTCAACTTCCAGAACAGGGCTGTAACTAGATGTATGGTTTGTAAGAATATCCATGTATACTTCTTCTTGTTTATAACAACTTGTGCGGGGGGGTGGGGGGGTGGGCGGGGCAGGTTTATCCTTTTTTTTTTTTTTTTTTTTTTGAGATAGGATCTCACTGTGTCACCCAGGCTGGAGAACAATAGTGCCATCCTGGCTCACTGCAGCCTCCACCTTCTCAGTTCAAATGATCTTCCCACCTCACCCTCCTGAGTAGCTGGGACTACAGGCGTGTACCACCACGCCTGGGTTATTTTTGTATTTTTTGGTAGAGACGGGGTTTCATCATGTTGGCCAGGCTGGTTTTTAAACTCCTGAGCTCAAGCGATCCACCTGCTTCAGCCTCCCAAAGTGCTGGAATTACAGGCATGAGCCACCGCACCCGGCCGCATAAATTTGTTTTTAGTCTTCTGAACTATTAAATAGTTTTACCAATTAAACCAGTTGCACCAATTCTATTACAAGGTGGAATTTCTTATCATTCCTTTACAAACAGGATATTCCCGGTTGCTTGTTTTTGCTTGTTTTCTTAGCAACTTCAGCACCATCCTCACATAGAAGGGCTGGCGTCTCACCTATCTAGGGGTGAGAACAAAGCTGTGCTCTCAGCAATCGGAAGGAATCTGTCAAGTCTTCTGCGGGAACTTGGTATTTCAGGTCCTGATGCTGGCCTAGGAGTGCCCCGCACTCATCTAAAGATCGGAGTCCCAGTGGGTGAAATTGCTGCCAAGACTAACCAGGGGTGTCAACCAGTTACTTAACTTCTCAGGCTCATTTTTTTATTTTTTATTTATTTATTTTATTTATTTATTTTTTTTTTTTTTTTTTGAGACAGAGTCTCGCTCTGTCGCCCAGGCTGGAGTACAGTGGCCGGATCTCAGCTCACTGCAAGCTCCGCCTCCCGGGTTTATGCCCTTCTCCTGCCTCAGCCTCCCGAGTAGCTGGGACCACAGGCGCCCGCCACCTCGCCCGGCTAGTTTTTGTATTTTTTAGTAGAGACGGGGTTTCACCGGGTTAGCCAGGATGGTCTCGATCTCCTGACCTCGTGATCCGCCCGTCTCGGCCTCCCAAAGTGCTGGGATTACAGGCTTGAGCCACCGCGCCCGGCCTATTTTTTATTTTTAATAAAAACAAATTATTGAAGAGGTAATTTAAAATAAGTACTATATAATAAGTACAGCATATACAGTGTTTACATATAGGCATTAAATATTAAGAATGATTATTTCAGAATCATATAATTATACCTAATATTTACTTTTTGTCAGTCTTTGTGTATTCTCCATTTTTTGCAATATCCATATATTACTTAGGTAATAGGAATGGCAACCGTTCAGAAATAGTTCTAATTGATTTTCCTTTTATAAAAGGGTTTCCATGTGGTGACCAAGGACTTAACATCATCCCCACCCCACAGTCCCTCCCATGCCTGACTCCCTTTGCGCTGTGTTTAATTTCTCATTTCATTCATTTACCCTTCTGTGCAGCACATACCAGCTGCTGCTACACTACACTTTCTGACCAAAGCATAGGCATTGTCTTTTTTTTTTTTTTTTTTTTTTTTTTTGATACGGGGTCTCGCTCTGTCGCCCGGGCTGGAGTGCAGTGGCGCAATCTCAGCTCACTGCAAGCTCCGCCTCCCGGGTTTACGCCATTCTCCTGCCTCAGCCTCCCGAGTAGCTGGGACTACAGACCCCCGCCACCTCGCCCGGCTAGTTTTTTGTATTTTTTAGTAGAGACGGGGTTTCACCGTGTTAGCCAGTATGGTCTCGATCTCCTGACCTAGTGATCCGCCCATCTTGGCCTCCCAAAGTGCTGGGATTACAGGCTTGAGCCACCGCGCCCGGCCGTTTTTTTTTTTTTTTTTAAGAGACAGGGCCTCACTCTGTTGCCCAGGCTGCTGTGCAATGGCCCCATCGTAGTTCACTGCAACCTTGACTTCCTGGGCTCAGGCAGTCCTCCCACCTCAGCTTCCCAAGTAGCTGGAACCACAGCTGCGTGCCATGGTAGAGATGGGGTCTCACTGTGTGGACCAGGCTGGTCTTGAACTCCTGGCCTCAACGTGTCCTCCCTTCTCGCCCTCTCAAAGCTCTAGGATTACAGGTGTGAGCCACTGTGCCTGGCTTGAGGCATTTTCTTCCCCCTCTGACTTCTTCCAGGCACCTAGAACCAACACTGCCTGGACACGTGTAGGTCCTCGATAAATATTTTTTGAACAAATAAATAAACTTTCATGGCTCCTGCCCCGAACTTGAAACCCGCCTGGGAGGGGTGGGTGGGGTTGTGGGGTGTTCACTCACTTACGCGAATGAACTGGGAAATAATGTACTTCTGCCCAAATTCGTATTCATTCACACTCCTCTCAGCAGTTTTCTGCAGTCTTCCCAGCCCCACGGAAAATTCTGCTTTTGTCAGAGGAGGGGATATGCGTGCTTTCCCGTATTTACTTTACCGCTGGGCAATCCATACAAGGCAGCTAAACTGCAGAGGGCACTGGTGTTAGCATGCCCCGTGTTTATAAGGGACTTAAAAAAATATACAGGTTCGCATCCGCCATACCTACCATACTTGCGTGCTAGAGATATTCCCGGGGCAAAATGAGGTGAGGTGTGGACAGTGCTTTAAGGTGATTCAGAGCTACCCTGTTAGGATTGCTACCTTAGTGATGAATGGTGCGGCTGCAAAGTTGAGTGGCTGTCTTTATATCAGAATAATTCTAGAATAATTTAGGAGAAAATTCTCATTGTTAGGTTCCTTCAAGCCCAAGGAGGCTATAGTGAAAAGAGAATAGGTATTGGCTGTCTAGATGGGCCCTGTTTAATTAGAGTCGACCGTATCAGTTGCCAAATGAAGCCAATCTTACAGGACTATCCTATAGAACAAATATATATTTTATATATTTAATATGATATGTGTATGTGTATACACACACAGACACACACATACATATATACGGGGAGAGAGAGAGAATGGTTTGCCTGCTGACTTGCCATTAAGTACCGTAAACATCCTGCAAATTGTGAACAGCTAATTGGAAAACAGTCTGTCCGTGTTCATGATTCATTGTATGCATCCTCTTGATCTCAACTCAGGAAATCCACAAAGCTGTCCAGGCCCTGCTGTCATTTTGTGGCCAGATATGGAAAGATATAAACCACCTCCTTTCTTCCCTGTCAAAACAGTTGTGCCACATCCTCCCTCTCTTCCTCATCTTGACTGACTCCCTCACAGGTGGTGTCTCTGTCTCTCCTGCCCCTGCCCCCCCCCCCCCACCTTTATTCCTTTACCTCAGTCTTTCAAATGTTGCTCTTTGTTCCTAAATACAATCTTCCTTCCAACCTCTTGTCATGTCATTTGTGGGCCAGGAAAGATCCTGATTATGCTACAATGCCACTGTGCGTGTTTTAAAAAGAAGGAAAGCTGTACATTTGATATTAAATTTGGCATTTTAAATAAAGGGCTGGTAAAAGAAATCTCTGAGTGCTAGTCTCTAAGAAAGGATGGAAGACTGGGGAAGGAGAATCTGCTTCCTATTTCCACCATTTCAATAGCCTGACATGTTTTTTTACCTTGCCCATATCTTACTTTCATAATATTTTTGTTTTATTTTTTAAATTACTCCCATGATGGTAGAGTTGATTTGAACTCTTGTTTTTCCATTTTAAATATACAAAATTTCAGTTATTTTATGGATTAAAATAAGCACCATGGACCATCCTGAGCATCTGATCACCACTGATAAGACGATTATCCTTCTCAAGTTCCGTGTACACTTGTGGATTACAGATACACTTATGGATTACAACCTGTTTGACAACTGTAAAGAGCCAAATTGATTAAAATCAGAAAAATTTCAGACTTCAGTATTGAGACTATATGGATTATCTAGTGTCTCAGTAGAAGGCAAGATTATGGAAATCCATTTCCTAGTTCTAGACTCTGCAAGCAAATAGTATATCTGACTAGTTAATCCAGTATCTCAGACAACACCATATAGTCAACAAAGACTACTTGACCACAGAAAACAATGATATATGTATAATATATAATCCACATAGAGTAAACATGTATTATATTTTATATATTTTATATACTGTAGAGGCACATATTGCACTACACATATACATATTGCATAAGAGATATAGTAAACTATATTTGTATTTTCTAAAATTAAATATATTGCACTTCCCCTACCATAGTGAAACTGTCTCTTCTACATTCCTTACTGCATTCCTTACTATATACTAATACTACCACTGAGCACAATCATATTTCACCACTCAGGATGTAGCCAGCGGATACAGTAATGGTTCTTGTCCTCTGCTACCACAAGAGACCAGAGGCTGTGAATGGGATGGGATTTTTTTTCTTTCCTCTAATGAACCAAGCCCTGGGTTTTATTGTTGTTGTTTTAATATACAGCTAATGAGTGTTTTGTAGCCACACACGACAACACACACACACGCACACACGCACACACAGTCCCTAGCAAGGGCAGGGTGGGGCTGGTAGGCTGGGTTCCTCTACGAGCCTCTCACCATCCGTTTCTCCCAGTGACAGCAGCTATGTTTGAAGAGCATAACTGCATGGTTTCCTATGCATTGATTCATGAGTAGTAGCTATCACATCTTATTAAAAAGATACACTGTTATTACTTTTAAAGAAAGAAAAGGATTGCAATTCACATTTACAGTTTCCAGCCTGTTCTTGTGTCATTTAGAAAACAAACAAACAAACAAAAAAGATGGCAGAGGAAATGTTTGCATCCATAGTAGGCATCAAGTTTATTTTTCAAATCATTCTGTTTTAAAGTGTTCATAGACTTTGCAGTTGTTTATAGGTATGAGGCACTCATCAGTGTGAAATAGTTATTTCCTTTCCATATTTCCTCTTATCAGGAAAAACAAATCCCTTTGGTCTTCTAACAAAATACAATCTGTTTTGCTAAATTATTTGTGAGTTTTTATAAAGTGTGTTTAATATCACCAGGGCAGAGGTTCAGACTAGTTGCAGGATTAGCAAGAGAGACATAGCATGAGTAGTCTTTGGTCCATTGGAGTGTGTTTCATGTGCTAGCGATCATGAATTTATCTTATCCTTGTTTAACTACTACCCAGCGAGTGAGCTGTCCTGTATTGTTCCATTCATATTCCTCTGAGTTCATTCAGAAGCCTGACACTTCCTTTGCCGGACAGATAAAAGGGGCAGCGTGGGACCTTTTGATGATGTGAAACCTGCTTTCTTAGTCGAAGCTCCCTAGGCTATGCTGACCACTCAGAGGTTGAACTACTATTTATTTGCCCTAAAATGAACCAGAAACTTGGTCTTAATTTCCTTCCTGACAAGTGTTTTAATTTCCTAAAAGTGTACAGATTTTGTAGTGGGTTGTTTTTCAATCTTTCATTTTTAGTGCTGATCCAGGAGAGAAAGGAGATATGGAAACATTTTTTTTTTTTTTTTTTTCAAAAAATAGCTCAAAAGAAAATATGTAAAACCATGAAAAACACAGAATTGTGCTGCTGCTTTCTTTGCTAATCAAATCAGTGGGTGTTAGGTTGTAATGATGACCCTTTAGCTGTGTGGCTTATCTATCATTCCATTTTATATTATTTTCTTCCTCATGAGAAAATCAGTGCTTATTATCACAGGTGACAAAACACAGGAGAAACACAAACAGAGAGGTTACATTTAATCACTTTAAGTGGGTTTCATCTTTGCTTTTCTGTTTTCATTCCCAAGCCAGAAGCCTGTAAACCAAGCGAGAGTGCAAATTGCCTTTCTCAGGTGCACATCGCTGAGACAGGCTGGGAGAACAGGTGTGGAGCCCGTGCAAAGATAAATATTAAGTCATTCTTGGTGAAACGGTATTTAGCTAGACAGCTGAAGACGGACTTTTGAAATACCATTGTGATACTGCTGTTCAAATATTGACTAAGTGAACCTGGAAAGGAAGAAATTTTGGTCGCCTAACATAGAATTCCTTGTCTTTTTCTGTCTTTATCTCAAAGACCCAACAGAAGGGGTAGTTTACCTAAGAAAGAAATATGAGCTTTGCTTATGGAGTTTCAGGTATACCTAACGTAGGCTTAATTAAGCAAATACAATTTAGCAGCCTTGCATTTAGCAAAGCAGTCTTTTATGTTTCCTGGCCATTTCTTCTAGGAGATGACTTGCCCGTCGGGCAGATTAGAATATTTACTGCAATGTGTCTTTCATCCCTCACTGTGACTCTGTAACCACGGTAGATGTGGGAAAGTCATTAAACATCAGCATGACGATTTACAAAGAAATAGGAAGTTCAAGTTAAGCAGATATTTAGGATATAGTTTGCCTTCCACATATTTCAACATGTGTTGCTGCATACTTTTTAAGCTTAGCATAATTATTTACACAGCTATGAATTTTAGAAGATGTTTAAAAGCACACCTCAGTGAACTGGGAAAGGAGGGAAACTTACTGGAGCACTTAGCCAGGAGCTTAAAAAGACATTGCTAGTGAGTTTTATATTACCTGAAATCTGTATTTGATAGGTCATTTTGGTAAGTTTTTGTTGTTTTAAATGACTCCTCTTGACACAGTAACCAGTGGTGCTGGGAACGTTCATTCACATTGATTCGTTTAAGCTCATGACTCAAATAATAACTTAGTTGTTTCCTCTCTGAAGGTAGGGGAGGTAATGAGAAGCACAGATTAGGCTCCAAAATCCGTTCTGAGATTCAGATAAGGTGTCCTAACAAAAGGCTTATGGTGAAATGAAAGAGTGAGAAAATAATTGTGCTTTTCTAGGGTAACGTGTCAAATGAGGCTCACCAACTTTTAAAAGACTTGATATAGCTTTAGATAATCACATTCCCTGCCATTTTAACATTGTGATGTAATGGCATCATCATGCTACTTAACAATTAATTTATGCATTTTGTTTAAACTTCCTTTAGAATACATACAGTCCATATAAAGAAAATTCCAGGGTCGTTTTGGGTTTTATATAAATAGCTCCCATGTTTACATGTAAAAAAAATTTTTTGTGAAAGAAAAACAGAGCTTTCAATATCCTATTTTGGTTACATCTCCATAAAAAGTCTAGGAAACAGTGGGATCATCTGTGAAACAGTGGAATCACCCCAAGAACGAACTGTCACATCGTCCTGTCGTGGCATGACTTGAACATAACCATCCCACGTGGGGACGCATGCCGCACTGGTTGCTGGAACTGACGGGGGCTGCAGTGCTGAATACCTTTGGGACGCTTGGGAAATGTGCCCCTGTTTACAGACGGCAAAAGCCCTTAGCGGTAGGGCCCTGAGATTCTGAGAAACATAAGGTCTGCTTTATTTAATTTCCTCTCGTTTACCGAGAGTCACAACCTATTTTAGTAAATAAATTCAGGAAATTGGTAAAGCACTTTACTCCATCCGTTATGCCTCGGTCATCAGCATGCTTGTCACGGTCTTCCTGGCTCGCGGGCTGCTGTGGCTCACAGCCTTCCCTCACTTGCCTGCAACCAGCTGAGAACCTCCGTGGTGATGGGTGTTACTGAGCTTAAACGATGTAAACAAACAAAAAGGCACACAAGTTGTGCAGAGAAGTGTATTTCCTCTACCTTGTTGGTAGAGATTTCTAACTTTAGAGATTTTCTGTATTGACTCTGGCATTCTTTCCAAATAATTATTTTCACCCCGGGGACTACCCACACACCCTGGGATAGAATAAAAGAAATGATCTTTCATTTGAGGGTACCAGCAACCCGCTCTCCAGCTCTAATCCTCTTTATCCTTCTTCTTTTTTTGGGGGGGGGCGGCGGTTGTTAAAACCTGAGCTGCTGCCAAGCTGATCTTAATAGCATGGATTGTTCACAAAGACAGATGGATTTTTTTCCTACCTTCATTAGCCACTGAGTGTTGTTTTCCATGATGTTCTCCAGCACTTGCAGCCTCTGCACCGAGTCATCGTATTCTAGCGGCGCGTCCCTCTGCACAGCATTGGACACGTAGGGGCTGGAGGAAGAGCGGCAGTTGTCCATCTCTGGCAGGAGGAAAGTGTAGCTGCAGGACCCATGCTGGACCTGATATTGCTTCTTTCCTATGCTGTCCATGCTCTTCCGAAAGTTGTTATAGGCTGCGGCCAAGACAAGATCACAGCTCAGAGTAAAGAAAACAATCTGCCACATTCTTTCTTCAGTAATAAGCCAGCAGCTTAGCAAACTTGAAGGCATACACAGGTCCAGAGTCCCAAGCTGCTGCCGTCTAAAACGCAGGGCTCCTACGCTGCCATGGCTGGGTCCGTCAATGAAAGTCTTCTCTTTCCTCTTTTTCCAGTAGCAAACTTGGTTTTTAGTGCTGTGTTCTCTCCAGGCATGCAGTAAACTGTCAGATTGCAGTGGGAAGAACAGTCCTGCTCACTTGGGAGGGCTGTGTCAGCTTTTACAGAGCAGCTTTCACGGTCCTTTGTTCCTCTCTCCCCAGATCCTACAGCGCCAGTATCCGAATCAATCACTTTCCTTTCCTTATATGATAAGTTGATAAGAGCAGCCAGACATGTGTAGTGGGCTGCTCCGCCCTCCTGGCTTATCCGTTATCTTCCTGTAGGGGGTCACTAGCCAGGCAACAGGAAAAATCAGAGCAGAATGCCTGCTGTCCAACCAGGACCCATGCTGCAGAAACCCTCTGGGAAAAACCGATCTGTCACAGGACCCGTGGGCATTTCCTAGGCACCACCCCAATTAAGTATTTCCTAGAGAGAGCAGTTGATCTCTTTTGTCTGAAACTGATTTTGCCGTGCTCAACTGGCAAAATATCTGAGGTAATAACTTTAATGTTAAAGTACAATGAAAGTTCCTGTTTTTTCCTTTAGGAATAAAAATACTACAAATAGGTCAGGACTTCGGTTTATTTTTGTTATTACAAATAAAGAGGAAGAAGTTTGGCTCCTGTAAACGCGTGCCTTTTCAGAGGGAAAAATAGATTCATTGATATTAGTTGATTCTTGAAACCCTAGCCAAGTTAGAAAAGATTTTCATTTCAAAACAATTGGATAAGAAGATCTTCTGTTATTAAGTCACGTTAGAAACATCAGTTTCTGAGCTCTGACCTTTATTCTTTAAAAAAAATCCACTTGAATATTCACACTAACAGTGCACTGTACTGATTAAGTTCATTACATTACAATAGAGAAATTAGAATTTAAGTGTGTGTGTAGAAAGAGGCACACAAACTTTTTGTTTGTTTGTTTGTTTTTTGTTTTTTGAGATGGAGTCTCGCTCTGTCGCCCAGGCTAGAGTGCAGTGGGGCGATTTTGGCTCACTGCAACCTCTGCCTCCCGGGTTCAAGCGATTCTCTTGCCTCAGGCTCCTGAGCAGCTGGGATTACAGGCGCACGCCACCACGCCCGGCTAATTTTTATATTTTTAGTAGAGACGAGGTTTCACCATGTCAGTCAGGCTGGTCTCAAACTCCAGACCTTTTGATCGACTCGCCCCTGGGCTCCCAAAGTGCTGGGATTGCAGGCGTGAGCCACCGTGCCCAGCCCACAAACTTCTTTATTGTGTCAGGATTTGTTGACATCTCAGCATTTTGTAACACATTATCAATTACATTAGCCCCCCTTGGTATTAGACTCAGACAAGTCACTTCCCTATTTTAATTAAGCTCTAATGTCCTCATCTGTAGCAATTCAAGGGGTGCACTCACAGGATTTTTCAACTTCAATCCTATGGCTCTGTAAATCCTACGAGTCAGTTCCTTTAACAACTAAAACTTAATACTTCAGAGATTAATAATATGTTGACTCACCAGCCCAAGTGTACATAGGGAAAAAGCCCCCTGCCTTTGCTGTGGTTTGTTTATCTCTCAAGGTACAAGTTTTATTATTCCCAGTGAGCGCTGAATACCTGGTACACTGACTTAACAGACCACATCTACCCATAAAAGATCTTTATTTTTCACTAAGCTCTAACCGAAAGACAGCCTTTCCTTTATCTGTGAATAGTTAACGAACAGCAGTGTGAGTATCTGTGACTTTCTTATCCTCAGAAATTAGCTATTTTTATTTGCTGTCACAATACTCTGAACTACATTTTTATTAAACCACCCCTAGATCTTGCTCCTGCACATTTGAATAAAGTAGCATGTGTCTTCTTTTGAGAAGGTGTTTATAGGCTTCACCAGACAACCAAAGGGTTCTGTCGCACAGAAAAGCTGGAAGACCCGCTCTGGAAGGATTCCATCAGTAGAAGAGGTAGTATGATTCCACCAAGGTTCTGGACATGGTTTCCACTAAGGGGACCCGTGAAAGACGCTGTACCCATCCGGACAGTGCTCCGTCGAATAAAGCATGTAGGTCTTAAAGATGACACCTGTGTTAGAACCCTGCTTCTATGTGACCTCCGGCAAATGCTTCAATTCTCGAAGCCTCAGTCTCCCTATTCATAAAATGGAGATCATTTTTTCTCTGTAGGGTTTTTAGGATTAAGATATAATTGTGTGTTTACAAATATTAGTTCCTTTTCTTTACAGGCATGCTCCATTAGATGGGAATCAGTTCTTCCACCATCAAATAGTGTAACTGTGCTATTCTCTGAATGTGAGGCAGTGCCATAGGGTGCGATTTTTTTATTTCCTGCTTGAAAAAGTATATATAAGGTATTAATATCACATATGTGGTTTTACGTTTTTTGTAAGATTATTTTTTGTAGAGACAGGGTCTCACTATCGTTGCCCAGGCTGGTCTTGAACTCCTGGCATCCAGTGATCCTCTTGCTTTGGCCTCCCAAAGTGCTGGGATCACAGGTGTGAGCCACTGCACTTGGCCGGCATATGTGGTTTTAAAAGTCATTCAGTTGTCTTCCAGGCAAATAGGGTAGTTTAACAGGAACAAATAGAAAGTGGGCACACCACAGTACTTTTTGGCTGCCAGCCTTGTGTCAGACACCATGCTATGCACTGGGGATAGAGATGAAGGCAACTGGGTATCAGACCTAAAGAAGCTAATAGTGTATGGAGAGGGAGAGACCCATGTACAAATTGGATGTGATAAGAGAGAGCGGTCAGAGCACACAGGAAGACAGTGATGCTTCTGGACAGATAACGTGCTGTGCGCAGCTGGCATGGACTCCATCCTTTTCAAATCCCCTCAAGTTCCGAACATGGGAGGAACAGCTCTTTGTAGATTACTAAATGGAAATTATCTGAACTAGAGAGTCAGGGGAAGCTCTATTAGACCTGGAGTTGGCAAACTCTGTAAAGTGTCAGATGGTAATAATTTTTGGCTTTGCAGGCTACATGGCCACCATCGCCACCACCCAAAGCTGATGTGGTGCAAAGCAGCTATGGGACAGCCTAACTGAGTGAGCGTGCTGGGCTCCAGTAAAGCTTTATTCGTGATACTGAAATTTGAATTTCTTGTAATTTTCACATCATGAAATATTCTCTGTATTTTCTCCAATCATTTAAAAGTTTAAAAAACATTCTTAGCTCATAGGCTGTTAGAAACCAGGCCTGGACTGGAGATTGCTGGCCTCCGAGAGCCTAGGTGGTCTGTGGGGGTAGGAGGTGCTGGGCAAGGCCATCCACAGTGCACGCGGTGTGGTGACCGTGTGTGGTTGGCAGGGCTGTCAGCAGTACACACAGTGCAGCCACCACCGTGTGTGGTCACCAAGGCCATCCACGATCTACATAGTGCAATAACCATGTGTGTGGTCAGCAAGGCCATCCATGGTCTACACAGTGCAATAACCATGTGTGGTGAGCAAGGCCATCCACGGTCTACACAGTGCAATAACCATGTGTGGTGAGCAAGGCCATCCACGGTCTACACAGTGCAATAACCATGTGTGGTGAGCAAGGCCATCCACGGTCTACACAGTGCAATAACCATGTGTGGTCAGCAAGGCCATCCACGGTCTACACAGTGCAATAACCATGTGTGGTCAGCAAGGCCATCCACGGTCTACACAGTGCAATAACTATGTGTGGTGAGCAAGGCCATTGACACTGTATGCTGTGCAGCGACCGTGTGTGATCAGCTGGAGAGTGCACGCAGTACAGTGACCATGTGTGATCAGCAAGACCATGGATAGTGCATTCAGCGTGATGACCACGTGTGGTTGGCATGGCTGTCGACAATGCACACAGTGTGGTGACCGTGTGTGGTTGGAAAGGCCATGGATAGTGCACGCAGTGTGGCGACCACGTGTGGTTGGCATGGCCATCAACAGGGCACATGGTGTGGTGACCACGTGTGATCAGCAAGGCCATGGATAGTCCACGCAGTGCGGTGACCATGTGTGATCAGCAAGGCCATGGATTATTCACAGGGTATCGTGACCATGTGTGATCAGCAAGGCCATGGATAGTGAACGCAGCATGGTGACCATGTGTGGTTGTCATGGCTGTCGACAGTGCACACAGTGTGGTGACCATGTGTGGTTGTCATGGCTGTCGACAGTGCACACAGTGTGGTGACCATGTGTGGTTGTCATGGCTGTCGACAGTGCACACAGTGTGGTGACCATGTGTGGTTGTCATGGCTGTCGACAGTGCACACAGTGTGGTGACCATGTGTGGTTGGCATGGTTGTTGACTGTACACGGCGTGGTGACCATGTGTGGTTGGCATGGCTGTCGACAGTGCACACAGTGTGGTGACCATGTGTGGTTGTCATGGCTGTCGACAGTGCACACAGTGTGGTGACCATGTGTGGTTGTCATGGCTGTCGACAGTGCACACAGTGTGGTGACCATGTGTGGTTGGCATGGCTGTCGACAGTGCACACAGTGTGGTGACCATGTGTGGTTGGCATGGCTGTCGACAGTGCACACAGTGTGGTGACCATGTGTGGTTGTCATGGCTGTCGACAGTGCACACAGTGTGGTGACCATGTGTGGTTGGCATGGCTGTCGACAGTGCACACAGTGTGGTGACCATGTGTGGTTGTCATGGCTGTCGACAGTGCACACAGTGTGGTGACCATGTGTGGTTGGCATGGCTGTCGACAGTGCACACAGTGTGGTGACCATGTGTGGTTGTCATGGCTGTCGACAGTGCACACAGTGTGGTGACCATGTGTGGTTGTCATGGCTGTCGACAGTGCACACAGTGTGGTGACCATGTGTGGTTGTCATGGCTGTCGACAGTGCACACAGTGTGGTGACCATGTGTGGTTGGCATGGTTGTTGACTGTACACGGCGTGGTGACCGTGTATGATTGGCAAGGCCATGGATAGTGCACACAGTGTGGTGACCATATGTGATCAGCAAGGCCACAGATAGTGCACACGGTGCAGTGACCATGTGTGATCAACAAGACCATGGATAGTGCACACAGTACGGTGACCATGTGTGATCGGCCAGGCCACGGGTAGTGCACACGGCGTAGTGACCTGGTATGATCGGCCAGGCCATGGGTAGTGCACACGGCGTGGTGACCATGTATGATCAGCCAGGCCATGGGTAGTGCACACGGCGTGGTGACCATGTATGATCAGCCAGGCCATGGATAGTGCACACGGCGTGGTGACCGTGTATGATCAGCCAGGCCATGGGTAGTGCACACGGCGTGGTGACCATGTATGATCAGCCAGGCCATGGGTAGTGCACACGGCGTGGTGACCATGTATGATCAGCCAGGCCATGGATAGTGCACACGGCGTAGTGACCTGGTATGATCGGCCAGGCCATGGGTAGTGCACACGGCGTGGTGACCATGTATGATCAGCCAGGCCATGGGTAGTGCACACGGCGTGGTGACCATGTATGATCAGCCAGGCCATGGATAGTGCACACGGCGTGGTGACCGTGTATGATCAGCCAGGCCATGGATAGTGCACACGGCGTGGTGACCATGTATGATCAGCCAGGCCATGGATAGTGCACACGGCGTGGTGACCATGTATGATCAGCCAGGCCATGGGTAGTGCACACGGCGTGGTGACCATGTATGATCAGCCAGGCCATGGATAGTGCACACGGCGTGGTGACCATGTATGATCAGCCAGGCCATGGATAGTGCACACGGCGTGGTGACCATGTATGATCAGCCAGGCCATGGGTAGTGCACACGGCGTGGTGACCATGTATGATCAGCCAGGCCATGGGTAGTGCACACGGCGTGGTGACCATGTATGATCAGCCAGGCCATGGATAGTGCACACGGCGTGGTGACCATGTATGATCAGCCAGGCCATGGGTAGTGCACACGGCGTGGTGACCGTGTGTGGTCGGCAAGGCCATGGATAGCGCACACGGTGTGGTGACCACCGTGTGAACAGGGGAGAGCTGCTGCCTCCTCAGCCTTCTGTGTGACTGCTTACAGGGGCTTACTAAAGGGATAGAATAGGTGCCCAGAGAAAGTGCGACATTGAAGTGAATCAGGGATGCCAGGTAGGGAGAGGGGCCAGGAAGTGGCCTGGGGAGCTCAGAGCTGTGGCCCCTAGGGAAGTGGAGACAGGGTCCATCAGGCCACTGACCAGGAAGCCTGAGGGAGCCAATGGGAGGCCCCTGAAGGCATTAGGTGTAGAGCCTGGAGCTGTGGGTGTCCAGTAACACCGCCATGCAGCCTGGGGGTCTGAGGCCACCCATCTGGGACCTCTTCACTCTAAATGAGGCTTGACTGGGGGGGTCTCAGAACTCCAGAGAAAATCTTGGGTGTCCCTCCCTGCTGTACTTCAGGCAAGAGGCAGGTGAGACTGTCAGGTGAGAAACATTGTCACAGGTTCCCAAAAGCCACCTGCCTACCCACCCAATTTTTTTCCGTAATAGTTCTGCTGAACAGCTGTGCATAGTGCGATTTATTTCCTTAATCCTGTTTGTTTTCTCCCCCATATTGTGTGTCATCAACTGACATTTCAGAGGTTCCCATGTGTTCTCTGTGGAACTGTCTCAAGTTCTTATTACCCTGGTTGACGACACCAGAAAAACCACAGCTACCTACTCCCAGAAAGAGGCCAATGTTACAAAGAACCTCGTGGCCAGCCCTTTTGGCTCAGTTTGCCCAGTTGGAGGCTCTAAGGCACAAACAAGAAAAAGAAAAGCCGAAGGGCCTCCTGAGGACCGTGGAAGTGGGTGGTGCGTGGCCCCATCACTGGCTGAATGTGGAATAGGACTCATGACAGCCAAACCATCCCAGGTTCCCCCAGAGTGATCCATACAGCTCTCATAAGCAACCAGAAACCAAAAACGGATGCTAAGTCAGCACAAAGTGGGGCAGCCCCCAAGCTATGGGTGGCCAAACAGAATTTGCAAGTGGGCCCCCGTGGCCCCTGCTGTTGTCCAGCAGGCCAGTTTAATACTCAGCATTTATCCAAATCAAGGGATGGAAATGGGGCCACCAGCCTGACCCAGGCCCGGGGTCGTTTTGCTTTTCCAACCTGTACAGTTCCAGCAATGCACTGGCCAGCATGCAATTTGAAAAAGCCCTGCTGAGCTGAAAAACACATGGAAAGGGCTCAGACATACTTAAAGGTACATTGCTGCCCTGCGTTTATAGGGCAGTTTGTTCGGACATCGTTTTCCATCAGGCCTGGGCAACCCCTCCTGAGACTGTCTCCCATCCTCAGCACGGCCTGGCCGGCTACAGGCTGCTTTCCTCCCACCACCACTGCCTGCAGGCCTGGGAGGCAGTGACTGCTGCAGGCTTATTTGGGCAGCCTGGCCTTAATTTTTGGAAAGTGCCTTGTTGATGTATGAGGAACTTCCAGGGCTGAAATAGTTTAAAAAATGAAGCTGGGACACTATGTTTTGATTTTAGCCATTTGCAGACAGAGGGGCACACTCGGGACTCTTGGGCGCCTGGCACACTAAGCTGGGAGGGACTTTGGAGACATCTTGGCCATCTAAATCAGTCAACATGTTTATATACACAACTTAATGTTCGGTATACAGGGAAAACCATTAGAAGGTTTGCTGCACATAAAACTGTTGTTAAAGTTATTTTTATTACTTCCCCCCACAAATTGTATGCAATAATTAATAAGAACTAAAGTCACAACTGGCACAACACCTGCCCCCCTGCCAAAAAAAAAAAAATCTGCTTTCTGAAAGCAGGCTCCCTATATAGTGATTCCTTTATATGCCTCCTGGAAGATCTGTTTCGACTCCATTTTGATATACGTTGAACCAGATTTGAAGACCCACAAATGCAGTCTAGAGCCATTTTGCAAAAATGTTGCTGCATCAACCGTTACCATTCCCCCAGAGTGGCTCATCATGTTACTAGTGTTCAATCCGGACTTTGGAATGCTAGGAAGGATAATTCCAGCCACGGGATTTCGAAAAAGTACCAAAGGAAAGCCCCTTCAAGTTACTGTAAAGACAGAAGAAAAGGAAGAAAAGTATAAACACACACGTATAAACATGTAAGGTAGCTTTTGTCCCTATACCAGATAAGGAAATCAAGTCTCAGTAAAGAGAGAGACAAGAATTCCCTTAGCCAAGTGCCTGTATGTGTCTGTCTTTTACGTTAATGGTTATGAATTTAAGGAGAATTTGAAGCAATAATTTTGCCCCTCTTTAACATGGCAAATACAACCTCCTTTAGAGATCGTCAAGAATCACGATGCAGTACTGGCCGTCACCTCTGTGCAGCACACACACACATCCCGAGTGACAGAATCCATTTCACTGCCAAAGACTCTTAGCGGCCTTCAGTCCTCTTGAGCTGGAGCTGCTGAGTCTTGTATGGAAGCTCACCGGACATCCCATGTGGACCTCGGGCATCTGAGCCAGGACCATCCTACTACAAGTGCAGAAACCACATCATTAATGCAGACCTGAAATCAAATTGTTACTTACTAGCTTAGGACAGAATCCTTGGAAATCCAACATACTGTCCAAATGGATCAGCTAAGCTGTATATGTACATTCTATATACCTTTTCATTGTTTGGGCTTAAATAACTTTTCTGCTTTGTCCCGTTTAATTTCATCCGATGTGGATCGCTGGAAGAATATGATGTATGTTTTAGAATAGAAACAGTTCGGAGATGCAGTTTAGCACCATTTCCTGTTCTAGTTGCAATTAAATATAAATATAGCATTTGACATAAAATAGCTGGCCCAATATATTTAGAATACAAGTTAAGTGTCATCCGCTTAGAATTGGGCATTGACTCCGCAGAATTCACCTTTGTACAAGGTGAGCAAATGTATATTTTGTTAAAAATAAGTATCTGACTGCCAAAACGGACAGAAAGCTCTTTGCCAGATGTGTTTTCAGGCCATTTCCTTTCCTGGGAAACAGCCATTTCCCCCGCATTATAGTTGTGTTTTCATTTGCGGGTAGATAGAGTAAGCACAGGAGTTAAAGGACCCAGGCCTCCACAGCCGAGGCCTTATCTCTGACAATTATCTTTCTCCTTGCAGCTGTGTAACTTCTGTTTGACACAGAACCACAGAAACCCTGTTAGTGGGAAGGATCAGAGTCAACAGGAGAAAAATCTTCATTGTTCATGTGACTTCTCAGGTGCTTGGCATTCTTCTTTAGGTGGTTTATGGACGTTCCAAGTACTCATTCATTCTAACTTATCTGTGTTCATTGTGAAATTGTGTGTGAATGACATTTAGAGCAGATGGATTGTTGTTGTTGTTGTTGTTGTTTTTTAAAGAAACTTAAGAGATTCCCGAATCTTTCCCAGTTTGTACTACCGCAAACCAGCATAACATCTGCTAAAGAATTTCATATTTTAAAGCTGCATTGTATATCATATGGAACCTTAAGGACTTTGAAGGGAAGAGCTTTTTATTTACTAGTAGCTTGGGAAATATCCAAGTAACTATTTTTTTTTTTTAAAGAAAAAAATTCCTTGCGTTTTTAGAAATAGTTTACATGACTGTTATGCTGTTTGATTTTTAAATATTTTCATTCTCTAGTATTATTATGGAATATTTTATCTTCCCATCCAAAAAATGCCAGAAGGTCAAGATACAAGTCACAACATTAAAAGGGAGTGGATACAATTCTAAAACAATAGATGAGTACATTTGCCTGATAGTATTTTTGCCAGTAATTCTGTGTCCTGTTTTCTCGCTGTAGAAAGAAATGCTAAACATTTTTTTTCAATGGATTGATGTCAGTGTTTACTAACATGACCTGTGTTAAGTCAAATAAAGTCTTTCCTTTGACAAACACCATATTTCACGAGTGGCTTTGAGGTAGGCTTATTTGTTATAATTCACATTAAATGTTCCCAAATTCATTTCATAAATGTTGTAGAGATCTCAAAGTCCGTTGCTTCTAAAAAATATGTCCAGTTTCTTTGTCATAACCATACTAATAAAGATCTAAATTTCTTAGAGTGAATTTTCATTTGAAAGTGGCTTAATGCCAACTAGATTAATTCTTGTTTAATCTAAATTTATAAAATTTTTTATCTTAATTATTGAGAAACCTTTTTAAAAAAGAAATAAAAGTGTCATGTGTGCTATTTACATTAAGATATATTATCTCTCTTGGTTATAGGTTAACATAAATAAAATTGCTTATGTCAAAGAAATAAAAAAAAAAAGCCCATGACCTCCTTTTGGTATCCCTGTCCATCTGGCAGACTTTATATGAAAAAATCTTCCTGTGGGAAATTAGGCTTGATTATAGACTTACAAGTACAAAAAGGAGTTTTTGAAGAATTATATTAGAATTATAATAAATAGTTACACATAAAAGGAAGGGATGTTTGCTTTTAGTGTATAAAAATACTCCTTGTCACTCTTGTCCCCTCATGAATCTTAGTTGTCTGATGATGATTCAAGTCTTTCCTAATAATCCAGAATGTATTCCTCCACTTTTTCTCTTAGAAATGCTATTTCAAGCAGTTTGTTTGGTACCCCATTAATAATAAAGCATACTTCCCTAAAATGTTCCATTTCAAGTAAGGGGTCTAAAAGTCAAAGACAGACTGATACAAAAGAGAAAAGTAAACTGGACAAAGACTGAAGAGAATTTTAAGTAAAATTTCAGTATTAAGTTCTTGACATCGGTTTCCCTCAAGGAAAAAAAAAAATCAATAACGTATTTTGAAAGCCTGAAAACTATTCTAGTAAAATATTTACAGAAAAAAATAATATGTACATTCCTCCCAAATCCTGATGCACGTTTAAATCACCTTTTTTATTTATAGATCAAAAAGTCTTGCTTGACTACAATAAAAATTTAAAAATGGTACCTATTTAAGATGCAAGTATCAAATCCACTTGTAATACTCACTAGCTCCCTCTGCTGATCTCCTATCAAGTGACAGGCAAATCTATCCATGATTATTATTACAGTTGTTAAATGGAAATAATAGGTAATTTAGGACCTACATCAACTGCAACTAAAATACAACCTACAATGCTTTCATTTTAATTTTAATGCGAAAGCATATCACACCATATACAGACGTTAAGGATAGATGTGCACACACACGGTGAAAAAATACTTTTAGGCATTGATTTAGCATACACAGACCTAGGAGCTGTCTCTATATGCTCAGGTGATAAGGTTACTACTATTGCAACAGCAGAAAAAGAGGTTTGTACTGTCTGGCTTCATGAGGAGCCAATTTAGAGACCCAATCCTGCTCACCCCAAGCTTACAGTCTAACAAGGTGAACAGATGTCCCATCTTGATGCACAAGCATTGCTGCATAAGGCCCTGGATAGTACAGGAGGGAGCTCCCACATGGGAAGCCTCCCAAACCACGTGAGGGCTACGTGAACAGCAGGAATAGTTTCACTGTTTATTTAGATCCACATTGTTACTTATTTAAGAAGAACATACTCTGCCCTTTCTCCCTCCCTGAATAAAGACCAAAACTGAGGGAAATTACATTCCAGGCTGAGAAAATTGCCTGTGCACTTAAAAAATAAATAAATAAATAAATAAATAAATAAATAAAAGACAGGACCATGGAACTTAAAAGAAAGTAACAATAATTGAGCCAAGAGTGAGGAGATGGGTGAGTCTGAAGATGCTGTCTGGAACTAGCTGCTGCCGAGTCTGCTTAGGAATTGGGTTTGTATCCTGGACATAAAGCATTTGGGGCAGGGGAGTGGCCTGATGTGACTGGGAAAGGACCCTGGAGAGCTGTGTGCAGAAGGGGTGAGAGGAGGTGTGAGTAAGGCAGAGAGACCAGAGCAGAAGCTGCTATGGTAATTCAGGTTAGATATTATCGTGGCCTGTGCTAGAATATTAACATTGAACTCATGATGTTAAAGAGGGGTGGTAGGCCGGGTGCGGTGGCTCAAGCCTGTAATCCCAGCACTTTGGGAGGCCGAGACGGGCAGATCACGAGGTCAGGAGATCGAGACCATCCTGGCTAACACGGTGAAACCCCGTCTCTACTAAAAAAATACAAAAAAAATTAGCCGGGCGAGATGGCGGGCGCCTGTAGTCCCAGCTACTCGGGAGGCTGAGGCGAGAGAATGGCGTAAACCCAGGAGGCGGAGCTTGCAGTGAGCTGAGATCCGGCCACTGCACTCCAGCCTGGGCGACAGAGCGAGACTCCGTCTCAAAAAAATAAAAAAAATAAAAAAAATTGAAAAAAATAAAGAGGGGTGGTCAATAGGCCTTCTAGATGGATGGAATACAGGGAGTCCAGGAATGGGATTGGTTTGGTATTGGGATTGACTCTTACACTTAAAAACACTAAAATAAAATAACTTAGCAATAGTTTTTAAAGCATCTATAAAATGACAAGATAATAAGCACATATTCTGCCCAAACTTATGGGAAGGCAGGAATCACGTGAACTGTTAAAGAGCTTTGCCATCAAGTCACTTGCCAAACCTGGCCAATGTAAGCCTGCTTCAAGGCCTGAGTGGTTCAGACAGAAGACAAAGGCCAGGACCCAAAGAAATGGGAGCATCTGATGAGAGACCTCCTTCCAGGAAGGCTCTACCCCAGTGTCAGGGAAGCAGAAGTCAACCTGCCCACCCCACTCTCCAGAGCAAACAAGAAAACATGCCTGGATGTTAAACTTCCAGGAAGGCTCTACCCCAGTGTCAGGGAAGCAGAAGTCAACCTGCCCACCCCACTCTCCAGAGCAAACAAGAAAACATGCCTGGATGTTAAACAGAACCAGAAGAGAGGAGCCCATCCCTGAGAATGTAACTACACGCTCACCCTTTTTGGTTTTACAGTAAACATAAGGTGGTCGGAAAAAAACACAGTGAATTGTTCTAAGGTGGTCCCAGGCTGCTCATCTTAATCCCCTAGGTTTGTGGAAGAAGCAAATGAAAATCCTTTCTGGGAGAATGCACCTTCATCATGGGTCTCAAAAGATTCTTACAGTTTCCCAAGAATAATGGGCAACTCACAGACAAAAATAAACACACAAGAAAACATAGTACTATTTGCAAAAAGCAGCAGAAAGAAAAAATAGTAAAAACAGACCAGCAAAAACATCTGTCCCTGCTGTATTGGTTTGCTAAGGCTGTGGTAACAACGTACCACAGACTGGGTGCCTAAAACAATGGGAATTTATTCTTACAGCTCTGGAGGCTAGAAGTCTATAATTGAGGTGTCAGCAGGACCATGTTCCCTCTGAAACCTGTAGGGGTCCTTCCCTGCCCCATCCTAGTTTCTGGTGTTGCTGGCCTCATTGTCTCCTGGCATTCTCCCTGTCTACATGGCTGTCTTTTTATAAAGACGTAGTCATATTGGATTAAGAGCCTACCGCACTCCAGGAGGACCTCCTCTCAACTAGTTAAACCTGCAGTGACGCTACTTCCAAATAAGCCCACATGCTGAGTTGCTGGGGATTAGGACTTACATCTTTCTGTCAGAGATGTAATTCTACCCATAACACTTACCATGTTTAAAGATGTAAAGTAAAATTTTGAAAACACCTAACGGGGACAGAAAACTAAAGAAAATAATATTGCAGATTTAAAATGAAAACTTACAGACATGAAAAATACGATGATTGGAATTTATCATTTAAAGTCATGTTTAACAAGATTAGACACACCTGAAGCGGAAAGATAAGTGAAAAGGCGTCATCCCAGGTGTAGGACGGAGAGATGAGATAAGGACCAAGAGGGAAAGTGAAGAAGACCTGCAGGATGGAGGAAGAGTGTCTGACAAAGTCCATCCAAATTCCGGAGGAAGGGAGAGAGAAAAGGGCAGGCAATATCCAAGGAGATAATCACTGAAGATTTTCCCAAAGTGATGAAAGATATCAAGCTACAGATTCAAAAATGGCAATAAATGACAAACAGGACAAATAAAATGATTGGATAAAGCAGTAAGAGGGAAGAGTCAAGAATTACTGGTTCTGTAATTTCTGGCCTGGCAGCTGCACAGATAGGATTCTCAGAGGCTCGGGAGGGGAGAGGCAATGCATGCAGCTTGCACAGGTTCAGTTTAAATTGGCTATGAGACTTCCAGGTAGAGTTTTCCTTTTGCATATATGGGTCTGAGCTCAAGAGAGCCACCTGGGTTGGCAGCAGCAGCAAGACCTATTTTCATGATTAATCTCAATGCCAGCCTCATCACACAATATTAACTAATATTAAACAGTATATGAAACAGATGAAGAAGAACAGCTGTATAAATTGCATAAAGCTTAGCAATCTGGGTTTTTCTAGACAAAGTTAAGCAGCAAAGCAGCTCCATTATCAGGGACCCTTGGCCATGGTGTCACAGGTGCAGGTTCTGCAGATCATGGCATATTATCCTGTTCTGTGGATTATGGCTCTAGAAGAGATGGTGATAAAGAAGACCCGGGCTGGTCAGTCAAAAGGTCCTGCATGGTATCTGTACAATGTTGCAAGTGACTAAAAAATGAGTAAAACTGGCCGGGCGCGGTGGCTCAAGCCTGTAATCCCAGCACTTTGGGAGGCCGAGACGGGCGGATCACGAGGTCAGGAGATCGAGACCATCCTGGCTAACACGGTGAAACCCCGTCTCTACTAAAAAAATACAAAAACTAGCCGGGCGAGGTAGCGGGCGCCTGTAGTCCCAGCTACTCTGGGAGGCTGAGGCAGGAGAATGGCGTGAACCCGGGAGGTGGAGCTTGCAGTGAGCTGAGATCCGGCCACTGCACTCCAGCCTGGGGGACAGAGCGAGACGCTGTCTCAAAAAAAAGAAAAAGAAAAAAAATGAGTAAAACTTACAAGATATAATTAGCAGCATGCAACTCTTCATAATTTGTCACTTCTTTGAAGGTCCTTGTTATGAGTTGAATTTTGTTCCCCCAAAATTCATGTTGAATTCCTAACCCCTAGTACCTCAGCATGTGACTGTCTTCGGAAATAGGGCCATTGCAGATGGAATCAGTTAAGATAGGGTCATACTGGAGTGGAGTGGGCCCCCAATCTAATGTGACAGATGTCTTTATAAGAGGACAGTCATGTGAAGACAGATATAGGAGGAACGCCTCGTGACAACGCAGGTAGGGACCAGGTGAAGCTTCTACCAACCAGGGAACACCAAAGATGAGCAGCCGCCGCCAGCGCTTAGCAGAGAGGCCGGGGACAGATCCTCCCTCGTGGTTTTGGCTTCCAGAAGGAACCAACCCTGGCCCACACCTTCACCTCAGACTTCTGCTCTCCAGAACTGCGAGAGAGTGGATTTCTGTTTAAGCCAGTTTGTGGTACTTTGTTACAACCCTAGCAAACTAATACAACCTCAAAAAAAAAAAAAAAAAAAAAGTAAATATAGTGCTACCTTGCAGCCTCCACCAAACACCGTTGCCATTTGGTTCTTCTGCTTCTTGTTCAACCTCAAGAGGAAAAAAGAAAAAAAAAAAAAAGTCCACACAGCTCCTGGTGATAGCTATGCAAAGCTTCATTCTGCTACAGTAAAAGTGTTTCCTAGAGGCACAAAGGCTTTTAATTGCAGCCACCCTATAAAAGAAGGTCCTCTTTCATGAAGAACCTGTTTCTCTGCAGGAAGGCGGCGCAACCTCAGGGCCTCCAGCACTTAGGCACTTATCCATACCTTTGTAACCATTGTTGTGAGGTTAGTTGATAATGGCTCATTATCCTCACGAAACTGTGAGTCTGAGGCCAGGCCTTATTGGAATGCGGCCAGTGTCTGTCTGTCTTTCTTTCTTTGTTTCTTTCTTTTCTTTCTTTCCGTTTTTTCTTTTTTTTTTTTTTCTTGCGATGTAGTCTCCCTCTGTCGCCCAGACTGGAGTACAATGACGCGATCTCGGCTCACTGCAATCTCCGCCTCCCGGGTTAAGTAATTCTCTTGCCTCAGCCTTCCAAGTAGCTGGGATTACAGGCGCCCACCACCACACCCAGCTATTTTTTTTTTTTAGTAGAGATGGGATTTCACCATATTGGTCAGGGTGGTCTCGAACTCCTGACCTCAGGTGATCCGCCCGCAGGTAATCCACCCGCCTTGGCCTCCCAACGTGCTGAGATTACAGGCGTGAGCCACATGGGATTACAGGCATGAACCACAGTGCCTGGCCTACTGTCTTCTCTGAAATGGCATCTGTGCATTCATCTCGGCCACCCCTGCTCAGATAAAAGCAATGGCGCCTCCTTTGAAATCTGAGAGACGCAGGGCCCTGCCCATTCTGAGGAATTCCTTCTCCCTGCTGCCTGCTGTGATGAGGGCCCCTTTGCCAAGGAACCTGAAAGTCCTGCCACTGGAGTTACATTCTGGACAAGTGGCAAGATACTCCGTTCTGTCCCAGCCACTGGGTTTCTGCTGTACAGGAGGCCAGGGTGCTGTGAACCTGCTGTCAGCCCTGGGCGAAGGGAATCTTGTTAATCCAAGTGGCCAGTGCCTCTTCCTCAGAGCATCTGCAGTGCTGCAGCCAGGGCCTCCCTGTGTGGGGCTTCTGTCCTCCACACTGTGGTGCTGCTGGGATGTTTTCATGGGGCCTCTCCTTCCCATCACCACGTGTGCTCCAGAACCTGGTGCATTTGGATGAAGCCACTAAATGTGTAGGTCAGCAGCTCCACACAGAATCAAATCATCAAATGCACACTACCTGATCCAGAATAGATCGTCCTGGGGTAAACACGTTCACATATTCTGAATGTACAAATGACTGTCTAATAAACACACTAGAACTTCCATAATTACTGTCCTTCCAGATAATTTTTCAAGATTATGTACATGTATTCTGCCATTCCTATTCAAGACAACTTTAGAACTTCCTTTGGACAGCTGCTATAAGCTAAAGGGCTTGCATTTGAATATCTTCCATGAAGATAAATCTTGGTTCATGAAAGGCAGAATAATTTTATATGCCACAAAGCTGCAGTGGTGTGTTCGGTTTAATAGATGGCTAAGCACGACACTGTATTATTCTAATCCTATTTTCACAATTTAACAAATGTGAAAGACACTGTGCTACTCGTACAAGAGATACAAATTAAGGAATCTTCAATGACCTTGTAGCCTAGAAAGATCTTTAGTGATTCTTGTTAATCTCCTTACAGAGCTAAGTGATCCAGAGCCTAATTAATCCAGAAGCTATGTCTTCCTCTGCCTCCACAGTAGCCCTAGAAAGGTCAAACGCTTCCAAGATGGAGTGTCTATGGGGATCGGTCCCCTTTGCTGTGTGCCCTCCTGTGAGACAGCAGGATCTCCTGCATCTCTGAATTTGAAGTGAGGAGTTTTCCTACTATGTCTGGGGAGAGCCTCACTCGCCTGCTCAGTAGATCAGACGTGTTCTCTGCTTTCACCAACAGCTAAAAACACCACACTGGCATTGTTTCCCAGACACTCGACTGTCCTGATAGGCATTTGGACATGGTCTGTGAGAGGATTAAACTCCAGCCACTGTGGTGGCTCACGGGAGAGGGAAACGGGTAGAAATTCTTTCCCAAACTGGTATTTCTAGTAAAGCACTCAGCCAGAGCCTGCAGCTGCTCACGATTCCATATCAATTCTGAACAGCATTTTCGCTGGCAAAAGAAAAGCGAGAAAACAACACAGCTGGAAGCCTAAAACCTTGGGAAACCCCTTTCCAGAGTGTGTTGACTTAAGGGCTTAATAATATGCCTGTTTTCAGAACAGAATAACTGATATCCATCTTTTCTGTGCTGATTTCTCAGAGTATATTTTAAATGTAAGTACATTTAGTCATTAAAAGAGAAAAATACTTGATCATTTTCTAAACATAACCAAAATCTCACTATGTAATTGTTTTTTCCTCCATTTAAGAGCAGACTATTTCATTGCTACCAAAATGCTAGTGTTTTGGAGAAAATAGAAGGACTAGAATCAAATATAATTAGTCAACAATAGAAAACCCTGCATGGAAGATGTGTACTTTGGATAGGTGTCAACCTGTCCAAGCTCTCAGTGACAAACACAGACTCATTACAGGTCTGAGCAAATGTCCCACTTCTCAGGAAGACAAGGCAGATCAACATAAAGGCAGATGGCACCTGGTGTGGTTCAGACTCACACGTGGTTCTCCACAGAAGTGTTCTCAGCTCATTTGGAACACGTTCAATGTTGGGAGCACAAGTTGCTTCTCTGGCCCATGCTATTCCTGGAGCTACTACTTCCCAGGGCAGAGTTCATGTTTTTTATGCATAAACAGCCTGGAAATCCTAGCATTGGGCCAGCCATCCAGAATGGTGGAGCTGCACGATCTGGTCTGGGGATATTTCAAAGGGAGTAGGATACTGAGGCCGTGTGGGATGGAGGCTGCTTCCAAATATTGAGAACTGCACCAGACTGAGCTGTGTCCAGAGGAAGGGAGAATGTCTTTCATTCCCTTAGACCTCACTCAACACCTGACACCTCCATCTTGGCATCACCCACCTGTAGTCTCTAGCCCTCTTCATCTGTTAGATGAGAATAACTGGCGGGTTATTTGGAGAGTGAAATGACATTGGCAGAGTACTAGGTATGGTGTCCGTGGTGTCTGATGCGTGAGCTCACCCCCTTTCCTGGTCCCCTTCTCCTCCATTTGACTAATTATCAAAGGAAGATTGCTTTAGTGAATGAGACAGTTTAGATCCATTCCCTTGGGAGATTATGGTGGTCAGCCCTCCACTCTGTCTCACTTTAGATACCAGAAGCCATATGTCCTTGTGTTGGCAGAGCTGGAATGTCTGTCGCCCTCAGATGCAATCCTGCATTAGTAAGGAAAGTTTTTCTGGGGCTTTGTAATGAAAAGTGCTTAAGCATTTGTTTTGGTGCCCAGAAAATGTGAGTGTAGTTAATATGTAGTGTTTGGATTTTTTGTTCATACTTTTGTTGTTGTTGTTGTCATTGCAGAAATAAAATTAACCCCTTAATCTTATGCTTAAAGCACACACCAAGTGGTTTGCATATTATACCAAGAAAATAAGAAGATGGTTTTAGAAAAACCAAAGGACGGCCGGGCGCGGAGGCTCAAGCCTGTAATCCCAGCACTTTGGGAGGCCAAGGCGGGCGGATCACAGGGTCAGGAGATCGACACCATTCTGGCTAACATGGTGAAACCCCGTCTCTACTAAAAATACAAAAAAATTAGCCGGGCGTGGCAGCAGACACCTGTAGTCCCAGCTACTCGGGAGGCTGAGGCAGGAGAATGGCGGGAACCCGGGAGGCGGAGCTTGCAGTGAGCTAAGATCGCGCTACTCACTCCAGCCTGGGCGACAGAGCGAGACTCCATCTCACAAAAAAAAAAAAAAAAAAAAAAAAAAAAAAAAAAAAAAGGAAAGAAAAACCAAAGGACACCAACAGCTCTTTACAGCCCCAAAGCCGGTGTTGCCAGTGGTCACAGGAGGGGTTCTCAGTTATCAGCAAGAGAAACTGAGGGTTTCTCACTTATGCAGAAATGGAATTTATTGAATAATATTAAGGGGGCTATGCCACAGTCACCCTGCCCACACAGAACTGGCCTGGTGAGGTGTTACTTTGACCACCATTGCTAGGTCAGGATGCTGCTGCCAAGGCCATGCCCCTGCTGGAAACTGAGTGTGGCTGCCCCATCCCTGGCCCTTTCTGCAGTAGGGTCACGTTCAAACTCCTGGGTAGTCAACCGAGCTCTCATTGGCTCAGTCTGAACAGCTGTCTGTTCCCTAGAAGCCACGTGCACTGGGACAATGGGAAGTATTGGTAGACACTATGGTGGGAAGATGACTCTGCATCCACCAAGACTCTTGGGCTGGGGGATGGCCTCAGACCCCAGCCAACCAAAGGGAAAGTCTGCCCTATACTCACGAAGGCTCCATGATATCCATCAGCACTTTCTTCCTCCAGTGTAGGTCAGCCATTTGCAGATACTCACACTTCGCTGATGTAGCCGGTTGCCCTTTATTGTATTAAACTGAAAGAATCTCGGAGTTGGGGCTGGCACGGTGGCTCATGCCTATAATTCCAGCACTTTGGGAGGCTGAGGCAGGCAGATCACAAGGACAGGAGTTCAAGACCAGCCTGGCCAACATGGTGAAACACCGTCTCTACTAAAAATACAAAAATTAGCTGGGCATGGTGGTGTATTCCTGTAATTCCAGCTACTCGGGAGGCTGAGGCAGGAGAATTGCTTGAACCGGGAGGCAGAGGTTGCAGTGAGCTGAGATCACACCACTGCATTCCAGCCTGGGCTACAGAGCAAGACTCCATCTCAAAACAAAAACAAAAACAAAACAAAACTCAGAGTTGGAGAAGGACTTGGACAGACCTCACATTATAGAGGAGAAAAAAGACCCAGGAGGCAGGAAGACTTCCTCGAGGACCATGATGGTAGTTAGTGCATCCCTTGAATACAAGTCTTCTGCTTCCTATTCCTGTAAATAACTTTGCATTTAACATTTTTGTACATTAAATGTTACTGATTCATAGTCAATGACTATAGTCAGCCCTCCACATCCGCAGGTTCTGCATCTGTAGGTTCAACCAATCGTGGACCAAATATATTCAAGAAAATGAAATAAAAACACAATAAAAAAATATAAAATATCGAGTATAACAACTATTTACATAGCATTTACATTGTATTAACTATCATAAGTAATCTAGGGATGATTTAAACTAGGAGGATGTGCATCGGTTATATGCAAATACTCCATTTTATATAAAGAGTTGAGCATCCATGAATTTTGATATCCAAGGTGGGGGTCTTGGAGCCCCACAAATACCAAGGGATAACTGTATTATTTTCTTAACCCATTTATGCCTAGTGTTCCATTATTGGAATGCTAACCATGTGGGAATTATTTATACCCTGCTGCTCAAGGTCATCACCAAGGTCTGATTTTTCACACGCATACAAAATTGCAACCTCCAGCATAAATGGGGATGAATTTACTACTAACATATAGTTTCTATGCAGAAATCCCATGTCCCTATGCTATTTCTAACTGTAGAGCCGAGAGAAGCCGTTGAATCATGTGGCGAATATGATCAAGAACTCAAGATTAGGGATAACAGCAATCATTCCGTTATTCCTTTTTAAAAATTATTAGCATGTAATTTAAACATCAAGATTTCATGTAAAATGGAACAATATCTTCTGACACTTTTACAATACTAGTATTCTTACAAAACAAAGTTAGGAAGTTACATGAAGAAAACACCCAGACCATGTGTGGCTAAATCTTTAGTACCTGCTTTCCATAGTCTTAGAGAAAGTTTAAATTATGTTGAAATTTTCTCAACTGATGTCTTAACGTGTTCAGGCTGCTATAACAACATATCATAAAATGGGTGTCTTATCAACAGTAGAAATTTATTTCTCACAGTTCTGGAGGTTGGGAAGTCCAATATCCAGGCAGATTCCATGTCTGGTGAGGGCCTGTTTCCTGGTTCATAGATGGCGCCTTCTCTCTGTGACCTCACATGGCTGAGGGGGTGAGGGAGCTCTCTGGGGTCCCTTTTATAAGGACACTAATCCCATTTGTGAGGATTTCACCCTCATGATCTGCTCACTTTCTAAAGGCACCACCTCCCAGTACCCTCGCATTGGGGATTAGGCTTCAACATGAGTTTGAGGGAGGCACAAACATTGAGACCATAGCCACTGGTCAGCATTAGGTAACCTGCGGTGCTTGGCTGTGGGATGGGAAACCTGTGTTGCAAAGAGCATCTGAGTGGGAACAGGGGTCTCAAGCTGCCTTCACATCTAATGTCAGCACGCTAGAGATGGACATTGCAGCTGCAACTTACTGTGCCTGTAAAGCATTTAGAATAATGCATATAACAAAGTGCTTAATAAATGTTAACTGTTATTATGGTTGTGCATCAGCCACTTTAATGATCTCTTTCAATCCTCATAGTAACTCTTCAAGATAGGTAACCTCATTTTGCAGTTGAGGAAACTGGAGCTTAGCAAAGTTTAGTGGCATTGCAGAGCTACAGTTCAAACCCAAGTCTGACTCCAAAGTGCATCTGTCTATTTGCTTATTTAACCTCAGGCACACAGATTTGGATTAATTAGAGTCCTCGATTCAGTACATGTTCTCTTCATTGCTCTATGCTCCTTTATTTTATTTTTTAATGTTTTTTTTTGTTTGTATTTAGTGGTATGATAAACACTGTGAACTCACCACTTAGCTCTCATCACGAGAGCCCTGGTGCACACCTCCACCTCTGGGTTCCACATACCCCGTTACCCTGCCTTCCCCATCCAAGGAAACCACTGTCTGGAATCCTTTGCCTTTCAAGCCCTTTCACAGTATGGCTCTTTCCAGCCTTTTATTTCTCTACTGTTTCCCTTGGAAACTCTCCGTTTCTAAGCTAGTGTGGTGCATCTCAGCTCTGTGGCTCTTGCTCCTGCTAGCCTTTCTTCTTAAAGTCTTTCAGCCCCACAAGGGCCTCAGCTTTTCAAAGCCTTTCCCATCCTTTAAGGTCCTACTTTTCTTTTCCATGAAGTCTTCGCTGGGCCACTATGACTGGGGAGTCCTCACTGTCATTCTGAAGTTCTGCACGTACTTACTCGGCACATAGTCAGCGTTCAGGTGTCCATCCCATTGAAATCAAGTTACACGCGGTCCTGTTCTGTAGTCAACCAAAACTCCTGGGGTAAAAATGCTGCTTTTCCTCTTGGCAATCTCTCTCCTAACCAGCACAGTGCCTCGCTGAATATTAGAGGCCTGAGAATCTTCTTTGTTTTTTTTTTCAGAGTGAATTTTTTTCTTTGCTTTATTTAATACTTTAAAGCAGCACACATTTTAGTTTGCTTTATGCTAGTTTTTTTTATTCTAAACAAACAAAAAAACGAGATACATGTGCAGAATATGCAGGATTGACGCAAATAATAACTGGCAGAGTGTCCTAGGAAAGACTTATGTTATAAATAATACACAAACAAAAACACACACAAATATTTACTGAAGACTTTTCATGTGCTGCAAGGCACTGGCTGTATATTGCAGAATAAAACCGACAAAATTCCTGCCGTCTGGGATGTGCATATTATGTCAGCACAGGGAAGAGATCAAGTGTGTGTGCATAAAACATCAAGAGTACAATAAAACGAAGTGGGCAAAAGGAAGTGAGGGCGGTGAACACAGGACACCTGAATGAAGGACAGAGTTCTCGGAAAAGGACCCCTGATTGCCCAAGGGAGGAGCTGGCCTGGAGTAGTGAGGGCAGGGTGATTGGAAACGAGGCCTTGGGGCTGAGCTCACCCCTACGTCTTATCAGTAGCTCTCCAAGTTATCCGAGGTAGGTTATTCTGTGGCAAAGACGCCTCAGCTAACTGGATGCAGAAGAGACAACTGCATAGAGCCTCATGGTCTTGGAGTCTTTTTTTTTTTCTTCCTAGGTTATTGGTGTTCATTTCTTGTTTTTTTATTTTTTTAAGACATATCTTTGGCATTTTGTACCTACCTTCTGTTGTCCTAAATTTTGCATTTTTACTACTTTCAGGTGGGTGGCCTTTGTTGTGGTAGGTAGTTCAAGATTCATCATACAAATGTGATTGTGCTTTGAAACTCCCACCAGTCTGACGCACGCGTCGGTTTTCTGGCAACATTTGCCCTCTATAGCACTCTCTTTGATCACCTTCATCATCTTCCCAAATTCCTGCCCCAGTCACTTCCCAGAAACCTGCTAGTCTGTAACAGAAACCCTCAGATTCTCATGTTGAATTTGTAATCAAAAGTCACATATTGATTTCAAAATCAATACACACTTTAAAAACAACACTACAGAATTAGCAGCTTGGGGCGGAAGGAAACCTCAAGTTCATCTGGTGCAGCTACCCGTCTGGGATGTGAATTCCTCTTCTTCGTGAAATGTTTACATTCATATCACAGTCTAGGGTTTAGTGAACCATGAAAAGCTGAAAGTTAATGCAAACATAAGTCACCCCCAAAACCTGTATCAACTGATTTAAAAGGAGACACAGCAGATGGAGATTATTGTGAAAAGAACTCTTACTGGACTCATTTTTTTTTTAATCTCTGCTTATCCCAATCCTTTTGGCTGCATATACGGATACACTTCACATCTACGATAAACTTGGTACCAGAACACAATTCATTCCAGACCTAACTCTTTTAGATCATTATAACTGGGGGAGGAAAAAGTTAACAAGGCTTATCTATCTTATGAAGTATTTCTCAGTGTTCACTACACGTCACTTCATCTTTTCCAAAATTTGACAATATACAAAGCAGTTTGTAGTGGCTTTTTACAGTGACTCTACAATAAAATGGGCCTGTCCTGCTTGCTTTTCCAAATGCAGTCATCATCTGACAAGATTTAGCTATTTGGGGAAGTCCTTGCTTGCAAACATGGTTCTTTTGCCAAACAGGTTTGGTCAAACTGTGTCCCCTAGTTGCACAGTTACCCCATATTTGATTAACAAATAGCAAAACAGAGATAATCTCAGAAATATTCAAGAGCCTCAAAGCCCAGATAAAATATAGAAATCCTCCTGTTGAGTCAAATTGGCAATTTTGATTAGCAAGGCTCCGTGAAGCAGCAGATAACCCCTCTGACTCCCACCCTGGTGTGAGGGCACAGTGAGTTGTGTTTTGTAAGTATAAACTATTCTCTAGCAATTCAGTTGGAGTATTAGGAGCAAAACTGTATTTTTCTAATATTTTCAGACTAAGACACAATGTCTCTGTTTTCTGGACTTTTTCACGGCAAATAAAGGATTTATCAGCAATGCAAAGAAAGTTTTCCCGGTGGGGACTCCACGGGGAGAGGAGGTGGGGTCTCACTAGCGCACAGCCACAAAAGACACAGCAAGCATATTGCACGTGAAGCAGGATCTGTGCCCACCACAGCAGTTGTCCCAGGAGTTTCCTGTTTGAATGAGACACTTTGGGTGGACACTGCAGGGAGGGAGAAGCTGTGTGTGGCCACCACAGCTGGAAGCGTGGCCTGGTGCCCTCACAGCTGTCTGGGAGCCCCTTCCCGGGAACGCCGGCTTTTCCCGGGTGCACCATTGCAGCTGGAGCTGTTGTCGGCCGCCTCGGAAACATGCAACTGGGCTGCTCTGGCAGCCTTCTCCATCCCTCCTCCCAAGGTTCACCTCTCTAAATGTCAAAAGGGAGAGAATACTGTAATTTTTTTTTTCCTTTACTAAAATTTATTTGTGACATCAGGCATCACTTTCACCTTAGTCATTTTGGCTGGATTCCCATACTCAATTAAATATCCTTCCTTCCATATGGTCCATAGGAAGAGAGAGAAATTACATGTAACTGCTCTTTCCTCCTCATTATAAAGTCTGGTGACTGAGAAACTTGGCCTCTACTTCCTTCTCCATGACCCACCATCCCACGACTGCAGGGCAGAGTTTTAAACACAGCAGCTTAGTTTGTATCACACGGAAGCTGGCCAGCAGTCCAGGAACAGTGTGCATTTTTCTATTGTACCTCCTTGTGTTAACCCAAGTTCACTCACAGCTGTAACTACAGAAGTTTGTCTGAAAGCAAGTGAAGCCATCCTTCCTTTACTGAGTTTTTGAGATAGGGTCTCACTCTGTCACCCAGGCTGGAGTGCAATGGTGTGAATATGGCTCACTGCAGCCTTGACCTCCTGGGTTCAAGTGATCCTTCTACTGCAGCCTCCTGAGTAGCTAGGACTGCAAGCATGTGTCACCATGCGCAACTCAGTTTTCTGATTTTTCTGTAGAGACAGAGTCTCTGTATTTTGCTCAAGCTGGTCTTGAACCTCTGGGCTCAAGTGATCCTCCTGCCTCGGCCTCCCAGACTGCTGGGATTACAGGTGTGAGCCACCATGCCCAGCTCGTCCTTCCTTTAAAACAGGCAGCTGGGCAATAATACAGATGGGACCAGCTAAGTTTCTCAGACTACTCAGAGAAGGTAGCTTTGCATAGACAAAATATACACCCTCTTACCTGCCCCACCTTTAAGGCTGGACCCCAGGGTCCACGCTGTATCCTCCAGCCTCCACACTTCCCTGTGAATAGCCTCTGTGGTCAAAGGTGCTTGCTGACACAGCCCCCGTACAGCACCCGTGCAGCGCGTGTCTTTATGTGGAGGAAAACCACCCTTCTTTCAGCAGTTATTGAGCATCTACCCACTCTGTGCCGGTCATAGGGCTTAGAACTGCATATCTGGGGGGATTTCTGGCAGAGAGCCCGAAATAAAGGCAAACGGTGAGAGATGGTCAGGAGAAACCATGAGCACTCCATTGATGATCAAGGGACAAAGCTGAAAAAGGAAGACTGAATGCTGAGCTTCAAGCCATTCATTTCTGTGGGCTGCGGGAGCCCTTGAAAGTCTGTGGTCAAGTTTTGGTGAGATTGAGCTGGTGGTTCTGTTCAGGACGGGTTGAAGGGATGGGAGATTAGGACACATACCACCTGAATCCTGTCACTGGCTTTAGCCTAAACCACCCATAACGTAGACATCCTGACTTAGAATTCCCTGTGCTGCTTCCTGTCTGATGGAAACACCTCTGCTAACAGAGGGCAAGTTGTGGGAGCCGAGCCCCTTTGCAGGCAGCCTGCAGGCGGCAGTCTCCTGGCTTACCACCCAGTGCTTTTCATTCGGCTCAGTGCTAGGGACCTCTGCTTCCACTTCTCAGTGTTGGAAATTGCCATTTATTTTGCTGTTGATGATCTGTGTAGACTTGGCGTGAGTATGCATGCACGTCTCTGGTGGTCTGAATTATATAGACCAGAAGGGTGTCTGATGCCTCTTTTATAAAAAAAATAATAATAATTTGAAAGGAAAAATGACTCACTGAAGTCTGGCAGATACAGAGCCCTCTGAATCGACTTCTCACTTGGCCATGTTGAATTCCAACTGGGTGTCCTCAGACATTTCTATCCCAAGATCTACTCCTGGCTTAGAATCTGTTTTGTTTTGTCTTATTTCAGCTCATGGTTCTTGTTCCCCCAGCTTTATGGGGTATAATTTCCATACAATAGAATTCAGTGCTTTCAGCATGTGGTTCAGATGGCTTTTGGCAATTGTATACAGTTATGTGATCACTCCTACACTCAAGATATAGAACACTGTTTCTCATCTGGTGATTGCTGGACATTGAATTCTTTCCAGTTTTCATTGCTATGAATCTGACTATGATTTTTGGCATAGATTTGTATGTAGCTGTAAATCACTTGGTAAATTTTCAGAAGAATAGCAGTCTTGGGGACTGGATGGCTTATTGTGGTCTCAAAAAGTTCCTCATAATAAGGTTGCAGCCTCATGCTTCTTTATAAGAATGCATTATTACTTGCAAGGTAGCTTTGGTAGATAAGAAAGCAAGAAAGTCCATGTGGAGACACTGTCCAGAGAGCACAGACATGGACTAAGTTAAAGGATGGTGAATTAGCAATGCCCAGAAGCACACAGAGGAGATACTTCCCCTCCTGACTCTACTGGGGATGCAGTTTATGTATCTGAGCCCTCTGAGCAAGTGTCCTCTCACTGACGTGCTGAGGACAGCAGATGCCAATGCAGAGTCCTTAGAGCTCAGGCTCCCCTCAACCTGACACATCTCTCAACCATTTGTCTTAAGCTGTCTGAAGTCAGCTTCCCATCTTGGGAAGGTAGAAGTAAAAGGGTTTCCACTTTGCCAAGTGAGCGTATATGGGGAGACCGAGTGTGTGGAGTTGATTGTGGTTGCGGGGGTGGCTGACAGTGTCCACAGGGCTAGTCTTGGAGCAGGCTGACACCAGAGCCGGATGGGACCACTGTGCCTCTTATCCCCTCCACCTTCTCCTCCTCCAGGAAGGGAAGAGCAGCAGCCACTCTCAGTGGGCATTCTCTTTCCAGAACCAGGCCAGCCCAGCAGCGATCCCTTCATAAAACAAGTCACCGTAACCAGAGCAAGAACTATACATTCACTTAAAATTTATGTTTTTTTAAGTGTAAAGTGGGACTGCAACAAAAAGAAAATTGTACTTAGGAGAACGTCCCTCAGAAAATGCACTTTGTGATTGTAAGGAGTATTTGCCAAGGTCTTTGAGGGTAGGCTGAGCCCCTTCACCTCCCCAGGGACATGCTAGGATGGCAAGAGAGGATCAGACATCTTCCAGGGAGGCTGTGTCCAGTCAGATTCCTGGAGTGGGATGAGTCCAGCTGAACCAGCGCTGAACTGCCTGGGTCCATATGAACATGTTGAACTGTGTTTCTGGCGGCCACGTCTCTGGGCTTCCTCGCCTGCTCTCCCCTGTCCTCCAGGTACGAACTCAATAGTAAACATCAGTTTTGAATATTACTAAATTGTTAGCCTCTCCATGGTTCTTCCCATGGCTTCCCAGCCAAGCCTCATGCTCCTGTCTCCTCTCTGCCCAGGTCTCATCAGCTCCCCTTGGGCCAGGGCACTGCAGTGTCTGCCAGCACTCACAGTTCTCACAGAAAAGACTCGAAAGGGGGCTTTCCATCCTTTCTAGTCTACCTGCTACTTATAGGCCACCAGGACAAAGGATCGAGGTGGAAAGGCAGAAATTGCAGCACAGAGTGAATGGAAAGGCAGTCACTGAAAGAATTCTTTTGCTTTTACAAGTAGATTTTTCTTAATCACTGTATGAAAACAAGAGTACAAAATTATTAAAATGCCTGGATGATGAATTGACAAGAGTTTTTCTGGAACATCCTCCTGTGGGCTCAGGGAAGACAGTTTTTTTTCTGTGGTGATAGATGGTCAGGAAATGTAGCAACATAGACAGTGAAGGCATTTTACAGAGCTCAGACCTTAATCGATGGCTTTTTCACTTATTAAGGATTCTTTCGTTTTTTCCTTCTTCAAAAACAACTGATACCTCAATTTATGGGAATCCTTTTCAGTAAAAATTGGGCCAATGACAGTGAATATTTATATGCTATACTTCCTGTCTTCCTTCATCTTTTATTACTGAGGATATTGACATGAAAACAGGATCTTTGTATCCAATGAGTTCATCGACGGCCGATTTCCCACCAGAAATTCCAGGCTTTCTGACATCAGCGTGCATTGCTCTGCATGTCACTTGGAGCACCAGCATCTGGAAATGATGAAATCCTGAACAACACAGTTTGTTTTCAGGAAGACAAGGCAGTGGGGAAGGGAAGGGTGCTACACTTCAGTGACTGCCTACTGTGCGCCAGGCATTTTCATCTCCTGTCTCAATAGAATGTCTAACTATGTTCTGCGATGAGAACTCTAAATGGCTGCTCAGCCAAAAGTTTTCTGCTTTTTCTTAGTGATCTCAAGTGTTTCCATGGCATGTGCTGCAACTAAATACATTATGTGTAAATTGTCAAAGACCTACTGATTTCCAAACCATTATATAGTCATGGGAATGCTTTTATACCTGAATTGTCATAAAATCAGTGAGATGCGAAGATACAGCAGAATATATCGGATAATTCTACAGAACTTGTATCATGGAAATGAAAATAATCAAAAAGAGAAGTCTCAATTCATAAAAGACTAGTTTTACTTTAAAATATCTAAAAGACATGCACTAAAAAGACATGGTACTGTCCCCTGAAACGATCTTGCTGTGTTGCATTTCAAATGCTACCTTCATTTTAAAACTTTGCACATTAGCATGCTCTTTATAATAGCAAAAAGTGGGGGAGTGAGGAACATTTGGTGCTAGAACAATGATTGGGTAAATCATACTAAGCTGAAAAAAGTATTTTTGCAGAGAGTTTTCGAGAGCATGGAAGAGTGTTATAACGTTAAGTGAAAAAAAAAAAAAAATACAGATTCAATAAAAATGAGCAATAAAGCCAGGATGTCAGTGAGGATGGAGTGGAGGGAGTAACACCCTGTCCTAAATGTGCATTGGTCCATCATCACCTCATGCATGAAGAGAATGGAAACATTTGGTTTGTGTTTTCTAGAATGTGTCATAAGCCATTGTAACCAAAAACTACACCATGAACAAAAAGCAAGGCAGGCCCTGGGTGGGAAGGTAAGGAGGTGGGCAGTCTCAAACTCATGTCAGATGCCCCTCGGCCACTAGACAGAATCTACTGGTTTCTGGGTTCTGGTTGACCAGAGGCCTAATCTGGAATCTGGTTCTGAAAACCGAAAATTTTTCTTATAGGGCTTGCTGGATGCAAATCTGCATTGAGACATTGTCACAAGCAATAGCTTAAGAAAAACATAAAGGAAAAAATAATAATAAGTTTTGGGAAATAAGCCTGGAAAAGTAGTTTATTCCCATCCGCTAACTCATTTGATTCTTGCAGTAACCCTAGGGTAGGTATGATGGTGATCTCTGCTTCAAAGATGAGAAAATCGAGGCTGCCTGAGGTCACTTGACCCCCTCACAGGCCAGTGGAGACTGGCTTCAGACTCGGGCCTTTGGACTCCAAGGCCCTGGTCTTTTTTTCCCCCCCGAGATGGAATTTTGCTCTTGTTGCCCAGGCTGGAGTCCAATGGCACAATCTCAGCTCACTGCAACCTCTACCTCCTGGGCTCAAGCAATTCTGCCTCAGCCTCCCGAGTAGCTGGGATTATAGGCATGTGCCATCACCCCCAGCTAATTTAGTATTTTTAGTAGAGACAGGCTTTCTCCATGTTGGTCAGGCTGGTCTCAAACTCCTGACCTCAGGTGATCAGCCCTTCTTGGCCTCCCAACATGCTGGGATTACAGGCGTGAGCCACCGTGCCAGGCCAAGGCCCTGGTCTTTCTATCACATTTTGACACCTTGCTCAGTGTGACGAGTAGTTAAAATCACTGTCATTGGCTACATGCCTACTTTTTATAGTCACTCTGCTTATTGTGGTTTTGGCTACATCCTAGTTGAACTTTAGGGCTAGTGTTTATTAAGGTCTTGATCTCATATGGCATTTGTAGACAATCGAACGTTGAGTGACAAACCCTGGTAACGTGATTTCTCGCTGCTGGCCTGTGAAGCCATGGAAATTTTCCCATGGAAATCACCCCAGGTGTGGAAGGAATGGTCAGTGGAACACAGGCATTTTTTCCTCCTGTCCTGTAGGTTTTAAAATACCTGAATGTCCTGAAATACAAGAGTATCCTAAGAGCACTTTAGAAACATCTTTGCAGGTTTCTTTCCAGTGTGCTTTGTGGGTCGGGTGAGATACCGTGTTCCAGGACACATGGCCCTGAGAGAAACAAATAATTTCCTTTCCTCCTGCTTCAGTGTTATTGGTCAAGTGTGAAGACAGCCCCAAGAGACTCAGCTCCTGCCCTGCATTTGGATAGAAGGGCTTTCAAAATCCACCAGGGACAGCTTCGTCTAAACCCCTGGAGTTCCTCCTTTTGACCCTTGGCATACTCTGTATTTGTTGAAATACAAAAAAAGAGTTGAAGTGATTCTATGTATATGTAGTAGGTATATCAAGTTCACTATAAAATTCTCGAAAGTGATTTAATATATATTTAGTAGGTCTATCATGTTCACTGTAAAATTCTTTACTGTATGTTTAAAATTTTTCAAAATACAATGCTGGGGGAAACCTATGGAACAGAAGTAGGGAAAAAATTCCACGAGGCAAACTGAGAATGGAAAACCATGTGAAGCTCTGTTAGAATATCATCACTAATCTCTTTTTTCCTTATACCTATATTCATGAAAGCCAATAGAGAACAATGCAATATAGAGTAACACCCATGTACCCATCACTCAGCATTGCTCAATCTTAATTATCATTATTGTTATTATTGTTATTATTTGAGACGGGATCTTGCTCTGTCACCCAAACTGGAGTGCAATGGGGTGATCACGGCTCACTGCAGCTCAACCTCTCGGGCTCAAGTGATCCTCCCACCTCAGCCTCCCAAGTAGCTGGGACTGCACGTACGTGCCACCACACCCGGCTAATTATTTTTGGTAGAGACAGGGTTTTGCCATGTTGCTCAGGCAGGTCCCAAACCCCTGAACTCAAGCAATCCTCCTGCATTGGCCAATTTTAATATTTTATTATAGTTGTTTCCATTTTTTGTGTTTTTCATAAATTAAATCTTGTAACTATTGTACGTTTCACAGAATATTATAAAGTTAAAGCTCCCTTTACATCTTTCCCTCTCCAATTCCATTCTTCCTCCCTCTCTAAAAGTAACTGCAGTCCTGAATTTGCCAATTATCACATAAACGTATCACATAATTGTAATGTGATTTTTCAAATGGGGGTTTCATGCATGGGGGTTGAAAGCACTGGTTGTGGAGTCAAATGTCACTGGCAGGAATGCAGACTGTGGCACATCCCAGGAAGTGGAGAAGCTCCTTCCATGCCTCAGTTTCTTCATCTGTTCAATGGGGATAATAATTATTGCCTTACAAGGCTGCTGTGAGGATTAAACAAGACAGTTGACATTTGTGCAACTCCTGTCAGATGATGATCACCTGGTAAATGGTGGCAGGTCAAAGCTATAGTTATTTAAAGTCATTTCAAAAGAAATCGCATGAGTGTAACTCTCAAACACTTATAAATCCCAAAGGGAATCAACTTAGTAGCAGAGTCCTTGAGCTGTGAGCAACCCTGGAGCTCCCTAGAGATGTCCCCAGCCCTCTCCCTTTGCAGCTAGGGAGACTGAGGCCAGGAGAGGCGAAGCACCTGGTCTTACCCAAACCTTGTTGGTGGTAGAACAGACTCTGACTCCAGGGCTCTTACCCCATCAGGGCACTGCCCCACCCTCCCCACCAGCCACATAGGTCATCTTCAGAGAAACCCGGCTGGGTTCTGCTCTTAGCTTACACTGAATTCCCCTGTACTGGTGTAAACTTGTTATGAATCCCATTTGATTACAATTCAGACACGTAATGCTTTTCCTGCCAGAGTCGGTTTATCTCATTTTTAAATCAAATTCTCTCTACTATTTAGGCTGTATTTATTCATTTTTCAAGTAATCTAGGCTCTTGTTTTTCTTTCTTTTTTGTTTTGTTTTCTTTGTTTGTTTGTTTTAATTGAGAAGGGGTCTCACTCTGTCACCCAGGCTGGAGTACAGTGACGCTCTGTGGGCTCAGTGCAACCTCCGCCTCCTGGGCTCAAGCGATCCTCCAACCTCAGTCTCCTGAGTAGCTGGGACCACAGGGACATGCCACCATGCCTGGAAAATATATATATATATTGTATTTTTGGTGAAAATGAGGTCTTGCCATGTTGCCCAGGCTGGTCTCAAACTCCTGAGCTCAAGTGATTTGCCTGCCTTGGCCTCCCAAAGTGCTGGGATTACAGGTGTGAGCCACCGTGCCTGGCTGGCTCTTGTTTTTCTCTTCCCCCTACACCCCAAATAAACACAGAGCTTTACTCCGGCCTCAGTCCAATTGCTGCTTCAAGGCTGCGGTTCGGACACTATGTTTTTGGGGGTGTGGTTTTTTGTTTTCATTTTTTTTTTTTTTTTTTTTTTTTAAGACAGAGTTTTGCTCTTGTTGCCTAGGCTGCAGTGCCATGGCGTGATCTTGGCTTGCTGCAAACTCCACCTTCTGGGTTCCAGTGATTCTCCTGCCTTAGTCTTCCAAGTAGTTGGGATTACAGGCATGTGCCACCAGGCCCGGCTAATTTTGTCTTTTTAGTAGAGATGGGGTTTTGCCATGTTGGTCAGGCTGGTCTCAAACTCTTGACCTCAGGTGATCTGCCCACTTTGGCCTTCCAACATGCTGGGATTACAGGCGTGAACCACTACACTCAGCCTATAATTTATTATTAAGGCTGCAGTGCAATGGCGTGATCTTGGCTTGCTGCAACCTCCGCCTCCTGGGTTCAAGTGATTCTCCTGCCTCAGCCTTCCAAGTAGCTAGGAATGTAGGCACATGCCACCACGCCTGGCTAATTTTGTATTTTTAGTAAAGATAGCGTTTCACCATGTTGCCCAGGCTGGCCCTAGACTCCTGACCTCAGGTGATCCACCCACCTCGGCCTCCAAAAGTGTTGGGATTATAGGCGTGAGCCACTGCACCTGACCCAGGCACTATGTCTTTATGGCTGGATTTTGTCTTTGCTCTGGTTGAGGTCTTAGGCAAAAAAAAAAAAAAAAAAAAACACCCTGAAAAACAAAAAACATAGTGTCCGAACCACAGCCTTGAAGCAGCAGGTTGACTGAGGCAGGAATAAAGCTCTGAGGTCTTAGAACACTACCAGTGTGTTTTTGTGGAGGTCATGTTATGAAATTGTTGCACAGGACTTCTCAAGAAAAGACAGCCTCTTCCTTGCAAGATACTTTCTTTTGCAAAGGTTGAGATCATCCCACAAAAATAGACCTCTGTTCATTGCTTCCTTCTTATGCAAAAGTGGCCGCCCTCCCATCAGAGGGACCCCAGCTGGCACTCTGTCAAGTAGACAGAAGCATGAATAGAAGGCTGGTGGCGAGCTCTAGGTGCCTTCCCTGTTGTATCTTCTCTCCTGTAGCCTCCCTGGGTTTTCCTGGGTGCATGTTTTTTGTTGTCATTGGTGTTTTGACAGCTGGCTGTCCAGGCACGGCTGCTGTGTTTGAGCAGGAGGTTCGCTGAGGAGAGCTGGGGTGTGGCTGCAGGGCCTGGCCTGGCCTCCCAAGAGCCCCCGCTGCCCGTGTGCCCAGGTCATACCCAAACAGGAGCATTCCCTATGCAGGTCCTGGAGAGCGTTTCTGGTAAAGGGTTCTTTGTGTTAGGAATGTTCAGCAGAGCGTCATGAGCCGGGTCAGAGTGGAATGAGTGGTTTACCCAGGGTACCTCCGGACCCTGGGAGTCACAGCTGTGGAATTTTACTGGAGTTTTCACTGCAGTACAGTCCAGGGTAGGACCCAGAGGGCTTCCACTCCCTTGGACCATGCTAATCTTTCCAAAACACTCATTCATGGGCCCTCGTGGAAGCTCCTAGGGCATTACCAAGAAATAGCAGTCCTTGATCATATCCAGTGAATTCTGAAACAGTGAAGGAATTTAGATCTCATGTGTCCATGTTGCTGAGGGCATCCTGGGCACCGAGCCCGCTCGCATCAGGCCAGATTGTTTGGAGCATTGCCAACTGGCCTTTTTTCTGGAGAAGAAAGTACTGACACTACGAAGCCCTCAGTGTTCTCCTACAGGGGACTGCAGGGGAAGGAAGAGTTGGTCTGTCACTTGCCATTTCTGATTTCTGCGATGCTACAGAGAGGGAAGCGGAGGCATACATATGTCAGAATCTAAATTGCAGCATGTGGAAAGACGTGCCCTCAGGGTCACAGCGTCAGGCTACAGAGGACCTACTTTAAAGGGATAGAAGAGAGATTACTTTGGCTCCTTCTCCTCAGGGGCTCCATAATGGTTTTAAACTGTTCTTTAAAATGGAAGTTTTTCTAATCTACTTTTGACTTATATATTCACCAAGAACCTCTTGTAAATCTTAAGACTGTATAGTTGTCCAAGACAGGCGACTTGAGGTTGAGTCTATCACTAACTTACTGGCTTCAGACAAATCCCTTTGTCTTTCGGATCCTTGCTCCCCTATCAGTAAAACAGAGATGATTGATTGATTCAGAAGCATTCACTGAGCACCCACTCTGCTGCGAGGCACTGCCTGCATACTTGGGAAATGTCAGGGAGTGAGACAGGCAAGGGTCCCTGTCCACCTGGAGGCTTCCAGCAGAGGAGACACAGGAATGAATGAACGGAATAAGCGAATAGGGCATGTGCTTGGAGCAAACAAGGGATGGAAACACGGAAGATGGGTCAGGAGTGTGGACTCGAGTCCACAGCACTAAACTGTCCCATTGAGAAGATGAATGAGTTAAAAGAGGTCAGGAAGCTGGCCAAGTAGATGCAGGGGAAAAGCGTTCCTTGGAGAGGGAGCTGGCCAGCGGCATGCACAAGGCCTGATGGGCGGCTGAGCCAGTGGGGAAGAGAAGGCAGTGGCACAGTCGGGATGAACCAGCAGGTGGGCTTCTGCTCCAAAAGAGATGCGGAAGCCCTGCAGGTTTGAGTGAAGAGTGCACAGTCCAACAAGTTGTCAGAGCATCGTTCCAGCTGCTGCACAGGGGCAAGAGTTGATGCAGACAATAATACATGGTAATAGAGTCAGATACAGTTGTGCAGGCAATGGCCCTTTACAGATGACAAAGCACCAGAAAAGTTAGGGTGCAACTGTTTTTTTCCAGTTTACAAAAGGGAAGACGATTAATCCCCAAAAAGGAGCCTGTGAGAGTCAGATGAAGAATTTAAGAAATAAATAATATGGGTCACATGAGAAAGTCTCTTTCTTTTTATTTGTTTATTTATTTTTACCAGAAAGTATGTTTCTGTGTCCTTCAGCACATTTTTCAGGAGCATTTAGAGCACATCCGTGGAGTGGCCCTTTTATGCATGCCAACCATGCTGAACAGTGTAAGCCAGGTGTGACATATCTTTCATGGACATGAAAAGGATATTGAAGGATATTTTGATCATTTTACTGGGCTCCAGTCTCAGCTCTGCCACAAACTGGCGCTGTGCCTTGGACCAAGTCACTTCATCCCTTTGGGTTTGGGTTTGCTCCCCTGAAAGGTAGGAGAGGGGAGAAGTGAGCTCTGGCGTTCTTAGGCTCTACTGCAGCTGCATGAGTGGCTCTACGGCGCAGCCCACTGCCTGCATCATGGCAGGTTATGCACAATAAAGAGATGAAAGGAATTTATCTGTTAAGGGAAGTAGCCTCATCTGTCAGGATGGTTGGCTCCGTTGTGTCTAACTTAGGTATTTTATGAGCCTGTACACATGGCAGCCAAGGGGACCTGGCCGCCAGAGCCATAGGAGATGACCCAGCTTAATGGGCTGGGCAGTAAGGAAGCCAGACTCTGGAGCCAGTGTGGAGGTACAGGAGCTCACGAGCATGAGGGCATGATGAGGGGTGCACAGAGGGACTCCTGGGCTAACAGGGGTCCAGGAGACAGTATTACGGCATTGGACTTTGTATTCCTGGAGACCAGCACAGATTCCACAATGCAACAATGCCAAAAAATGGTAGAACTGAAAACCCCAGCCAGATCAATGCCAGAATAAATCACTTTTCTGCTAAAATTGATAGCCTCCTAAAAAGCTAAGACACATTCAGTGGAGAATAATCATTATCGACCATCAAATAGCTAAGAACCAGCTGAGAAAATACAGAAGGACATGCAGTAAAGAATGAATGAGAAAACTTTTGTATAGAGGATACAGTCAGAGTTAGCAACCAATTGCTTCTTCATGTAAATTAAATCAGCAGAGAATCTAAAACCATCCTGTAGACCATACTTAGAGGGTAGGAAGGGCGCTATGGGGCAAGGTGGGCAGGAAATGCGCTTAGCATCCAAGTAGGCTGGACACAGCCCTCTGCCTGGTGTGTGATCTCAGCACTTCTCGTACCTTCTGTGAACCTCAATGAAGGTAATAAAATCACCTGCCTATAAGCCTGCAGTGAGAATTAGAGGAGCAAATGGATGAGCCTCAGTCCTGTGTGGGGTCTGGCTGCTCACAAGGCACCATGGACGCCATCTTTACCATCATCACTATCGACACGGAGCCAATGGTGAAAGCAGGACACAGGCAAGCCCCAGCGTTTCCCACCATTGTCTTATTTATTAGGCCTCAGGAAGACGTTAGACTTCTCGAAGGAGATTCCTTAAAGACAAGACTAAAAGGTAGACTCCAAATTTTGGCTACAAGTGGCAAATATGTCTTATAAGATGGATTTTATGTACTTGTGCCAAGTGCCATTGGAAATACTGAAGACCGTGCAAAAATAAAAAACAACAAACAGTCCCAGGAACCCGGAGCCCTCTCCCAGCCCAGAACATTCACCAGCTCGGCCAAGAGTTCTGCTGGGTTTTCTCTGGGGGCTGGTGCTGCTGTGGACACAACAACCCGGCACATGGAGGGAGGGCTCAGCGCTCGGAAGGGAGAGGGAATGAAGAGGAATTTCCCTCTTTCCTAATTTCTTCGTCTCTGGGAACATTTCCTTCAACAGAGTCCTGCTTTTCTCATCCTCACATCCCACTGCGCCCCTCCTGAACCCACTCCTTTCTGAATATGGTCTACTTTCCCTCCGTGACCCACAGAGGTCCTCTCCCTCATAAGCACATCCTAGGTGGGCCTGCCCTTCACTTACCCATCTCTTTAGAAGAAATGTGAGCTCTCCAAAGGGAACGGCAGAACCCTGCTTGTTGGTCTTTCTGCCCCCAGCACTTGACCTAGAGCCTTGCACTGAGGACGTGCCACTCATGTCTGCTGAATAAACAGCCACATTTCCAGATGACGAGGTCCTTTTCTAGTCAACATCAGCTCAGCGGGCCTTCAGGTATTTAGTTATACTTGTGCCCTCCCCACCCCCTCAACAGGGTGAGGATGTTCCTGGGCACAGAAATTAGCTCTGAAGCAGGAAGGAGGAAAGGGGACACTTCTGGGAGGCAAAGGCGGTCAGAGTGAGCACCGGAGACTCTGTGGGCCTGGAAAATACGTGGGTTCCCATGCCTGCCTTGGGGCGCCAGGTGGGGAAAAGGGTCTGTAGAGCAAGTTTAGGATGCAACACCTGCCAAGCTTTTCAGAATCTCACCGTCAGGAACAGAACTCATGCAGGGAAGGGAGGGATTGGAAAGTAGGAGGCAAAGCACAAGTCCTGAAGCCAGAGAGAGTCGGCGACTGGTCAGAGTGCAGCTCTGAGCCTCAGACATGAGGGGAGAAGAAGGGGATGGCGTGGGGGGGTCATGAGGAATGCCGTTGTCCAGGCTCCACGCGGCCCACCAGCTCAGCAGAGGAAGGAGTGGGCTGGGAGGGGCACGCTCCAGAACAGCTCTCCTGGGGCAAAGCAGGCTTTCTTCCTGCACACCCAAGAAGGTTTTCCAAAAGGTAATCGCCATTTCCCCCAAGCGACCCCAAAAATGTCTGCTGAAGCAAAGCCTCACGTGTGAGCCGGCGGGTGGCTTCACGACAGGTGTGAGAAGGCCGTGCCTCTGTGTGGGTGAGGAAGCGCAGTGCGGCTCACTCCTGCGTGGTGGGACTAAGGAGAGCCCCCTGCCACCCAAAAGGCGCCCTCACGCTTCAGAGAATGGATGGCAACCGAGTGTGGCCAGGCTGGAGCTGCGGCATCCCACCTGATGCACTGCAGAATGTAACTTTCCAAAATGCATTGCTTTTCAATGAAAGGAGCTTTTGCTGTCATCTGAGCTCAGCATTGGCCGGGCGCGGTGGCTCAAGCCTGTAATCCCAGCACTTTGGGAGGCCGAGACGGGTGCATCACGAGGTCAGGAGATCGAGACCATCCTGGCTAACCCGGTGAAACCCCGTCTCTACTAACAAAATAAAAAAATAAAATAAAAAACTAGCCGGGCGAGGTGGCGGGCGCTTGTAGTCCCAGCTACTCGGGAGGGAGGCTGAGGCAAGAGAATGGCGTAAACCCGGGAGGCGGAGCTTGCAGTGAGCTGAGATCCCACCACTGCACTCCAGCCTGGGCGACAGAGCGAGACTCCGTCTCAAAAAACTAAATAAATAAATAAAATAAAATAAAATGCATGTGTGCATGCAGGCACACGCAGCCCTGCTGAGCTGGGAGGTGAAAAGACCCTAATTAGTTCTGATTCGTTAAGCCATGTATTTTAAAGAGTGTTAAACCTATTGAGATGCTACTTCTTAGTGCGAATATGCAGCTCTTAAAAGTCCTGATAAAAGTGAAAATCCAAGGGCGCCTGGGAAGTGAGAATATTCCCTTCAACTTAGGCTTCCACGGTCATGAGGAGGAAGTCCTCTTCCTAATCTCAGTATCTTAAAAAGAAGCCTTGATGTTGTTACGTGATTACCTAAAAGGAATGCCTTCCTCCGCGGACCGGAAGGATATTTTGAAAAGAATGTTAAGCTTGTGACAGGAATTATCGATACCTTTGGAATTTTTTTTTCAAGTGACTCAGGCTTACTTGAAGTCATTACCTAGGAGTTAGTCAGGGACTGCATGACGCCAGGCCCCAACTGTTTAAAGTAGAGCATGGCTTAGTGAAAGAATGAAAAAACCGAGGATGTTCTTTGTCCATTATTCTCACCATGATGAATGATGCTTGTTTTCCTCTCCACTTTAATTAGAATGTTTCTACATTTGCCAAAGAAAATGTTGGAATGGAGACAAAAACCTGAAATTATAGGAACAGGGCTTGATGTAATAGCTTATTTGTAAAGGAAACACAACTTGTTTGGTATTTTATTGAAACAGGAAGTTCAGAAGCTTAGTACACACAAGTACAACAAATTCTCAGGTGCTTGTTGAGTCATCTGTTGTTGGAAATAGTCTCCTGGTAGTTTTCCCCTTGATTTACTTTTTATCTTCATTTTGTTTTTTTTGAAAGTAGTGAGGGTAGGAAGTTTCAGAGAGATTCAATTAGAGATTATGTGTATTTTTAAAAATTAGCTATCAAGATTAAATAAAGCAAGTGGGAATTCTCTCCTTGCTCCCATATACCAATTTTTGTAATTATGTACAAGATTGAGGGAAACCAAAGAAAAACAATAACTTGTTTCAATGCAATTACGAATTCAAAAGTAACCCGTACTCTGGGGAATTGTATTAGAGATTAATAAAGATCAAAAGTACTGTGGTTTTATTTCTCTATGTTCTCTTTGCTACTAAGCGGTCTATAAAATAACCTTTTCCCCACAGGAGCTAGTTAATAGTTTGCTTCATACTAAATAAAAGTTACAGAATTACCTGGAGCTGAGTTGGTGGAGACATGGAAATCTTTAGGTTGGAATTTCTTGTCCTTTTCCAAAGGATCAGTCCAGGACATTGCTGTCGAATCTGCAAAACCTACTCATCCTCGCAAGAGTTCAGTATTTTGAACACTCACTAGTGTGCTACTTCTAATAGCGCTTAGTAAGGGCCCCCAGGGGAGTGCACGGGAGAGGGGGTCCCTGGCAGGGACGCCAGACCTTCTCTAGCTGGCTGTGGGGGCTGACCTGGCCACCTGTAGTCCTCAGCGCACAAGTGGAGGTGTAGCTGCTATTCCTGTGGGAGTGGCAGTGTCCATTTTTGACATTTAAGAGCTTGCTCCTTTAGATACATTTACCATTGCCCACCATTGGGGATTGGGGTGGCACTGCCCACCCTTGGCGGTGCCTCTCCTGGGTTCCAGCAGGGTCTGAGTGTCTCTAGCACACCTCTGACTGAGGCAAGTTAGGCTTGTGACATCACATCTTCTCTTCCTAGGTGGGGCAGAGACTATACAATACAAGTGACAAGAGAAAAACCTCACATCTTTGTATTGAAAGATTTCTTAAGTTTTTTTGTTCATCGACTAAATAACACTGAACAAAACGATTCTACTATGAAATGAAAGGTTTGGACCTCTGAGGGTTGTTGCGTTATTTCAATAGCTGAGCGGCACAGGAAGCACACAGGCCATCGTTGGGGGCAGGTTGGAGGCCTTCAGTTCCTTTACAGCTATGGGCTCCCATCAAGGGTGAGTGCATTGAGGAGACATTGCCTAGAACTACTGGACAGACCTCTCACCCAGGAGACAGGAGCACGGTGCTTAACACACTTCCATGCGCCATTCAGAATCGCTGAACACAGCAGTGCAGAGGCAGATGACAAGGGCCACTACGGGGTCACCAAGGGAGGAAATAGGAACTGGAACCCCCCAGGAAGGAGAGCTGAGGCTCCTTGTGGGCTGGGAGCTGGCTTCATGGCCCTGCAGCCACCACCTGGAGATGAGAGAGCTGTCCCTAGGCCTCCCTGCAGCCACCACCTGGAGACAGAGTCCCTAGACCTCCCAGCTGTGCGCACCTGGGCAGCTGCACTTTCCAGAGGATTCTTCCTGCAGCTTCCACCCTCACAGCTCTCAGCTGTCTTTGCAGGTGCATCTCTAGAAACAGTTCTCATCAGGGCACCCTGTGCTTCTCAGTTTCTAGTCATTTCCCTTCTCTGAAGGTTCCAATTCAGACTTGAGCAAAGCCTTCAAGACCTCTCCTTTAACTAGCCCTCCTCCTTTTCCCTCCAGTCACTGGTTGCCTCCTGGCTCTTCCTGCCCTAATGCCGGCTGTCTGTGGCAGTCTCCCTCCCGCCATGACACCCCCTACCTGTCCTCCATCATACGAGACACACGCACACACACACACACACACATTCCCCACATGCACATCATACATACATGCCCACCAGAAACACACACACCATACACACAGCACCCACCCACATGCACACCATACATACACACAACACACAACACACACATTAAATACACATACCACTACACATGGTGCACACCACACACTCAACACACACCACATACACACACACCCAATCATATACCACATATACACACACCACACACACACAAGCCTTTCCTAATTATCTAAAGGACAAGCTTTTCTGGGAAGCATTCCCCAGAGCTTCTAGAGAAATTAGTGTCACCCTCTTCTATGGTTTCATAGTAGTGTTTTTATATCACCAGTATAAATACCATCATATAAAAAGGGTAGTCAATGTACCATAGTAATTAATTCTTTAAGTATGTCTCCTCTGCTAGATGATGAGCTTACTGAACGCAGGCTCTGCAGAATTTTTTCATAGTTTTAAAATCTCTTTATGGAATACAGAAGGCTCTCCATAAACTTCCTGAGTTTAAATGGAATCGGATTGGAAGGCAGTAGCAAGGCACAAAATGCGGTGAGCCAAGCTTAGGAAAACCAGTGTCCTTGAGCAGAAAGACTTAGGAAGGGGGCTCGCCAGCAAGAAGGGAGGCAGCAAGGGGCCAGCCTTTGGGGAGCCTTAAGCACCAAGAGCAGGGTGGTGCACACTTCGTCTGGCAGGGGCTGGAGCAGGAGACGGACCGTCCTCGCATTCTCTGCGGATTTCTATGGCAATGACATGGAGGGAAATGAAGGTAGGACCAAGAGTCCCAGTGGGAAGTGGCCTGGCAACCAGCGGTGTCCACAGGACACCTGAGCCTCAGCAGTGGCTGTGAAGATAGGTGGGAGAGCCAGACCCCAGCCTCTCTGGGGAGAATCTGAATGCGGGAGGAATGGATGGAAGGGAGGGTGGGGGGCTGGGCTGTGCTCTCCCACTCAGAGCCCCAAAGCGGGGAAGCCTGCTTGCCTTTTGGTTCATTTCCTTTCTTTAATACACAGCAAATTCCTGGTCACCCTTTGTTGTTAGCTGGTTGGGTTTGTCGCTTTCCTTGTTGTTTATAACCTCCAGGTATTTGTGGACAGATCTTATCATCTCCTTCCCTCTTAGTCACCTCTTGGCCCAACTCTGCATATTTTACTCTTTTTAACTCTGCTCCTGTTCTGACCTCCCCACTCTCGGAAGCGTATTTGCTTTGTGTTTTCAGATTTTATTTCATTTTGGCTATTTAAAGAGATGCAATAAACTAAATGTGGCCTGGCAAGTCTGGTCTTAAAATAGAAAAAAAATATACAAATACATTTGTGTGTGCATGTGTATCTGTGTACACAGGTGCATGTGTGTGCTCGTGTGTGTACATCTGTGTGTGTGTGGCCGGTGTACTATAAATCCAGGGCATCAGTCTCCTAACATTGCTTTCACTTTTTGCCATTCTCCCCCAAACATTAGTCTTCAGCCTGTATTTTCTCAGTTTCCCCAAAAATGATTTTTAAAAAAACGTCAAATCAGACAGTGATCAAGGTCTACCGCCTGACTCTGTTCTAGTATCCATCCACGTCTCTGAGGTCTTGGGGTTTATAAGAATGTGCTTATTTTCATAGTCCCATTAACATGATGTTTCAGAAGGGCCAGCTCGGTTTTGTCTTCAGTTTTCTCACCGGTGATTGTCCGGGGGTGGGGTGACAATGGAATGCAAAGGAGCATGAGTGAACTTTTCGGGATGACGGAAATACTCCATATTTTAATTGAGGTGTTATTACCTCAATGTGTCAAAATCATCAAAATTTTTACATTTCATCGTTCTTACATTATACCTCAGTAAAGTTGATTTTAAAAGTTAAACACATATACTTTGCTGGAAAATGATCCTGCAGAGTGTTTATGCCTTTATATGAATTTAGCTAATGCATTCTCTCCCCAGGGCCCTTTGCACTTTAGGATATAACTGATGATGTGAAAGGTACCAGCGAGGAAGTACAGGATGGGAATCTGGGGATGGAAGCACCTTCCTGCTTTCAGGAGGTGACACAGGCGCTCCTTATTCATAAGGCTGAGCTTGGCTTCAGATAAATAATCAGAAAGTCGTTTGTGCGAGATTTTTTTTTTTTTTTTTTTTGAGACGGAGTTTCGCTCTGTCGCCCAGGCTGGAGTGCAGTGGCCAGATCTCAGCTCACTGCAAGCTCCGCCTCCCGGGTTTACGCCATTCTCCTGCCTCAGCCTCCCGAGTAGCTGGGACTACAGGTGCCTGCCACCTCGCCCGGCTAGTTTTTTGTATTTTTTAGTAGAGACGGGGTTTCACCGTGTTAGCCAGGATGGTCTTGATCTCCTGACCTCGTGATCCGCCCGTCTCGGCCTCCCAAAGTGCTGGGATTACAGGCTTGAGCCACCGCGCCCAGCCCCTTGTGCGAGATTTTAAGAAGAGGATCCGAACTGGGACTTAGTAACTAACTCTGAAACTGCCACCTGCACTCTCTTGACGTGAACGTCAAGTCAATACTCTGTATGCTATAATTCCATCTTTCATTAAAAAGCAGGTCTACTAAGGGACCTGATTTCCATAAAATAAATGTGCTTTTTACAATGCTTGATTTGCAAGTCAGTTTCAAAAATAATTTGGCAAAGGTATCAGGGTTATTTTTACAAGATTAAAAATCAGTATTCAATAAATTATTTTACTCACTTTGACTTTTTTTTTAACCTGTCTGTGACATGTATGTCCTTTGATCCACACAATGCTGGCCAGTAGAAAACAGGCACACTCTGCTGGTGGCAGAGGGATGGGGACTGGAACCTGATCTTGGACCTTCCCTGTCTCACCTAGCTCAGCCCCCATCCTATCATGGGCTGCAGCCAAGTGGCCTTCCGGGGTTGCACTGGAAGGAGCCACAGCCCCTCCATGGAGCCATCCCAGACACAGCTCCTCCACAGAGGCCTGGTCTCAGCCCTGGAGGCCAGAAATGTGCTTCACCCACTGGCCTGCCATGGTCCAGCCAACAGAAGAGCTTTTGACTGAGAAGTAGAAACTAGGTTGTTGAGATCAGATCTCTGTTTTAGACTTCAGTACCCTAATGATGAATTTTAAAAATTAAATATTCCCTAACAAACCTCCAAGACTCTTTGTTTGGGTCAATTAAAATACAGTGGAATGTGAGAGCACATGTCAGAATTCTCCAGCCTACGTTTACTGTTGTTGTTGTTTTGAGACAGAGTCTCACTCTATTGCCCAGGCTGAAGTGCAGTGGCACAAACTCGGCTCACTGCAATATCTGCCTTTCAGGTTCAAGTGATTCTCCTGCCTCAGCCTCCTGAGTAGCTAGGACTATAGGCGCGTGCCACCATGCCCGGCTAATTTTTGTATTTTTAGTAGAGACAGGGTTTCACCATGTTGGCCATGTTGGACAGGCTGGTCTTGAATTCCTGACCTCAGGTGATCTGCCTGCTTTGGCCTCCCAAAGTGCTGGGATTACAGGCATGAGCTACCGTGTCCGGCCCAGCCTACTTTTATACTGTGAACAAAACTTCTTAGAATTACCAACTTAAGTACAACAGAAGCTTTTGAAATTAACTGGGGGGAAATTGAGTTGCTAAGTAAGGAGGAGTAAGAGCAAGAAGATCAGAAGGAACCACAACATTGAAAATGATCAAAAGGAAAGAAAATCAGGAAATTGTTCAGTGCCATACCTTCATTTCATAGCGGAAGAACTAAGGACTACAGAATTCAGGTCACCCCGACAGGACCTTAAGTCCCTCCTTGTCACCTGACCTCTCCCTGTGAGTCTCAGTGGTCCTGGTCCCACAGCAGGTGCTTGGGGACCCAGAAGGAGCCCAGGTCTCCTGACACTCAGCCCCGCTCTTATTGGGTCCCTGAATCTGGAATGTTTACTCATATTGGGGGAATTTTATATTCTTTTTCCAAAAGTTGACATCCAGCTAGGATCTGTCCTTCCTGAGAGCCTGTCACTGCCCTTTCTCTCCTCCCTGCCTGTACTCCTGCTCGCTTGGGACTCACACTCTTTGCAAAATCTTGTTTCACCCAGGGGTGTTTTGTAACTAGAGCAGGGAGTCCTTGCCTTTCATTCTGATGCATTCCCCAAAAGCAGAAAAGTGTTGTGCAATGGGAGTTTGCATTTCTGACCAAAGACTCCGCAGCAAATAAATCATGGAAACAAACAATATGTCCTTAAACCAAGATGTAACACTGTAAACCTCTACTGTCTTATAAAGTAACAATGCTGTGCTTTGAGTAGCCAGACCACATAGTAGCTGGACTCTAGACCCTAAGCAGGGATGAGGTCAGTGGCTGCTGGTCTGGGCCTTCCCCAGAAGGAAGCCTAGAGATCAAATTTTGTTTTTAAGTTCTATGAATCCCAGACATTTTTGTAAAAAAATTTTTTTATGAGACAGAGTCTCACCCTGTCACCCAGGCTGGAGTGCAGTGGCACGATCTCAGCTCACTGCAACCTCCACGTCCCAGTTTCAAGCAATTCTCATGCCTCAGACTCCCAAGTAGCTGGGATTACAGGTGTGCGCCACCATGCCCAGCTAATTTTTGTATTTTTAGTAGAGATGGGTTTCACCATGTTGGCCAGGCTGGTCTCGAACGCCTGACCTCAAGTGATCTACCCGCCTTGGCCTCCCAAAGTGCTGGGATTACAGGCATGAGCCACCATGCCTGGCTTTGTAAAAATTTTTTAAAGCTAATTTGCTTGTTTAAAAAACTAAATCCAGATGGGTAAGTTTTTTTTTAATAAAAAAAAAAATTGTGAATAAGTTGTAAAGCTTTTGATAAGTTCAGTGGCTCCTATAGACAAACAATAAATTGCTAAGTCCCAAAGTATTGCAAGATTCTGGAGAGTACTTTGTTCATACTTTGAAGAATACGCCTGATTATAAGGAAAAACAAATTACTGAAGCCTTGAAATGATGAGGTTGTTTCCATTTACTTGCACATAAAATAATGTATCTAAAACATCCAGCAACTCTCAAAAGAAGGGAGTAAAAAGCTTTTGAGAAATCAGATACAATTCATTCCAATTCAACTTGAAAATTCACAACAATCAGTCTTGCATTTTATACATCTTGAACCAAACCATGACTTTGAATAAAGGCTTCATTTGAAAACCTAACCTATGTAAGGTGGATGTTAATGTTCTTTTAAAGCAACATTCCTGTCCTAGTTGGAGGGAACTTCCCTAGGTCCTGCAGCATAAACCAGTGCCTGTCAACCAGGGAGTGTCAGGAGGATGTGCTGCTTCCTGCCGTCTCCTGCACAGGGAGCAAGGTTGTGCTGAATTGAGATATTCTAGGAAGGAGGAAGGTGTATGTGAGAAGGTGTGGCGTCCACAACAAAACTAATAAAGCATTCACAACCTTAGGTGACATGGTTTTGCTGTGTCCCCACCCAAATCTCATCTTGAGTTCCTGCATGTTGTGGGAGGTAATTGAATCACAGGGATGGGTCTTTCTCATGCTGTTCTCGTGATAGTGAATAAGTCTCACAAGATCTGATGGTTTCATAAAGGGGAGTTTCCCTGCACAAGCTCTCTTCTCTTGTCTGCCGCCACGTGAGATGTGCCTTTCACCTTCCACCATTATTGTGAGGCCTCCCCAGCCATATGGAACTGTAAGTTCATTAAACCTCTTTCTTTTGTAAATTGCCCAGTCTTGGGTATGTCTTTATCAGCAGGATGAAAACAGACTAATGCATTTGGAAACCAAGAGGCTGATGGTGTTCAGGACACACTGTCCCCAGTTATAGCACCTTGGCATTTCAGAAAATCGCAGAAGCAGGAAGGCCCCTCTCGCTTTCCCCTCCTTGCCCTTCTCTCCTGGGGCAGGTTATAAGATCCTCATTTGGGAGAGTCTGTCCCAGTACTTGGAGGAAAGGAACAGCCTTGTCTCTGAAAACACGGAGCACAGAGAAGAATCGGAATGAACAGGCCTTGCTCAGTGCCCCCAGTTTATCACCATTAGCTCACTCCTGGTTTGTCTAATCACCTCCTCCATCACTATCCACTCTTCATCAAACCAAACTACAAAATACCCAAGTTTGCCTGTTTCTTTGGGTCTTCCTTTCCTTATGATGGCTCCTGTGTCACATGAAACACATACTAAATATGTGTGCCCGCTTTCCTCTTGTTACTCTTTTGTTACAGGGAAGGGCCCCAGCCATGAACCTAGCAATGGGTGAGGAAAGAAATCTTTCCTTCCCTACTGATATGGTTTGGCTGTGTCCCCACTCAAATCTCATCTTGAATTGTAGTTCCCACAATCCCCACGTGTTATGGGAGGCACCCAGTGGGAGATAATTGAATCATGGGGGCAGTTTCCCCCCATACAGCTCTCATGGTAGTGAATAAGTCTCATGAGATCTGATAGTGAATAAGGGGAAACCCCTTTCGCTTGCCTCTCATTTTTCTCTCTTGTCTGCTGCCATGTGAGACGTGCTGTCCGCCTTCCGACATGATTGTGAGGCCTCCCCAGGCAGGTGGAACTGTGAGGCCATTAAAATTCTTTCTCTTTATAAATTACCCAGTCTTGGGTATGTCTTTATCAGCAGCATGAAAACGGACTAATACACCTACCAGGCCCAGGATTTCTTTAGCAATAAAGTGATCCATTCACCCCCAAGAAGTGGGTGGAGCTGGGAAAGGCCAGACCAACCATTCGGAATACTGTTTTTGATCTGCCCCCAGGACATGAGGATTGGCAGGGGCTGAGGGGAGTCCTCACCTCTGGCAAGGTGAACTGGAGCCCAAAGCAGGACTCCAGGCTCAGCAGAGGAACTGGAGAGTGAGCCAGGAAAGGCAGACAGAGCAGACTTGCATGCCAGGGTGGGAGAGGGCGCACGGCCTCCCACACCCTGATGAGCTGAGCCCAGTGAAAACAATGCCAGGCCTCACCTGCCTGTGCTCACAGGCTGGTGGCAGGGAGGGCTGAGCAGGTGTTGAGGTGCTCACAGGTGAGTAGGAGAGGAAAGGCAGGTGTCAACCTAAAGGCAATTGCAAAAGAGAAATGCATTGAGAGTTGTAGCACTGTATCCATCAAAAAGGAAGCTCATCTTTTACTGGGTGTCTAATTGTTTTAGACTTGACACTGCATTTGCTGCACTGATTTCTTCTCCTAACCCTTCAAGCTTGTTAAAACAGGGACTCTTTTATTTTCTTCTCCTTTGGTCAGTGCAGGGCAGCAGGGCTCACTTGCTAAGTGCTTACTGACACATGTAAGTTTATGGTTAGAGATATGAACCCGCTTGCTCTTCTGAGCCTCTGTGATTGTATTTTGGTCCTTTGCTGTCATTAGAATCAGCTGGGGAGATTTTTGTAACTCCTGCTACTCAGGCCACACCTCCTATACTTAAATCAGTATGCTCGGAGTTGGGGCTCCAGACACTGGAACTGTTTCAAACTCCCCGGGTGACTGCACTAGCAGTCACATTTGAGAACCACGGGCACGGTAAAAATCTTCCCTCAGCCTGAGCAGCCCATTAGCTTCACCTAGGGAGCTTTAACAATCACTAATGCCTAGGCCTCCCCACCCCCCATCCAGTGTTCTGACTTAATTAGCGTGGGGTGGGGCCCCTGGAACAACATTCTAACAGCTTCCAGGTGATTAGAATGCACAGCTAGGATGAGCTTCTCCTCCGAAGCATGAAGACCTACAGGATACTGCAGAGTTGCTGGGGCTGGCCCTGCCCAAATTCTCGCTTAAAACCCCCAACTTTCAATGACACTGTGGACCTGCTCTAGTGTTATTATAAGGTTTACAAATTTCTCTGCCACCTATCAGACCATTTAAAAGTTTCCATGACTTTATGGTTCTTTCCCTGTGCTTTTTATCATGATATTGAAAAATGACAGTGAAAAGCAACAGAGGCATTTCGCCAGCATGCTGTTGACGAGGTCACGCAGTTACCACCAAAGCACATGGATGGGACCCAAAGCGTCAGTCTGTGCCCACTAACGGGGACAGAAACCTACCGCGTTCGAGTTTTGACATATTTCTCGCAGTTGTTGAAAACTATGAGGCATGAAATCCAGATTTATGACTTTTTAAAAAGTTATTTGTGGATTCCCAAGACGATTATGTTCCCATCACTTATGTAGCCTTAAAAAAAAAGAAAAAGAAAAAAAACTCAAATGACGCTGAAAAAAAAAATCCAAGTTTGGCGCTCACTGACTTCCAATGTCAGTTGTCTGAATCGCATTCAGAGAAAGTCAGGGGAAAAAAAATGCATTCTGCCTTCCTTTAACTGCTAGTTTGTCATGGAGAACAGAAAGTCCCATTTGTATGTGGCTTTTGGAAAAGCTAAGCCGGGAGCGATTATCCTGATGCACTTTTACTTTTTGCATAAAATAAGAATTTGAGGAGGATGTCCCGGGAGAGTGAGCCACTTCTTATTTCCCAGGCCTCGCCTGCCATCCTCTTTGACAACATCATAGATTTTATTTTTGCTGGGAATCAGATTATCAAAGCAATGCCCCCTCACACACACACATTGCCAGGTAAACCGTAGGGGGTGGGGGGCAGTTCATGGTTGCCTTAATACACCCTGTCCTCTGCCATCACCTCCTTTTTTGTCTGGATAAGTTCTTTGGCAGTTCTCTCAACTTTTATTTCTGAAACATCCTAAAACATCTCAGTGTTAAAACCAAGGCTGATTATATAAACCATACTCCCATGCCTGACAACACATGTTTTTGTCTGAGGCCTTTACTGCCGAGAGCCATAAGGACCCTCTAAGTCATGTTCACTATTTTTACTGGCCTTGAGAGTCTCCTTGCTTTGACATGCTCTTGTCTCCGTTGTCAGACTGTTAAATGCTCATGCTTCTAGTTCTCTTAAATAGATGCAGATGTGTGGGGCTGGGTTGCCACTGAGCCTTCTTCTCTTCTGCAAGAGCTGGGATAGGGACAGAAGGTGGTTTGGAAAACACAAACCACCTTGATTTTAGGCAAACTCTAAGTTACAATCAGGTGTCTTCATTTATAACATTTAACTTTTTCTTAACCTGTTGAAGCCACGTTGTTGGCTACTGATTAGAATATCCTTTTATAACTTACCTTAAATCTCACGACTTGTTCCAACCACCCCAGAGTCTGGCGTCAACTGTCATTGCGTGCTGCTCTTGCCAGCCTTTCTGGTTCAACTCTTAGCAAAAGCCATAATCTTCCTCCAGTCTGTTTCCTTTCTGCAATGACAAAATTGCCCAGGGAAAGGAAAAAGAACAGCATCTATCATCTTTCTTTTTATCTCCCTGGTCTAAGGCTTTCTTTCCCCCATGATGAAAAACTATAATCATTCTGCTTAGAAAGTACAGACCCCTAGGCCCACTTACAAGAGAGGGATGAATTTTCAAGTCTGTTATCTCTACTTTGCCAGAGCCCGGGGGTCTCCCAGGCCAGAAGTTGACAGAACTGTCTTCATACACTTGAGACAACATCATGCCCATTTCCTTAAAACTAAGAACATAAGATGCTGATTTTTCTTACCAAAAAAAAAAAAAAAAAAAAAACCTTTCTTGTTCTTTCAAAAACTGTTTCACTGACAGTGTTTCATATTACAAAACTGAAACTTGGAACTTTTGAACTGCAAATTTAGCAGAAAATGAAGCCATGCTCTTGTGGCTTTGCTTGTCACCTCTGTTCAGATGCCTCCCAGACCCCTCTCTAGCTGCAAACTGCATGCAGAACTGTTCCTCTAAAAAAAAAACAAACTCCTGTTTTTCCTACTACGGCTACTGCTACTGCTATGCTACACACACACACACACACACACACACACACACACACACAGAGAGAGAGAGAGAGAGAGAGAGAGAGAGAGAGAGAGAGAGAGAGAAAACACTTCTGACACCAAATGTAGGGTTTTTTTCACACCAAACAATTCTGCGGTTCACTGCAGACACCAGCCGCGTGTCCTACAATCCAATTCTGACACCACCTGCCTGGAGTTAGCAGGTGAAGGACTCAGCCCCACAAGCCTGCCCCCCTCCCCATGCCAACTGCATGTCCCAGGTCTCCCTTCTAACTGACCAGCGGTAAATCAGGGGTTCCTACGACCCCCTCCTGGGATTTGTAACTTGCTAGAGCAGCTCACAAAACTCAGAGAATCACTTAACATTGACCAATTCATCACCAACAATATTATGAAAGGATGTAAAAGAGCAGCCAGAGAAGAAGTGCACAGGGCCCGGGGCCAGGCAGCGGAACACACTGAGCTTCCATGCCCTCTCAGGGGGCATCACCTCTTGCACCAGAATGTGTTCAACCCCAAAGCTCCCAAACCCTGTAATGTCAGGATTTTTAAGGAGCTTCATTACATAGGCAGTATTGATGAAATCATTGGCCATTGAGTGAACCCCAGACCTTGGGGGGGTGGGGCTGAAAGTTCCAGCCCTCCAAAGATCTGGCACGTCCCTCTGGCACTCAGCCCCCAGCCTCCGGGAGCCACCTCACTAGCATACGCTCAGGTAGGGTTGGAGAGGGCTTGTGACAAATGATGAAGGACATTCTTCTGCCTGCATTGCTAGGGGAATTCCAAGGGTTTTAGGGGCTCAGTGCTAGGAACCCGGGGCAGAAACCAAATACACATTTCTTGTTACAGCAGTGTCACCCCTTCACTCTGCCTAATTTGGTGACTAGCTGCCGCATCAGATTATGCCTATTTAAGCCAAGCCCCGATCCCCATGGCCAACCTCCTCTCCTTCCCAGCCAGCCCACTTCCCAGGCATAATAACTCTTCTGCCCCTGGCTGGAGAGTTGTACTGAGGCTTTCATCCTCCTCCACATGCCGCCTGCCAGTGCTGCTGCCTGTCTTTTGAGGGCTGCTTGAGGTTCACTACCCCTTTCTCCATTACCTCTGCGACCTGGCTAATCCACATCCTCCCCGACCCATGCTCTTCAGCACCAGTGCCTGCCCTGCTCGGCACATGTCCTCATCCCTGCAGCCTCCACCCTGGTCTTCCTGACCCCCACTGCCTCCAGCACCGCTGGTTGAGGACCTGCTCTGGCTCTCTCTGCCCAGCTGGCTGGCCTGCCTCTGTTCCAACCTCCCCTGCCTGGCCTGGTGTTCTGGGCGCCTCCTCCGCTCACATCGCCGCTTCACCTGCTTTTGCTATCTGTGCTTTCCATGTCCTGCTCCTTCTCCCAGCTGGTGGTGCCTCCGAGAAGAGGACTGAGAACCACCTGTGACCCCCGCAATTTCACAGGCATGGTGGGAGCAAAGGCAGAGGGTGTGAGTTTAGTGGGCATATGCCACTCTTTCAAGAAGTTTTGCTACAAAAAGATGCAAAGGAAGTGAAGAGGGAAGGGGTTTGCAGGGTGGGAGAAATAACAGCATTTTTGTTGTTGGTTATTTTGACTGTTTTGAGCCAAAACATAACAAACAAGACAGAAGGAAGACCTGATGGAGCATGTCCTTGAGAAGACGAGAGTAACGGGGTTGGCCTGGTGGGAGATCAGCCTTCCTTATGGGGGTTATGGGGGTTCCTGTCCAGCAGCCTGGGGTTCTGGGGAAGGCAGGCCTGCAGCAGGTGTCAGGTGCTGGGGAGCAGGAGACATCTGTTACTTCACTGTCCTCAGTGGGGAGCCATGGCTGAGCATGAGAAAGGGCTTATAGGCTGAAGGCCAGGCAGGTGAGAATGGGCAGTGAGGAGGGGAGGATGAGCCAGGTAGAAAGAGTGGTTAGAAACACAGAGGGCCACACGGCCAACGGTCAGGGGATTAGCACACCAGCCAGACCCACCCACAGCGCTGCCCGTGCAGAGACGCTTGGCATCTGAATTTAACCTGGGTCTTGGTTTGACTGAGCCCAACGTGGAGAGAAGGGCCAGGGAGTCACAGAGGGGTGGTGGGCTATGTGCTGGTTTAGGGGCTAGGACATGGAGGGGTGAAAGCGGGAGGCAATCGCGTCCACTGGGCAGGGACCCGTGGCTGCTGACAAGGGGAGAGGTGGTTGCTACAGAGGAAGCTGCTCGGGATTCTGCAGTTCCCCAGGGAGAGAGGAGCCCGAGACTGGGGGGTGAGGGGATTGGAAGGGGCACCTGTGGATGTCCTGAGACTTCCCGGAAGTGGGACAAGATCAGTGACGGAGACAGAGGCAGCATCATCAGGGCCGAGAGGAGTGACAGTAACAGCGAGGTGAAGTGGGCGGCCCCGTCTGGCAGCACAGGGTTTGGAGCTGTCTTGTAGAGGGCAAGGGAACAGGATGCTTTGAGGTGGCAGCCAGGAGCAGGGATGGTTTTGACTGCAAATGGAAAAAGTGTGATGCAGAGTTTCAGGAGCCTTCATGTCTTCCTGGTCTGAAGACCTTTTTTATTGTTACCGGATCGAGGTGATTATCAGAATAGTTAATGGTGTGCTCCGTTCCTATTTCTCTAGTTTTTCTAAGGTCCAGGGACTGCAGGCATCATTGTTCCTTCTCCCTGGTGCCAATGACCAGTTAATTCCAACTTTGATGGACTCAGTGCAGGCCACATTGTTACGTGTAACTCTACACTGAGAATTATTTGAGAAAGTTAAACTCCTAAAAATGTTTCGTTTTTCCAAATGGTGGCCTCTGGGTCTGCCTTCACCTCTTTTGCAATGATCACTACTAGGATCTGCTTTCGGAAACGGCTGTGCAGAGCCGGGGCTTTCATCACAGCTTGGCTGCTTGGACAGGACTCATGATGGAGAACGGTCAGGTGTCCCGGGTTTCAGATGCCTGCATCCTCCCGTGGGTGGTGAGGGGCCTGCCTCCTTGATAGCTTTCCACTGCCAGGCTGGCACCCCCTCCCCTCACCCCCATCTCCTCCAGAGGAAGACCAACTTAATCAAATCTTATCACAAATCTATAGCTGCCTCCTGGAGAAAGCCTGCCTTCTGTCCCCCTCTTGTCCCTCCCTGTGTGGAGCCAGGCCCTTTGTCCAGGGCCCATGTGGCTCGGTGGATGGTCTTTCTAGGTCATCAGAGGAGATTAGCAAACACACATGTCCGCTGGCCTAAGGCCCAGTCTGCAGGCAGCCTTAGGAATAATCAGCGTGACTTGTCTCTATAGTTCAATGCCTATATCTGCCTCTCAGTTGGTATTGAACCTGGGGGAAAAAAAGATGGATTATTCATTGGAAACCTCAAAACCTCCACAGCTGAGCTTTCTTACAAATGCCTGTGTGGCCCCCGAGGTATCTTAGTGTTCACCTCCCTGTTTGCACACAGGAAGTCAGACACATTACTGGATTCCTGGTGAGTTTGACTTTTCATTCTGTCTTGAATCTCCCTCCCTTCCCCAACCCCATACCCTACCCTACTTCATTCCTTTTTCTTGGGTCTTCCTGATCTCAGCCCCTCCGCCTGTTCTCCACGTTGCCTGAAAAGTGAGTCTCCTGACACCCAGATCCCCCCATGGCCTCGTCTGCTCAGGTTTCTGAGGTCCCCAGTGACCATGCTCACACTGTGTCATCACGAGTGGTCTGGTCCACACCTCATCACTTGGCGTGCATGTAAATGTTTTAGCAAGTTAGCTCTTGCAATTATGGCCTGCTGAACCCCTCGCCCCTCACTCCCAGTGACCCTGGGCTGCACTCACGCATGCCGTGGGCCTTCAGACACCCAGGTCTCAGGACCTGAGGGGCTCCTGTGTGCTTTCCGCGAGGAACCGTCTTTCTGCTCACGACTCCATATCACATACCAACATCATGAAGTCCTCCCTAAATGCCCCAAGCCCACTCCGGCTCCCACTTTTCTGTCCGTGAAACGTCTGTAACTTCTAGAGTATCCTGAAGAAGCAAAGACTGTGTCCCTCCATTTTTGTATCCTCAGAACTTAGCCTGATACTCACAGTGAAATGAGTTCACTTAACGACACAGCAAACGAATGTGCAGGTACTTCTGCAGGGAGTGCTGTGGGGATGAGTGCCCTGGTTCTGTGGCTCAGCCCTGAGTTGGGGTCAGGAGGCAGGCGCTGGGAAGAGGATTTTGTGTCTTAGGAAGCACAGGAAGGCCTTTCTAGGATCCCGGAAAAAATGGAAAGTAGACCAATGTGAGCGTTAAAAGAACACATTTTATCTTTTAAATGTATGTACAAAGTACAATTGACTGTTTTGTATACAATTCTATGAGTTTTAACACATATAGATTAGTGTCACCACTAATTATAAGATTGTAGGGAACTGGGGGAAAAAAGGCGTGCATTAAGGAATGCTATGGCGTATTTGGGGGACAGAGAACAGGCTTGATGAGGACAGAGTCTATTTAAAAGAGACAGTGGGCACTGTGATTGGAGGGGAAGGCGGGGTGGGGTTTTAGAGGACCCCGAGTGCTGGGCTACAGGATTCAATAAAGTTATTAATGAGATTGTCCGCATTGTGGATTCAGAAATATTTATGTCATACCTTGAGGGGGGTGTGAGTAGATTGTGCTGATGATTGCATAACTCTGACTAGACTAAGAACCACTGAGTTGCACCCAGAATTTGCATTACTGAGTGCTTTACCAGTTAGGAAGGTTTCGCTTACTCCATACTTTAAATCTAAGGTGCCTTGACTGTAAGGCCTGCCAGTGTTTCCTGGGCCGCTCAGAGGAAGAACGCTGTGAGTGAGAACTACAGCCCTGTAAGACACGTCCTGTATTGTTGTTGAGATGGGAAAGTGCATCTTAAAACTGTTAGAGAGCCAAGAAGTGACTTTAAAGGGTGAGCTCTACCTAGAGGGAAAAGCAAATGCACTAATTGAAATCCAACACCCTGGGCTGGAGTCAATGAACCGTCAACCACCCGTGGGGCTTCCCTTCTTGGTGATGGATAAATAGCTGGGATTCCTTGAAGCTAGAAGCCGCGGGGACATTCTGTTCTGCTTAGCTTTGTCAACAACACAGTCTGCCTTAAAGGACTTGTAGGTAAATAGATTTGGAGAGTCTGAGCTAAAACCCATTAAATCAGATGAAGACACGAACGCAAGCACAGGCAATGTGTTTTAAAGCAAAGCTAATGTCCCTTCGGCCTTAACTGACACACTTGCCTGGCAGTCCTCACCCTCTGCAACCCAGGGCTCCTAGGAGAAGCTCATGGCAGAGAAAGTCCTCTGGCTTCTGCCACTGCCTCCGCAACTTACATGTACACATCAGTGTATATCCATGGGTATGAAATGGTCATTTTATGTCGCCATTAGCAGAGGAAAGCAGGAACTCTCTCAAACCCCACCCAAAATTCACTCTGACTATGGAGCAGTCCTGTTTATTTTGGAGGCCACTTAACCCTGGAGCAGCCCATAAGCTCCACTTAATCACCTTTTCTTTCATGATTTCTTTTAAAGAGACATCTTGGGTTCTGTCGGGGAACATTCGTGCTTCATTGAAAAACTCCATTTGAGGCCTGCTCACAGCCTGCCAGCTTATCTGCTTGCAGCCTTCATTGCTTAGGAGCTGTTTTACAGCTTCGTAAGTTGTAAAGAGCTGCTGGCGATGCAAACGCGCCTGTCTATGGGCAGGAAATGAATTCTGTCTGGTAGAGGGAATGCTCCCTACCTTGTAGGAAAGCCAACTTTTTTGTCCATTCGCAAGTTTATTTTAGTATTTCTCATCTATAAATGTGTTCTTCAGATTGTCCTTTGAACCAGTTATAGCATCTGAGTTAAGTAAAATGAATACACTGTGTTTATTTTATACCTGTATGAAAGCTATGTTTTTTGTTTTTTTGAGACAGACTCTCGCTCTGTCGCCCAGGCTGGAGTGCAATGGCGCGATCTCGGCTCACTGCAACCTCCTCCTCCCGGGTTCACGCCATTCTCCTGCCTCAGCCTCCCGAAAGTTATGATTGTTTTAAAAATTATCTTTTAACTGTTTTTAGCTAGAAACTCCTGGGTCAATATATAAATAGATGAGCCTGGTTATCTCTGATGTTCTCATTGAGATAACAACAAAAATAAAACAGCACAACGCCACCCAGCTATCGTTCCCCAACTTACGCCTGTCCCCTCCACATGTCCTGCATGCACTCCTGTTTCTGGGGTGTGTGCGTGCGTGCGTGTGTGTGTGTGTGTAAAGGTTTGCAGTGAAATTAGAATCATTGGTTTTTTGTTGGGGGTGGGGAGTTGTTTTGTTTTGAGACAGGGTCTCATTCTGTCGCCCAGGCTGGAGTGCGGTGTCACAATCACAGTTCACTGCAGCCTCAACCTCCCAGGCTCAAGTGATCCTCCCACCTCAGCCTCCCAAGTAGCAGGAACTATAGGCATGTGACACCATGGTGGGCTTGCTTATCTATCTATCTATCTATCTATCTATCTATCTATCTATCTATCTATCTATCTAGACAGGTCTCCCTATGTTGCCCAGGCTGGTCTCAAACTCCTGGACTTAAGCAGTCCAATTGCCTCAGCCTCCCAAAGTGCTGGGATTACAGCTGTTAGCCACTTAGCCCAGCTGAAATCAGAGTTTAGAGCACGTTGCTGTAAATTGCGATTACCAAGGGGATTGAAAAATCAATGAAAATAATGAACAGCAAGTTGACTTCAGAATCTGTGCCTTTGAGGCTTTTCCCCTTGATCTCCAGGTAACACATAGGCTCCCTGGCGAGAGCCAGTGGTGACACAGTGAGAACACCGTCTGCTGCATCTAATGTTTACAGCTTGTAATTCACAACTAACTTTTTAAAAAAGTACCAGTGCTGGGGAAATGGTGCTTTGCTGGATAGGAAAATTGGCCAAGATCAGAATTCTGAAGGCAATGTCACGGCACAAAGAAACTAGCTACTGAAATCACATCCTCAACATCCGAGAGGTTGACTTCCTTTTCTACTGCATTAGAAAAAGGTTTATTTACTGCTTATCCATACAGTAAGATAGAGATTTGATCTCATTTTTTGGTTAAGAACAACCATATCAAATTGTGTGTGTGTGTGTGTGTGTGTGTGTGTGTGTGTGTGTGCATTTTACAGAATTTTTAAAAATACACAGAGAACTCTTCACAGTTGTTAACTCTGGTAAATGGTGGGAGAGGCGGGGTGAGAACTGATCATAGTCTCAACGATGAACAAGATATTTTCAAAAATAGGTGGATTATTTAAAATTATTATTATTAGGATACTTTGGGCTTCTAGAAACAAAAACTTAACAAAAAAGTCACTTAAAGAATTTAGGTTTGTTTTTTTTTCTGACATAAAACAAAATAAAGGATGATTTCAGTTTGGTCCGTCAGTAACTTAGAAGTGTTCTTCAGGACCCAGAGCTTTCCGCCTTCCCACTGGGCCATTTTCAGCGTGTCCCATGGCCTCTGGGGGCTTCAGTGATCCAGGCATAATATTAGACATGACAGTGTCGAGCAAAGAGAAGTATTTCTGCTTATGCATCTGTTTATAATAGTGAGAAAAACTCCCTCAGAATCCCACCAGCGACTGATTCTCAGGTCGCACTGGCCAGGATTGAGGCCAGCTGTGCCATGCTTAGCTCAGTCATTTGCATTATCACTGTGATTAGCTTGGACCAATCCTGGGACTTCTCCTTGGGCTTGAACACATGGCCAGGTGGAGGTTGGTGCCCCCAGAAAAAGTCTTTGTTCTGCCAACAAAGAAGACACAGACAACAGTGTCTAACAGGAAAAGCCCCTTTTTACTTTATGCCCTTCCATAGTATTGCTTCAACAATCAAATACTCTATTTTATTTTATTTTTTGAGACAGAGTCCTACTGTGTCACCCTGGCTGGAGCACAGTGGTACCATCTCTGCTCACTGCAACCTCTGCCTCCTGGATTCAAGTGATTCTCCTGCCTCAGCCTCCTGAGTAGCTGGGATTACAGGCGCCCACCAAAATGCCCAGCTAGTTTTTGTATTTTTAGTAGAGATGGGCTTTCTCCATGTTGGTCAGACCAGTCTCGAACTCCTGACCTCAAGTGATCCACTCACCTCGGCCTCCCAAAGTGCTGGGATTATGCTGGGATTACAGGCGTGAGCTACCACGCCTGGCCTTTTTTTTCTTACATAGAGTTTTGCTCTTGTTGCCCAGGCTGGAGTGCAGTGGCACGGTCTCGGCTCACTGCAAGCTCCACCTCCCAGGTTCACACCATTCTCCTGCCTCAGCTTCCTGAGTAACTGGGACTACAGGCGCTTACCACCATGCCCGGCTAATTTTTTGTATTTTTAGTAGAGACGGGGTTTCACTGTGTTAGCCAGGATGATTTTGATCTCCTGACCTCATGATGCACCCACCTCAGCCTCCCAAAGTGCTGGGATTACAGGCATGAGCCACCACACCCGGTCCCACGCCTGGCTAATTTTTTGTATTTTTAGTAGAGACAGAGTTTCACTGTGTTAGCCAGGATGATCTTGATCTCCTGACCTTGTGGTCTGCCCACCTCAGCCTCCCAAAGTGCTGGGATTACAGGGATGAGCCACCACGCCCGGCCAAATACTTTCATAGTGAACTTTCTGAATGTGTGTGTGTCCTACTCTAAGACGAAAGATATTCTTTCTTGATCCCGTTTCCATGCAGCTTGGCCCCATGATTCTAGGGACCATGGCTTTTTCTTGCAGTGTGACTCACAATTTGCCAAAGCAAATCTCTTGTCTTGCATCAGCTCAGTCTCTTTGTCTGCAAATTAAATCAATAGCCCTTTTTACAGCCTATCTCCCAGGACGTACTGCTAAAAATACTCACAAAGTCACCATCCAGGAAGAATGATTTGCCCCTGCTGCCACTGTCTCCTGGAAGTCACATGAAAGTTGCTGAGGCTCGGTATATATTATGCTGTAAAATTCAACGCAAGGGAAGAGAAAAAGCAAATTCCTTGAGCAGATTTAAGTGTATTGGGTCTAATCCATTGATGCTGGAGCTATATTTTCACAGTAGGATCCTCTTTTGTTAAATATTAGAGTAGTATGAAAACCTAGCAGAAAAATAGTTCACTGTTTCTCTGATTTTGTGAGCGATGTGGGCTGTGGAACTTACTCTTTGCTGCTCTTCCCCCAACTCCACCCTACCCCTACCTCCAAGTTCAACCTTGTCTGCTGCCCCTGACTAAGATGACCCCAACCTCACTGCACCCCAGGTTATACTCCTCTGAGAACGCCCCTTCATCCCTCCCCCCACATACATCCCCTCAAATCTCTAATTTATGTGAACCATTCATTTCAGATATTGCAGGGAAAATATGCAAAACAAAATGTGGATGGCACATAACCCACAGCATCTCTCAGAGGGTGTTTATACTCAAAAAGAAGGCTTTACCAACCCATAGTTAGGAAAATGCGTGTTCAGAGTAACTGGGCCTTCCCGCAGGCCTCCGGGTCAGCCAGATGACCACACGTTGCCAGAAGGAGAAGCAGAGCAGCTTCACATCCCTGTTTCTGAAATGTTTCCCAACAGCTCGTTGAAACAACCTCGAGACACCTCTCTCCCGCAAACCTAGTGTGTTTTGGGAACGGCTCGAGGAATTCTCCTTCTGCATTGCCTCACTGTCCCTTTCCCCGTCCAAACCAGGGTATTGGATTTACAGCATTTCTTAGATTCTATAAAAGTCCTTTTCTGCCAAGAGCCTGGAGCACGCTGGATTGAACGACTCTCTTCCAGCACAGCCGGCATTTGCAGTGCATTAGAATCTTGCCGTCACTTGCACACGTCACCAAGTTACTTTAGCCGGAGTTCAGCCTAGCTACGGCTCTGCTCTGCTCTGCTAACAGTTGCTTTCCAATATTTTGTTTGAGGATTTGTAATAATTCAAAGGCCTACACTACTTTTTTTTTTTTTCTAATTTATGTCCTTGAGTTTTACTCATGGATACTTCAGAAAATGTCAGTTTTATGTCATTAATGTCATCATCTTCTCTGGGTTCTCAGAATTCGAAATTCACAGGAGCATGGCAGCCTTACATTCAGTCTATTCTTTTCCCAAAAAAGGAAGTAAACCGCAACAGTTCACCTACGCTGTGGAGACTGAAGTGGTCCCACCTCTGTAATTCTCTCTCTGTCTGCCCCACAGCTGTGCCGAAGGGAGTGCCACTTGTCTGCAGGGCTGTACCGCGGAACCCTCTTTGCCGACCAGCCAGTGATGTTTGTCTCGCCTGCCAGCAGCCCCCCAGTGGCCAAGCTCTGTGAACTAGTCCACCTGTGCGGAGGCCGGGTCAGCCAAGTCCCCCGCCAGGCCAGCATCGTCATCGGGCCCTACAGCGGAAAGAAGAAAGCAACAGTCAAGTATCTGTCCGAGAAATGGGTCTTAGGTAAGAACCTGGGCACAGAGACACTGTTGTGTGGTCCAGATCTATGAACAGGTTTCCAGGGAGGGCGGCGTCATGCTCACACCCCCCACGCTCACACCCCCTTCCACGCAGCTGGGGCACCTGGGTTGGTGTCCCAGCCTCCAACATCTGCCCTGGCAGCGTCATGTGGTCACCCTCGGCATTCCCGCTCCTTGCTGTCAGCAGAAGCACAGTTCACAAGGAAATGGGAACTCTAACTGGACTCCCCACTTGACTTTCCTGGCTCGTGTGAAAAACCCAGTCCACCCAAAGCCACCCCAAGCCACCCCTGTGGACGCAGGCTCTCCAGGCACCCACTTAGACCCTCCCTCCCCAGTGCCTCCTTGTCCTACTTCAAGAGTCCCTGGCAGCGCCCGGCGTTAGGGCCCAAGCCCCCGTCCCTGTCATCCCCTCTCCCAGGTACATCTCATGATCACTCCATCTGCTCATGTGCTCGAAGGGCGTTAAAGACGTAAAAGGACTCCATCTTTTATTTCACAAAGTGAGCACAGTGTGACCGTAATGTCCCGCTCTGGCATTCATGGAGTTGCGCCAGGTGCCGTGTGCAATTCTGGGGAGGAAGAGGTGGTAGGAGCTCAGCTGTGACCGGAGGAGGCTGGATCCACGCCATGCTCACACGCGGGCTCCAGGAGACTTGCAGGTGATCCCCGGAGAAGGGGGTTGAGGAAGAGTGTGAAGCAAGGATGGCCTGGGGAATGCGGAGGAGGCAGGGGCAGCATCTGTGCCACAACTTACGCACCCTGTGGTGGAGTCACGTGTGGCAGGACAAGCCTAGGGCTCCACTGTGGGTGAATCCCACATCCTCCTCCACAGGGTTGTGATAAACGTGTTAGTTTGCTTGGCCTGCCATCACAAAATACTACAGACTGGGTGGCTTCAACAACACACATGGTCTGTCAGTTCTGGAGGCTGGAGGTCTAAGAGGGGGTATCGGCAGCGTTGGTTTCTCCTGAGCTTGCAGACGGCTGCCTTCTTCCTGCAACCTCACGTGGCCTTTCCTCCGTGCACACACATCTCTGGTGTCTCCGTGTGTGTCCGAATTTTCTCTTCTCTAAGGATACCAATCAGATTGGATTAGGGCTCACCCAGTGGCATAGTTTTATTTGCTTTTATTTATTTTTTTGAGACAGTGTCTCGCTGTGTCACCCAGGCTGGAGTGCAGTAGCACGATCACGGCTCACTGCAGCCTCAACCTCTCTGGCTTAAGCTGGAACTACAGGTACATGCCACCACGCCCAGCCTTTTGTGTGTGTGTGTGTGTGTGTGTGTGTGTGTGTGTGTGTGTGTGTGTGTGTGTGTGTAGAGATGGGGTTTCCCTGTGTTGCCCAGGATGGTCTCAAACTCTGGGGCCTAAGCGATCCTCCTGCTTTGGCCTCCCAAAATGCTGGGATTGCAGGTGTGAGCCACTGCACCCGGCCCCAGTGGCATCATTTTAACTTGTCTTATTCAAGGCACCATCTCCAAATAGTCTCATCCTGAGTTACTGAGGGTTAAGACATCGACATATGAATTTTGGCCAGACACAATTCAGCCCATAACAGTGAATCACTCCAGTTTCAGCACCTGGGGCCAAGATCCTTACCTGGCTTTAGAGGTGCATCCTCTCTCTCTCTCTCTCTCTCTCTCTCTCTCTCTCTCTCTCTCTCTCTCTCTCTGCCATTCTCTCATTCTTTTTCTCTCTCTTTGCTTCCATCTCTTTCCATGTTTCTTATTCAGTCTCCTTTTTTAGTACTTCAGCTTGTCTCTAAATCCTGAACTTCTGGCTTTTCTCACCCCCTGCTAAACATTATCCTTTAATAGACAAGTAGATACTGTGTTTGTCCAAGTTACATTCATAGTTAACTATGGACATTTTACAAACATCTCTTACATGATTGATGCTCATCCTTTCATATATTTTAAAAGCATGGCAATCAAAAGTAATTTTTTACTCTGGCACAGAGTAATTCATCTTTTGCCTGGAAACTAACTTCCAAAAACAAAAACTATGATTTTAGCTACAGTCCAAAAGCTAAGAGGCTGTTTACTGTTTTCTAAATGCCAAGAACATAACCTTCAAAACATCCTATGTTCTGAAACAGAGGTTGTTGTTTTGTTTTTTTGGAAAAGTGTATTATCAAAATTCCACTGACTGCAGAACAGAACTGGGCCTGAAGGCGTCTGGCCAGCTGACAGAACTGTGCACACGATTGATATCCACGGTGCCTACCAACAGGCAGTCTTTTTGGAGTTTGGAAAGCATGTGCCGTGCAGGGCCTGAGCCTGCCTCTGTTTCCAGGTTGGGTGGCTCTGACGGCTCCTTCCTGTGGCTCCTGCATCCTTGTGTGGAGTCACGCTTGCTCGGCGGCTGCTCACTTCCTCCGGTTGTTTTGCCGCTGGGCTCTCCCGCCCGTGGGTTTTCAGGAGGTGAATGTCTATCTGCTTAACCCCAAGGCTTCGTTCCCACAAAGCCCTTCAGAGTTCTCTGACTTCCAGGGCTGGGCCACAGGCCCCAGCCTCTTTTTCTTTCCTCCTGTAACGTGTGTCCTGTTTCTGATTTCTCACCAATTATGCCATCTGCGTGTGCCCTTGGTAACATCTGGGTATTGTGTGTGCTGCAGCCTTCACCCATGTGAGACGAGTCCCCTCACTCGCCGGCCACTGGACCCCAGTGTAGTGGGCGTCTCCAGTACCAGGCTCTCCAGCCCACACTCTCTGGGATGTAAGATCACATAGTTTGCAAGTATTTATTGGCTTGTTATTTTTCTTTTTGTGAATTGAATTCCAATCCAGTAGCTGCAGCTATGTACAAATAAAGGAGGGTTTATTTTTCTGTCCGTACATACTTCTGGCCTTTCTCACCCTCCGCTAAACATTATCCTTTAACAGACAAATAGATTTTTTTGTATTTTTCTCTTTGTGAATTGAATTCCAATCCAGTAGCTGCAACTATGTACAAATAAAGGAAGGTTTATTTTTCTGTCCATACATACACTTGTAAACCTACGGAACACACGGTCCAGGGCATTGCATTTCCTGCCTCATCCAGGTCCAGGTTGGCCATTTGCTTATTCTCTAACCAGAAGCAAATCACATACTTTTTTTTTTTTTTTTTTTTTTTTTTCTGAGATGGAGTCTCGTTCTGTCACCAGGCTGGAGTGTGCAGTGGCGAGATCTCAACTCACTGCAACCTCCACCTCCTGGATTCAAGTGATTCTCTTGCCTCAGCCTTCCCAGTAGCTGGCACCTGCCACCATGCCTAGGTAATTTTTGTATTTTTAGTAGAGATGAGGTTTCACCATGTTTGCCAGGCTGGTCTCAAACTCCCAACCTCAAGTGATCCTCCTGCCTCAGCCTCCCAAAGTGCTGGGATTACAGGCATGAGCCACTGTGCCTAGCTGAAATCACCTATTTTCTGTGGAATGCATTTACTTCATATATAAAACAGAGTGATAATCTCCACCTTGCTTATCCCACATGTTGGTTAAAGGAGAAAACACAGAGAGTGCAAATGCCCTGTGGCAGACATAGGCTTGTTAAGTATGGCAGATAGACAGTATCCATGGATGTGTCCTCATCATCCCTTCAACAAAGCACATTGTGTCTTTTGGAGACTTTTTTTCCTCCCATTAATTTCCATTATAACAAATGCTTCTCTGGACAATATGTCATTCTCAAAATATCGCAATATTGAAAAACTAGGAATATATCAAACCATTTTAAAGCATCAAATTGAAAGAAAAAGTTATTTTGTTTAAATTAAATTATGAAAAGACAATACTCCAAAGAAATCAATTAAATTTATTCAAACTGGAATATCAGCCGCCGCGTAAGATGCCGCGTAAGATGCCGCGTGAGCCGCCGCGTGAGCCGCCGCGTGAGCCGCCGCGTGAGCCGCCGCGTGAGCCGCCGCGTGAGACGCCGCGTGAGACGCCGCGTAAGCCGCTGTGTAAGATGCCGTGTAAGATGCCGTGTAAGATGCCGTGTAAGATGCCGTGTAAGCCGCTGTGTAAGATGCCGTGTAAGATGCCGTGTAAGATGCCGTGTAAGATGCTGTGTAAGATGGGGCCCCTGGGCAGCTAAGAGGAGTGTGAGCTGGGCATGGCGGCCCATGCCTGTTGTCCTAGCGACATGGGAGCTTGGCTTGAGCCCAGAAGTTCTAGGCTGCGGTGAGCTATGATCCCACCACTGTACTCCAGCCTAGGCGACAGCGCAAGACCCCATCTCTAAAAAGGAGAAAAAAAAAGAATCATTTTTCAGTACCTTCATATTCTTTCTGTATCTTACAGTCTTGTTTTGGAGATGCCATAAAGTCACGGGGGTGGAGAACCAGGAGTCTTTTTTTAGCCACTAGGCACCTCTCTGAGAAGTTTCTTTTCTTTTCCTTTCTTTATTATTATTAGTTTTTTTTGGCCAGAGGAGTGAAAGGAAGGTAGGCACTAAAACCACAGCTCTTCCCCTGGGACTGCAGCATCCTAGCACCACCGTCCTCCCGCAAGCCTTTTGTTCCTGCGTGGTCTGTATCTCAAGACCAACAACTCCGTATCTACAAACATAAAAATTGTTAGTGATTATTTTACTTGTAAGAATTTCTTTTGACCTCAGCTCTGAGGTGACCCTCAGCTCGCCCACCACCCCAGCTGCCCCACCTTGCTGGCATAGAACAGGGGCTGGAGGTGTGAAGTCACCAAGCAGGGCTCAGCATACAAAATGTAAGCCACGCCTCACTCACTTGCTCCCTGGAGAATTTCATCTGCGCCGCATTGCCTAATAACGGGGTTATCGGAAAGGTCATGATTACGTTCCCTATTCATTCCCTGGAGTCTTTTTTCCCTGAAACTGTATTGTACTTGGGCCAAGATTCTTGATGAATCATTCAACCAGAAGGAGAAATGGGGTTGTTGTTGGTTGTTTTTTTTTTTTTCTTTTTGAGAGAGAGCACATTTGTGGGTGGTTGAATATGGAAAAAAATAAACAGGAAAACAAAAATGAAATTCCTGGCCCTAGGAAATAAAATGTTACCTTTACCTGATATTGGTAACATATTATATTTGAAAGCATTTGCTAATGATTGCATTTTCCCCCCAACACTCCCATGACATATAATTCCCATTTTACAAGTCACGAAACGAAGACCCTGGGGCCTGAAGGAACTCGGCTGGGGTGAGGATGTTAGCCCTTGGGTGGGGCTCTGCGCCCCGGCACGGTCCTCAAGGGTCTGTGACATTTGTGCTGTGGTCAGCTCTGTGCACTCTTCCCTCCCTGCTGCTGTTATCACGAAAGGCTGGCTTGGCCTTTCTCATAGGCGTATTTCCACTCTCAGGCGCCCTTTTATTGTCTGGGCTCCATTCAAGTGATAAGACATACATTTATGCTATTGTGGGAACATAATGTAATATTCTCAACAGCACTGCCAAAAAAAAAAAAAAAAAGTTTAGCCTCCGCATGATTTCCTTATAACTTATAAAGAAAATTTGGTTTGAACATGTCCCCATGTCAATGTTTTCAGGAAAAAGATCCGATAGCATGCAGGCCTTCTCATGCTGACCTGGCTCATTCATCGTTTCCCCTAACAACTGACCAGAAAAATGCACGATGCTCCCATGGGGCCACTCGGGAGGCCTCAGGCCGTCAGGCTTCCTGATTCAGTAGATACATGAGGCTTGATCAGAGTCACCACAGTCCACATTTCCATTGCCTCAATAAGGAACCAGTCGCAGAGAGGGAAGGCCGTCTGCAGAAGTTGTGGCAAGTGGCAGAGAGGACGGTGAGGATGGGGACTGCCCCTTTCCAGCCCCTCTCCTCCAAGGACAGCCTCATTTTATCCCCACCCAGGTTTCCACACCCAGGAGCTCAGCAACCAATCAGAAAATGTTTGTAGATTTCGAAGACACAATTCAGACAATATGAAGAATTATTTTTCCTTTTAGTTGTTCTCAAAACAGATGAACTCTACCAGGATATAAATGAATGAGAACTAAAACTGGTAGAATTTGGTAATGTCAACATCTGATATGTTTAGGCTTTTAAATATGTATATACAGCCAGGCGCAGTGGCCCATGCCTGTAATCTCAGCACTTTAGGAGGCCAAGGCAGGTGGGTCGTTTGAGCCCAGCAGTTCAAGTCCAGCCTGGGCAACATGGTAAAATCTCGTCTATACAAAAAAATTACAATAATTAGTGGGTATGCTGGTGCAAGCCTATAGTTCCAGCTACATGGGAGGCTAAGGTGGAGGATCACCTGAGCTCAGGGAGGTCAGTGCTACAGTGGGCTGTGATCACACCACTGCATTCCAGCCTGTGCAACAGAGTGAGACTCTGTCTCAAAAAAGATATATATATATATATATAACTATATATATATATAGTTTAAAAATTAACTGCTAGCTCCTAAAACAGTATTTCACCATTAGCTTTGGAAAGGTTTGCCCAGAAAATGAATTTCTAAGCACTCCCTTTATTGCATTTATTGGTCAAACTAATGGTCCTAGATGGTTATCTTTGAAATTTCCTAAACTTTTGGGTCCCTGTCGTTAAACTTATGCCAACAGAACTCAACTCACTGGATGTGAATTGTATCAGAGATGTAAAGGTTTAAAAGCATAGGCCGGGTGTGGTGGCTCATGCCTGTAATCTCAGCACTTTGGGAGGCCCAGGCAGGTTGATCACCTGAGGTCAGGAGTTCAGACCAGCCTGGCCGACATGGTGAAACCCCCGTCTCTACTAAAAATACAAAATTAGCCGGGCCTGATGGTGTGTGCCTGCAGTCTCAGCTACTCAGGAGGCTGAGACAGGAGAATTGCTTGAACCTGTGAGGCAGAGGTTGCAGTGAGCTGAGATTGCACCACTGCTCTCCAGCCAGGGCAATAAGAGCAAAACTCCATCTTGAAAAAAAAAAAAAGTTTAAAAGTATATTAAAAGCAGACAAAAAAATAATAGTAAAAACCTAGAACACAGAAGTCAGCTGTCTATTCAATTCAGAATAAGAAATATTGTAGACAAGGCAACATTTTATATCCATTAGAAATGTGGTTGGTTTGAGAACTGAAACCAGCCATGCATATGCTGCTCCAAGCATTTTGGTTGTGGCAGGAAACTTTGAAGACTATTTTGCTGTACGAATTCACAAAGCCCCCCGCAAACACTCCCATGCTTAGGGGTGAATGCTCAAGTGTGTCACAGCTGCCTTGCAGCTCTGAGGATCAGAAAGGTTAATGGACATAAAAGAAACTTCAAAGCTCAACCTCCTAATGGGAAGCTGCCCTTGGTTTTAGGCTGTCTTTGCTTATTGACCGACTTAATTCATGCTTTGGGTTATGACTGTAGGAGAGATTTTTCTTGTGTCTTTGGAGCATGCTGAACTTGTGTTCCTTTTTGTTATTGCACATTAGGCAGTCAGTGTTGAACCTAAAGTGACCTAAAGTGGCCGAGCTCATGTTATGGGCTGAATTTTGTCTCCCCAGAATTCATACATTGAAGCCTTCCCAGTCCTTAGAACATGATTGTAGCTGGAGCTAGGGCCCTTAACGACGTAAATAAGGTAACATGAGGTCATAAGGGCAAGGCCCTAATCCAATATGACTGGTGTCCTTATATGAAGAGGAGGAGGCCAGGCGTGGTGGCTCATGCCTATAATCCCAGCACTTTGGGAGGCCAAGGCTAGCAGATCACTTGAGGTCAGGAGTGTGGGACCAGTGTGTCAACATGGTGAAACCCTGTCTCTACTAAAAATACAAAATTAGTTGGGCATGGTTGTGGGCGCCTGCAGTCCCAGCTACTCCGGAGGCTGAGACAGGAGAATCCCTACATGAGAGGCGGAGGTTGCGGTGAGCCACGATCCCACCACTGCACTCCAGCCTGTGCAACAGAGCAAAACTCCATCTCAAAAAAAAAAAAAGAAAGAAAGGAAGACAAACACCAAAGATACATTTGCACAGAGAAGAGTCCAAGTGAGGACACAGGGAGAAGGTGGCCATCTGCAACCTGAGGGGTCTCTCAGGAAGCCTCAGGAGAAACTAACCCCGTGACACCTTGGTCTTGGACTTCCTGCCCTCCGAACGGTGACAAAATAAATGTCTGCTGTTGAAGTCACCCACCCTGAGGCATTTTGTTATGGTAGCCTAAGCAAACTGGTTCAGCCCAAAACGAATTCTGACATCACCTGTGGAAATCTGCCTTTAGACAGCAGGAAACTGAGGGCCTCTAAGTTTCTAGGTGAATTAACAAAAGACCCAGAATCCCATCCCCAGCCCCTGATTTTCAGTTCAGAATCTTCCTTGGTAAGAGGCAGAAACTTATCCTGGGCCCAACAAGTGGAAAACTCTTTTTCATTTTCACAGCCGCTAACTGTCGTGGTTCCCAGACTGTATACCACAGAACCTGGTGTTCCACAAACTTCCCCAGTTTGGAGCAAGAGAAAAAAGTAGTTGGATGAAATGATCTCAGTTTACTTTTTAATCAATTTTTCTTAAATGTTGGTGCTTGAAAATAAATGGATGGCAGTAAAGTACTCCTGAAGGACATAGGAGGAAAGAAATAAAGGAGACAATACTAAATGTGAGCAAAATGGCAGCAGGGCAAAAAAGAGGCTCAGCAATCGCAAAAAAACTGAGGTCTTTGGCGGGGAAAAAACTTATAAATAGTAAAAATCCTGACAATGTTGAAAAAGAAAGGAAGCGAGAGGGTTCCATGAGAAATACTAAGAATGAAATTGGAGCTGTCACTGCAGCTATAGTAAGGATATTTTAAAATCATAAGAGAGCATGATGAACAATTTAATACCAATAAATTTGAAAACAGGTAAGATGGATAATTTTTAGAAAAATGTTACCAAAATGGATTCAAGAAACAGAAAATCTAAAGTTCAACCACTAAAAATATTAAATAGGTAAAATATGTACATCAGCTGGGTGCAGTGGCTCATGCCTGTAATCCCAACACTTTGGGAGGCCAAAGTGGACAGATCACTTGGGGTCAGGAACTGGAGACCAGCCTGACCAACACAGTGAAATGCTGTCTCTACTGAAGATACAAAGTTAGCCAGGCATGGTGGTGCATGCCTGTGATCCCAGCTACTTGGGAGGCTGAGGCAGGAGAATCACTTGAACCCGGGAGGCAGAGATTGCAGTGAGCTAAGATTGTGCCATTGCACTCCAGCCTGGGCAACAAGAGCAAAACTCTGTCTCAAAAGAAAAAAAAAAATCAATTATGTATCAACAAAAAAAGAAAATTTTAAAAAGTAACAATTTAAGAAAGTCAAATAGGCAATCAAAAGTATTCCTCTCACCAGCCACTAAAAAGGCACCTGCACATGGGAATGGTAGCAAAATGACAGACGAGGAAACTCTAAGCTCTCATCCACCACATGAACCACTAAAACCAGGCAGAAGCTGTCTGCAGTGACATTGCAGGTACTCTGAACAACCACCAAATGCATACAGCAACCAGCAAATACAGCAAATGCCTGATCGAGGAAAAGCTATCTTCAAGTCCGCAGGAAAGTTTTGTGGCATGTGATGGCAACCCAGTTCCCAGTTCCCTTCCTCAAGCTGCAGGGAGCAGACTGGACATTATTTGTTCTAGTCTGGCTGGTTCATACCTGAAGGATTGATCCTCCTCTCTGTCTCACATAACATGCAAGGTGGGCAAGAAAAAGAGGTGGGCATGGCTCATGAAAGCCACAGAGAGGCAATTAGGGTAGAAATAGATAAATTGAACTATATACACATTAAAGACTTCAGTGCATCAAAGGATGTAGTCAACAGAGTGAAAAGCAATCTATGGAATCGGAGAAAATATTTGCAAATAACGGGTTAATCTTCAGAATATATAAAGAACTGCAAGTCAACAACAAAAAAACAACCCGATTTCAAAGTGAGCAAAGAACTTGAATAAACATTTCTTCAAAAAAGAGGATATAAAAGAAGATATAAATAGGTACATGAAAAGATGGTTAACATTACTAATCATTAGGAAAATTACTAATCATTAGGAAAATGCAAATCAAACCCACAATGAGATAGCACCTCAGCACCTCACACCCATTATGATTGCTACTATTAAAAACAAAACAAAACAAACAAAAACAAACACCACAGAAAATAACAAGTGTTGGTAAGGATGTGGAAAGTTGGAGCCCCTGTGTCCTCATGTAGTGTTGGGAATGTAAGATACTATAGCCACAATAGAAGACAGTGTGGCAGTTCATCAAAAAATGAAAAATAGAATTACTATATGATCCAAGAATTCCCCTTCTGGGTATATATCAAAAACAAATTGAAAGCAGGATCTCAAAACAGTATTTGTACATCCACATTTATAGCAGCATTGTTCACAACAGCCAAAAGGCAGAAGCCCGAGTGTTCATCAGTGGATGCATCATAAACAAAATGTGGTCTATCCATACGGTGGAATATTATTCACCCTTAAAAAGGAAGGAGATTCTGATACATGTAACACTGTGGATGAACTTTGAAAACATCATGTTGCGTGAAATAAGCCAGAAACAAAAGGACAAATATCATATGACTACACTTATAAGAACTTAGAATAGACAAAGTCACAGAGACAAAGTATAGTTGAGTTACCAAGGGTGGAGTAGGCAGGAAGGGAGTGGATAATTATTGTTTAATGGCTACAGATTCAGTTTTGGATAATGAGAACATTCTAGAAATTGATAATAATAGTGATGATGGCTGCACAGCATTGCTAATGCACTTCATGCCACTGAAGTGGACACTTCAAAATAGCTAATATAGTAAATTTTATGTTATGTCTATCAAACTTTTAAAGGCACCCTTCACAGATAGTTTTAGTAGTAAGTTTTACCAAACATTATAAGTTTTGCAGGAAAAAAATAGGAATCTATTCCCCTCATTTTACAAGGCTAGCATGATCTTGACCTAATACTGGTTTAAAAAACTGATTTGTAAACAAGTGCATAAAAATCTGAGGCTGGATGTGGTGGCTCACGCCTGTAATCCCAACACTTTGGGAGGCCGAGGCAGGCGGATCACGAGGTCAGGAGATCGAGACCATCCTGGCTAACACAGTGAAACCGCATCTCTACTAAAAATAGAAAAAATTAGCTGGGCATGGTGGCATGTGCCTGTAGTCCCAGCTACTCGGGAGGCTGAGGCAGGAGAATTGCTTAAACCTGGAAGAAAGAGGTTGCAGTGAGCTGAGATCGCGCCATTGCACTCCAGCCTGGGCAACAGAGTGAGACTCGTCTAAGAAAAAAAAAAAAAAAACCTCCAAAATAAGACATTTTATCAAGTCAAATTTGACAGTGTGTTTTTAAAACACACACATACATAACCAAGTGTGGTTTAACCTAAGAATGAAAGGATAAATGAATAGCATTAAGTCTTCTTTTTTCTAATCCATTAATTTTCTTAGTAGTGTTAAAAACCAGTAGGGAAGATTCAATGCCCAGTAATGATTTAAAAAAACAAAAAACCAAAAACAAGAACAACAACAAAAAACCTCTTCAGAACCCAGGAATAGATAACTTTCTTAAGTATGGAGGTGATCGATAAAAAACATACAACAAATATTGAATGGTGAAAACCTTAGTTTAAGGCTTAAATCAGGTACAAGACACACATGAATGCTATTACTCTTACTCTTCAACAGCGTTCTTTGATTCCTAGTCAAGGGGATAAAATAAGAAAAAGAAATGATAAGATTTATACAGGAAGGGACACATTTTGTTTTCATGTTTGCACATTTTGTTTGCAGTTGTCTACATAGAAACATAAAGAGTAAATAGACTGTTACAACTCATTCAGCAAAATTACTGTTTATACGATCCACTCGCTGAAATCATTAGCATTTGTATACCCAATGATAAACAATTATAAAATGTAATAGAAAAAATAGTAAATAATAGTGGATTCAAGGCTAGTCACGTAATACAGGTTGAACATTCCTAATTTTAATCTGAAATGCTCCAATATCCTAAACTTTTTGAATGCCAACTTGTCAACACAAGTGGAAAATTCCACACCTGACCTCATGTGACAGGGCATAGTCAAAGCACAGGTGCACGACATGGTTGATTTAGTGTCCCCAAGGGAAAAAAGACCCACCCAGCCCCCTTCAACTACAGTATAACTTTTCCATGCACACCCAGATTCCCCCACGCAAGCATGCCCACAACGTATAATAAAATGGCACGTGTGCAGGCTGGACGCACCCACCACAGATTCCCCATGATACCTCACGTGGGGCCAAGAACTCCATGCATTACTCACTGTGGTTTTTTGCTTATTCTCTGCTGTGTCATGTAAAAATATTACTGAAAATGTCAAAAAGGCCTGCAGATCCCCCTATGTGTAACAGTGATCAGAAAAAGAGGAAGAATTTATGTTTATCAATCGCACAGGCAACTTGTTGGGGGAACTGAACAGCAGTATAAGTGTGAAATGTCTTACAGAAGAGTATGGTGTTGGGATGACCACCATACATGACCTGAAGACACAGAAGGATACACTTTTGAAGTTCTGTGCTGAATGTGATGAGCAGAAGTCAATGAAAAATAGAAAAACTCTGCGTAAAGCTAAAAATGAAGACGTCAATCGTGTATTGAAAAACTAGATCTGAACACGTGCATCACACTGACCACGTGCCACTCAGTGGTATGCTGATCATGAAACAAGCGAAGATCTATCCCGATGAACTGAAAATTGAAGGGAACTGTGAATATTCAACAGGCTGGTTGCAGATATTAAGAAATGACATGGAATTCAAGTTTTAAAGCATCTGCAGATCACAAAGCCGAGTCAAAACTCATTGACGAGTTTGCCAAGATTATCGCTGATGAAAATCTGATGCCAGAACAAGTCTGTATTACTGATGAGACATCACCATTTGGGTGCTGTTGCCCCAGAAAGATGCTGACTACAGCTGATGGGACAGCCCGTACAGGAATTAAGGATGGCAAGGACAGAATGACTTGCAGTGCTGTGCAAATGCAGCAGGCACGCAGAAGTGTAAACTTGCTCTCATGGGCAGAAGCTTTTGTCCTTGCTGTTTTCAAGGAATAAATTTCTTATCAGTCCATTATTATGCTAACAAAAAGGCGTGGGTCACCAGGGGGCATCTTTTCTGATCGATGTTACAAACATTTCGCACAGGCCTCTTATGCTGGCTGCAGAAAAGTTGGACCAGATGGTGACAGCAAGATTTTCTTATGCCTTGACTACTGTTCTGCTCATCCCCCAACTGAAATTCTCATCAAAGATAATATTGATGCTGTGTACTTCCCCCCAATTGTGACTTCTCTAGTTCAGCCATGTAACCAGGGTATCTTTAGATCAGTGGAAAGTAAGTATAAAAACACTTTCTTGAATTGCATGCTCGCAGCAGGGAACGGAGGTGTAGGTGTAAACGATTTTCAGGAGTTGAGCATGAAGGAGCCATACACGCTGTTGCCAACGCTTGCAATACAGTGACTAAAGACACAGCTGTGCATGCCTGGCGTGACCTCTGGCCTATGACTGTGTTCAGTGATGATGATAAACAAGGTGGTGATTTAGAAGAATTCAGCTTGTCAAGTGAGAAGAAAAGGACGTCTGACCTCCTTACCTATGGAAAAAATATACCTTCCGAGTTCATCAGTCAGCTGGAAGAAGTAGACATTAATGTTGTTTTTAACACTGATAATGGGCTCCAGTTGTTCATTTCACTGACTGATGAAGCTATAGCCAGAATGGTTCTGAATCCAGGTGTTCATGATGATACCAACCATGAGATTATGTTAACACTGCAGAAAAAGCACCCGTGGACAGTGTGGAGCACATGTGTGATGGGTTAACTGAGGCCTAGAGCAGCGTGCATTCACAACAGAACAAGAAATCATGTCAGCTTATAAAATCAAAGACAGACTCCTAAGACAAAAAAGAAAAAAAAAAATTAGCCAGGCATGGTGACACGTGACTATAGTCCCAGCTGTGTGGGAGGCTAAGGTGAGAGTCTTGCCTGATCCCAGGAGTTAGAGGCTGCAGTGAGCCATGATCATGCCACTGCACATCAACCTGGGAAACAGAGCGAGGCCCTGTCTAAAAAAAAAACCAAAACATTAAGTAAGTATTTTGTGCATGAAACAAAGTTTGTGTACACTGAACCAACAGAAAGGAGCTGTCGGTTTTAAGACCATTGTTAATGAGGCAGATACCATTAAAAATTCTAAGACCATTGTCAGTGGGGCAGATACCATTAAAAAGCCACCCAGCAGAATGCCTCCTTGTCCCCAGAGGACCCACTTCCTGCGCCTGTAACTGCTTCTTATGTTCCTTCTCACCTGAAAAGTAAATGTCCCCTAACCTTCGAATCAAAGCACAGCATGGCTGGGAGACCAGAGGCCTGCTGTTGTGTGTTGTTGCTGCTGCTGTTCAACAGCTGATTCCAGTCTCTGCTGATGCCACAGGCTGCTTAGCTCCCCTGAGCACATGAGTCTCCACTGTGTTAATGGCATGTCTTCTTTTTTTACTGTTAACTACTTACGTGTGAATAAGTGTAAGGAAATGATTGCTCGTTGGTAGCATATAAATTCAGAGTCAGGGCTAGGCACGGTGGCTCACGCCTGTAATCCCAGCACTTTGGGAGGCCAAGGTGGGCAGATCGCTTGAGGCCAGGAGTTCAACACCAGCCTGGCCAACACGGCAAAGCCCCATGTCTACTAAAATTAACAAAAATTAGCCGGGCGTGATGGCACATGCATGTAGTCCCAGCTACTTGGGAGGCTGAGGCAGGAGAATCGCTTGAGCCCGGGAGGCAGAGGTTGCAGTGAGTCGAGATTTCACCACTGCACTCCAGCCTGGGCGACAGAGTGAGACTCTGTCTCAAAAAAAAAAAAAAAAAAAAAATCAGGAACGAGGGTGATACCACACAACCACTGATTGTCCACATGCGGTGCGGGCTGAGATAGTGACACCTCTGCTTTCTGATGGTTCCGTGTACACAGACTTTGTTTCATGCACAAAATTTGTTTGTTTTTTGAAACAGAGTTTTGCTCTGTTACCCAGGCTGATTACAGTGCTGCGATCATAGCTTATTGCAGCCTTTAACTCCTGGCCTCCAGCGACCTTCCCACCTCAGCCTCCTGTGTAGCTGGGACTACAGTCATGCTGTCACACCTGACAATCACACCAGCCTCTGCACAGAATGATTTAAAATATCATATAAAATTACCTCTAGGCTATGTGTATAAGATGTAGATGAAACATAAATGAATTCTGGTTTTAGCTCTGGTCCTATCTTCAAGATCTCTCATTGTACATTCCAAAAATGCCCCCCCCCCCAAAAAAAAATCTGGAATTTAAAACACTTCTGGTCTCGAGCATTTTGGATGAAGGACACGCCACCTGTAATATCCTTTTACACGTTTCCTGGATGGGAAACAGAAGTTGGTGTGCTGGGAGTCACACGTAAATGGCAGACTTTCTTGTCTGTGACACATTCTTAGGATGTCCTAGAGAAGTATCAGTGATGTGTAAAATAGCAGAGTAGAAAAAATATGTTGAGAACTGCTGTTTTATTAGACTGAGCTACAAAACAGCCACATGGTATCAGGTCATTCATTCATTTACCCAGTAGATATTTCCTACACACTTGTCATATGCCGAGCATATTCTAGGCACTGCAGGCACAGCAGTCGACAGCCTTTGCCCCTGTGAGACTTAACATTTAAGGGAGAAGACAGGCAACAAACAGTTTCTTTAAAAATCCTTATGGTGGTAAATGCAATGAAGAAAACTGGGTGAGTATGGAGAGTAGGAGTAAGGTAGGCCCCTTGCAGGTGAGTGGCATTTGAGCTGAGGCCCAGATGATGAAGAGAAGGATGGACTCTTGTAGGTCTATGGGACTGATCCTTCCAGGAACGGTAAGGGCTGAGAGGTCAAGAGAAGTGGTAAGTTTAGCATGGCTGAAATGAAGGGAGAGAAGACAAAGCGATAGGAAATGAAGCTGGAGAAGCAGGCAGCTTCAGCTGGACCATTCCAGACCACTGACACCTTAACAGACAACAGCAAGAAGTTTGGGTTTTGTTCTAAGGTAAATGGAAGTTGCAGAAGGATTTTAAGTGGGAGGAATAGGCTCTGGTATATGTTTGTTTACTCTGTTTGTGTTTGTTTTTGTTTTGATGGATACAGAGTCTCCCAATGTTGCCCAGGCTGGTTTTGAACTCCTGGGCTCAAGGGATCCTCCCAACTTGGCCTCTCAAAGTGCTGACATATGTTTTTTAACGGAAGCAGATAAAGCAATCTTGGACCTTTGCAGTGGTTCAGGTGATTACTGATGGGGGTTAGGACCAGGGACATATCAATGGAGGTGTTGTGAAGTTGTCAGATTTTAAATATACATTTCAAAGCCAGCTGCACTTGTTGATAGCTTGGATGTGGCATATTAGAGAAAGAAGAATCAAAGGTGGCACCTAGTCTTGAGTTCTGAGCTTCCAGAGCGAGGCACCTAGAAGTCAGGACCCGGGAGAATCATGGAATGAGTGGTGGTTTATTCAGTCTGCAGAAGCAATGCCTACAGCACGGCTGTGTGAAAGAGGAGAGATGTGGGATGAGCAGATGAAAATGACACAGCAGGCAGCTCTGGGCTCATTGTGAGAAACGACTCTAGGAACATGTGTAACCTGCTGGGCTCTACTGTCAGGGGCTGCCTTAAGCCATGAAGCCGCAGAGGCTGGGTGACCACTGTCCCACAGTGAGGGAGCTGGGCCATTCCTTACCAGAGTGGAGATCTGGCTAGATCTCCCAGCCCTAACATGCTTACTTATTTTGATAAGCAAAGCAAAAGCTCACATGGGTCCCATGCGCTCCTGGACTTCTGCACACCGTGCCATTAACCACACTTGGATGCTGGCAACCGCAGTTTTAGTTAAATAAAGTGACTTGCCCACCGTAGTATAAAAAATTAATTTTGGCAGCATGTTGATTCTGTATCCTACCCATAAGACAGAGGCGTGGCTAGTAAACTTTAGCTTGTGTGTAAATGCCTGCCAAGAACTGCTAAATACTGTTGCTTAAAAAAAAAAAGAAAGAAAAAACTTTCTTTTTTTTTTTTAATTTAAATTTCACAGAGCTGCTCAAGGGCAGTTCAACTTTCTACTCATCTCTGTCTCTACCAGCCAGGACTGGCATTACTCTAACATCTATCCTAAGACCACATTTTATGGGATGTTTGAGGATTATTCCTATGAAGTGACATTGGAATTTGGGGATGTGGCTATCTTCAGATGCCAAATAAACTTGGATAGAAATCATTTTTCCTGTGTGTGTTTAGTTAGGAACATGGGGCTGTGAGGGGCTCCCTGGACATGACCCTGGAGCTGTCGGCCCTTGTTGAGTGGTCAGATGCACTTCAGACCTCCCAGAGTGCCGACCAAACACTCAGTCACAGCCCCGTGCACACCTCAAGGCCACTGCTCAGAAGTCCAGTGTAATTCCTCAGGCAGCACGTCCTAGAGCAGGCCATGAGAGGTGTAAGGTACAGACTTTGTTGTGAGGTTACATGTAGGCTTCTCTTCTATCTTGTCTCTGTTTAAAGATCAATACTTCAGGCAGCCTTTATCCCCACCATGACAAATATGTGGATGGAAGGATACATGTGTGGATGGGTGGATGGGTGGATGGGTGGATGAGTGGATGAGTGGATGGATGGATGGATGGATGGATGGATGGATGGATGGATGGATGGATGGGTAGATGGGTAGATGGGTGGATGGAGTGATGTTTGATTTCATAGTCAAAGAACTCAAACAGTAGAGAAGTACACAGGGTCCCCCAGTCTTACAACTCTTCCTTAAAGTAACTACAATAACGATGGAAGTGTATCTTCTAGATTTCTTTTAAAAACATATTTATGAATGTAAACATACTATGGTCAGATCCAGTGACTCACACCTATAATCCTAAAACTTTGGGAGGCCAAGGTGAGTGGATTGCTTAATGCCAGAAGTTTGAGACCAGCCTTGGCAACACAGAAAGATCCTGTCCCTACAAAAAAAAATTTTTTTTAAGTAGCCTGGTGTCGTGGCACATGCCTGTAGTCCTAGCTACTCAGGAGGCCAAGGTGGGAGGATCACTTGAGGACAGGAATTCCAGGCTGCAGGAAGCCATGATCATACCACTACACTCAAGTCTGGGCAATGGATCAAGATCCTGTATGTTTAAAAAAAAAAAAAGCATATTTACATAGAAATAAATGTATATAAACATAGATATTGTTTAGGGATTTGTTTTTATATAAATTGGAGAATCACATGTTTTTTCATGAGTTTTTATTTAACCCTATGTCTAGAAGATCCTTCCAGCTTAACACATATACAGCTACTTCATTCTTTTTAACCATTGGGAGGTACGGTAATTAATTTATGTTAATAAATTAATGTCCTTTCTGTTATTTTTGTTATTCTGCTATTGTATTTATTTATTTATTTATTTATTTTAGAAACAGGATGTCACTGTGTTGCCCAGGCTGGCCTCAAACTCCTGGGCTCAAGCAGTCCTCCCACCTCAGCCTCCCAAGTAGGTGGGACTACAGGCATGAACCCTGCCACACGGCTGACTTCTGCTATTTTAAACTTGTGTGTGTATGTGTGTGTATGTGTGTGTGTGTGTGTGTGTGTGTGTTTTCTAATTGAACAATCTGAATTCAATTTTAAGAGATTTTCTTGAGCTATAATTATTCTAGCCCAAGCCCAGGCACATGAAGATTTCTGTAAAATAGATTCAAAGCAGTGGAATTACTGTGCCCTAGGATATGTGTACTTAAATTCTGATACACAAGGCTGCACCAATTTACACTATCACTAACAGTATATAAAGACCTATTTCCTATGTCCTATAAATTCCTATGTCCAATACTGGACATAACCCATAGTTTCAATGTTGGGTGATCTGATTAGTTTAAAAAAAAAGATCTCATTCATTTGTAATTCCCTGGCGACTAAATTCCTAATGAGTCTGAGTATCTTAGGAGATTTATCATTCATGAATTGCCAGTCCTGATCCCTTGCCTCTTTTGAAATTGAGTTATTTATCTTTTTCACCCTGTTTAACAGCTGTGCTTACGTAATACGGACATGAAACTTTTGCTGTAAATGTTACAAAATTCTGTCTCTTTAATTGTGCTTATGATGACTTAAGTATTACCAAGTTTTTTATTTTTAACTATTTTTTTTTATAAAATTAAACACCTCTTTTCCTCCATGGCACCTACACTTAGTGGTTTTGCTTAGAAAGGTCTTCCTCACCCTCTGAGCTTTAAAAATAATCTCATATTATTCTATTTATAGTTTTAAAAAATATTTAGACCTTTAATGCATCTGCACTTCACTTATTATATAATGTGAGGGGACCATGTCGTTTTTAATAACTCATTTATTGACATTGACTTATAATGCCCCTGTGAGTCCTCTCTTACATTCCCACATGGTATGGGCGTGTTTCTGGTTATTCTCGTCCATTGATCTATTTGTCTATTCCGTGATAACCTCTATTTTACTGCTGTAATTATACAGACTGTTTTGATATCTGATATGTCAAATTTTTTCTCATTATTTCTTTTTTAAAATCATCTTCCTATGCATTTTTTTTCTTTCCCATAAACTTTAGAATAAACGTGTCCTTTTCTTTTTTAAAAGTTTGAAATTTGGGGATTATATTGAATTTTTAGATGAATTTGCAAAGAGCATCATGTTTTCTGCATTTTTTTTTTTCTGGTTTTTCAAAACTGACACCTAGTCAGAAAACTAAGTGTAAAAATTGAATCCAGAGAATTTTTACAGCATGGAAGAACATACAGATGTGGCTGAATGACTTATAACCTGAGTATCGGGAAAGGCTTCCACCTACCTATGACTCAAAAGCCAGATGCAATAGAAAAAGTGTTGATATAATTTGAATACGTAAGAAATTGAAACTTATACATGGCAAAAGTTTGCATAAGAAAAGTCAAGCCAGGTGTGGTGTGTTACGCCTGTAATCCCAGCACTTCAGAGGACTGAGGCAGGAGGATTGCTTGAGCCCAGGAGTTTGAGACCAACCTGGGCAACAAAGTGAGACATTGGCTCCACAAAAAATCCAAAAATTAACTGGGTGTGGTGGTGCACACCTATAGTCCTGTCTACCTGGGAAGCTGAGGCTGGAGGATCACCTGAGTTCAGGAGACTGAGGCTGCAGTGAGCCATGTTTGCACCAATGCACTCTAACCTGGGTGACAGAGCAAGATCCTATCTCAAAAAGAGAAAAAAATGTAAATCATGATAATACCTGCTTCACTGTTGTGGAGAGAAGTAGTATACCTAGTGCTAATAATAACTGTCATATACAATGTTATTAACTGTATCATTTCTTATATATATAAGCTATCACAAATGTTAGTGTTCCTCCCTTCTGAAATTCACCTGAGTGTCCCTCACTGGCCCAGGCCTCCCGGGTAGAGGCACATTTGTATTGAGAAGACAACAGTTACATTCTGGGACACTATCTTGACCTGTAACTAAGATAAGTCGTTTTTTTCTTCCATTTAAAAAGTATTTATACAATAAACCCATTTTTTCTTTTTTGTACCATACCACCAGTATAGCTTTCCACCTTCTATCACTCTTCTGTGTGACTTCTTAAGTTCCTTCAAATATAATTCTGTAATTATAATTCCATAATCACACAATCATTGTGATTCTGTAATTGCAATTGATTGATTTAATCTACCTTATCATCCAATCAGTGCTGACAGTGGACCTCATTCCTTTTTTTTCTAACAGTAGGAATAGAATGCAGTGCAGTACACTGGCCAGGACGGAGGAAAGAGGGAGGGGTTGTTTCTGCCAGCTGCCAGGCTCACTTGTGCTGATCCTTCAGCTGCACCTGCAGCGCTATCCTGGACCAGGTGCCACTTGTAATTTTCGTAAAAGAGTCGAGTTTCAAACTGATGGGACTTTAGAGCCCCTTTAATTTGAGCTATGAAGAACTGAGTCTTAGGAAGTATGCTTATTCACTTGGTATTCCATAAAAAATACCTACGCTGGGTAGATAGGATGGCACGGCCTCCCTCTCACCATTGGTGTCACAGTTAAAACTCATTTATGTATTTCTTTATCCTCTGCCTTATGCTGAGAGTATTGGAAGTGGTGAGCTAAGATGAGAGAACTCCTGTGTCACAGACTGGCAAGCTTCCCACCCCGCCCACTGAGTGTTCAGCCACGATGGGAGCGTCATCTGTGTCCTGAATCTAATGGGACTGGCCAGTGTGACTGAGACCTGAATGTTTCATTGTATTGAATTTTGTTTCATGTTAATTTAAAAAGTCATGTGTGCTCTATGGACGGGGGGGGCCTATGGACAACACAGCTCTTGACCATTTGTTTTTAAATATAGTTTCATGTATATAGAAACAGGTTATCACTTTCCTGTGTGGCTAGCTATTATGAATGCTAAACTGCTTTTCCCTCTCTCTCTAGATTCCATCACCCAGCACAAGGTCTGTGCCTCTGAAAACTACCTATTGCCACAATGACAGTGACCTCACTGGCCTGTGGTGACTGCACAGCTTGCAAAACCGTCTTTGGATGTTCAAGTGAGAAACAATTGTGAGGAGAAGGAACTGGCGTATACAAGATGACTTTTGATATCATGTTTGCCACGCGTTGTGGTGCTTAAGAACTCTCAGGTGACTTTCTGATGACTGAATTTGTGGTTCAGAAAAGCTTCGGGCCTTTTTTTTTTTTTTTTTTTTTGAGATGGATTCCTGCTCTGATTCTCAGGCTGGAGTGGAGTGGCACAATCTCAGCTCACTGCAACCTCCACCTCCCGGGTTCAAGCAATTCTCCTGCCTCAGCCTCCCGAGTCGCTGGGACTATAGGCATGCGCCACCATGCCCCGCTAATTTTTGTATTTTTGGTAGAGACGGGGTTTCACCATGTTGGCGAGGCTGGTCTCAAATGCCTGACCTCAGGTGATCTGTCAGGCCTCTTCTATAGAATTCCAGTCTTTGTATCTTAGTAATGATCTTAATTGAAAGGTCACAGAACCTTTGTCATTAGAACACGGTACTGCCAAATAAAGAATGGAAATTCATTGACATTGTTTTATTACTGAGAACAACTAGAGAGCTCTGAAAGTTTCTTGGCTTAGATTCGAAGATCTTTATTAATACATTATCTGTTAGGTAGGAAAGACATTTGTCAGTTATTAAGGTGACTTTTATCTAGTGGAGATTCCTCTCTTAAAGTAATGAAAGCAGATAGGTATGGGGGTGTTATACAGGATGATTGGTGCCATCTGAGTGTCTTACTTCTGCAAGCCTGCTTTATGGTGAACAAAGCATCACCAACAAGGGATCACAACGTCCATTGGCCACGTTTTGCCTGCCGTCCTTGAGAGGAAATTGGCAGCTGGGGCTGATTCACAGAAACACCGATTTGTGGCTGAGCACGGCGGCTCACGCCTGTAATCCCAGCCCTTTAGGAGGCTGAGGTCAGGAGTTCGAGACCAGCCTGGCCAATGTGGCAAAACCCCATCTCTACTAAAAATACAAAAATCAGCTGGGTGTGGTGGCGCACACCTGTGGTCCCAGCTCCTCAGGAGGCCGAGGCAAGAGAATCGCTTGAACCCAGGAGGCGGAGGTTGCAGTGAGCTGAGGTTGCAGTGAATCAAGATTGCTCCACTGCACTCCAGCCTGGACGACAGAGCAACTCTCCATCTCAAATAAATAAATGAATAAGAAACACCGATGTGTCTGTCACCTTCTAAACAAATGAAATGCTAGGAAGTCCTAGCCAGAGTGATCAGGCAAGAATAAGCCATAAAAGGCATCCAAATAGGAAAAGAAGTCAAACTGTCTCTCTTCACTGCCAATATGATTCTATACCTAGAAAACCCTAAAGACTCTGCCAAAAGGCTCCTGGAACCGATAAACGACTTCAGTAAAGTTTCAGGATAGAAAATCCATGTACAAAAACCAGCATTTCCATACACAATAACATTCAAGCTGAGCACCAAATCAAGAACGCAATCCCATTTCCAATAGCCATGGAATGAAATACCTAGGAACACATGTAACCAAGGAGGTGAAGGATCTCTACAAGAACCATAAACGAGATGCTGAGTCCCAGCGAGGTCGAAGGTGCCACTGAGCCCTCACTGTGGTGCTGTTCCCACTCCAGGTTATCTACCTCCAATTTCAAGTCCCTCAACAGATATAACAGATCAACTTCTAGAATGAACCTTTGAGAAGGGACGTAGCAGTGCGTTCTGTAGAAATTGGCATTCTATAGAAAACCATAGAAACTGGAAATCATGAAGGGTTTTCTCTTGGTTTTAAAATAATGCATACATCCAAATCATCCCCTCATGATACTCATCCTCTAACAGCAATTGAACTTCAATACAATGCGTCATTCCTGAGTCCACTCGCTTCACATTACATTTCTCTATAACCACAAGCATCCTGGCTTGGTAGCGCTCCCACAGCACCAAAAATCCCTGAGGAGGCTGACAAACATTCTGCTGACTCATGCTGGGGACAAGCCACAGAGAACTTCCATCACCCACCACATCAGCCATGGAGCCAGCCCAGCCTCTGCCCACCCAGGCCTCAGTCCTCAATGTTAAGTTCTGATCCTTGATGCTGGCCTGCCAGTGGCCAGTCAAGATTCTCTTTCTGAAAGCTAATATTTTATGAGAACTAACTGTTGCTAGACATTACACTAAGCATATTACATGTTGTACTTCATTTTACCCTTCCAACAATCCTATTAGTAGCTTACTGTGGGTCTGCAAAGCCTTACTCAAAACATACAGGACTAGAGGTTCTCAGGATTCTGAATTCTTTTTAATTTTTTTAAAGGCTTATGGCTCTCACCACTTTTATTCAACGTTGTATTAAAGATTCTACCCAGAGAAGGCAATAAAAGGAAATTAAAGCTATACAGATTGGAAGTGAAGAAATAGAAGTCTTTATTCTCAAGAATATAAGACACTATATATAGAAATTGTAAGGAATGAAAAAAAAAAAACCCCTACAAGAACTTGTAACAAGTTTAGCAAGATTGCAATACACAAAGTTAATATACAAAACTAACAGAATTGTATTTATATATAGTCAATAAGCAATTCAAAATGAAATTAAGACCATGATTCCATTTAAAATTGCATCTAAAAATAAACAAAATAGGAATAGACTTGGCAACAGAAGTGTAACATCTGTATACTGAAACCCGTAAAACACTGCTGAAAGAAGTTACAGATTTAAATAGTGACATATACAAAGTTCATGGATTAGAAGATGCAATATTGTTAAGATGGTAGTTCTCAAATTGATGTATAGATTCAATGCAATCCATTAAAATCTCAGGTGGCTTTTCTGTAGAATTTGAAAAGCTGATGCTAAATTTTTTATGAAAATGCAAAGAACCTCTAGTAGACAAAACAATTTTTTTTAAAAGCAAAGTTGGAGGATTAATAGAACCTGATTCCAAAACTGTCTATGAAACTACAATAACCACAAAGTATCAGCCGGGCACCGTGGCTCACACCTGTAATCCCAGCTCTTTGGGAGGCTGAGGCGGGTGGACCACTTGAGGTCAGGAGTTTAAGACCAGCCTGGCCAACTTGGTGAAACCTCGTCTCTACTAGAAATACAAAAAACTAGCCAGGCATGGTGGCATGCACCTGTAATCTCCATTCCTCAGGAGGCTGAAGCAGGAGAATAGCTTGAACCTAGGAGAGTCCATCTCAACAACAACAACAACAAAAGTATTATATTGGCAAAAGAATAGACATGTAAATCAAGTAACAGAGAATTCAGGTATAAATCTTCATATTTATGGCCGATTGACTTTGAACAAAGCTGCTGAGGCAATTCAGTATAGTAGCATATTCTTTTCAACAAATGGTGCTGGCAGAAGGAAAAAAAAAAGCACTAGGATCCTTACCTCACACCATGCACAAACATTAGCTAAACATGGACTAAGTCAGGGTTTCTCAACCTCAACATTGTTGGCGTTTGTGGGGGTGGATAATTCTTTGCTGTGGAGAGCTGTCCTGTGCACTGTAGGATGTTTAGCTGTATCCTGGCCTCTGCCTATTAGATGCCAGTGGCACCCCTCCCCCAACACACACCCGGTTGTGACAATCTACGTCTCTAGATATTCCCAAATGTGCCCTGGAGAGCAAAACTGTTTCCAGTTGAGAATCATTGACCTAATGTAAAAAATAAAATGTACAGAAGAAAGCACAGCAGGAAATCATTCTGACCTTAGGTTAGGCAAAGATTTCTTAGATATCACACTGAAGGCACAATTCATTAAAAAAATAAGTTGGACCTCGTCAAAATTTTAAGTTTTGCTCTTCTGAAGAAACCATAAGAAACAATGAAAAAGACAAGCCACAGACTATGAAAAAATATGTGCAAACCATATATCTAATAAAGGACTTGTACCCACACCATGTAAAGAACTCATAACTCATTAATAAAAGGATAAAGAAAAAGCTGAAGACAATTCACGCAAAAAGATATACAAATAAGCACATTAAAATGGTCAATATTATTAGTCACTAGGGAAATACAAATTAAAGGCACAATGAAATACCTATTACACACCCACTAGAATGACTGCAAACAGTAAGACTGATAATTCCAAAATCTGACCAGGATATGGAGAAACTACGATATGTAGTTTCCTACATTGCTGGCATGATGATACAGCCAGCAATGATGCAAAATGGCATGATGCAAAATGATACAGCCACTTTGAAACACCATTTGGCAGTTGCTTAAAAAATTGAACATTCAATTACCATATGACCCAGCAATTTCACTCTTAGGTATGTAACCAAAATACATGAAAACATGGATCTGCACAAGGTCTTGTATACAAATGTTCATAGCAACATTATTCATAATAACCAGAAATTAGCCCATCAACTGAAAAGTAGATAAAATGTATATCCACATCATGGAATGCTACTCAGCACACTTCTAAAAAGCAATAGACTACTAACACTTGCAACAACATGAATGAGCTTCAGAAACACAAGTGAAAGAGGTCAGACACAAAAGACTACAGATTGTATGATTCCATTTAGATACCATTTCTACAAACCATAAAACTGTAGAGGCACGAAACAGATTCATGGTCTCCTGCAGCTGGGGATGGGAGTGGGAAGAGGGAGCAAACATTTTGGGATGATGCAAACGTTCTAAAACTGGATTGTGATTTTGGTTACACAACTGTATACATTTACTAAAATCACTGAACAGTACACTTTTAATGGGTAAGCTTTAAGGCATGTGAATTACACATCAATAAAGCTATTTTTTTAAAAAAGAGAGAGAGCGAGAGCTACATGGCAGCCCCAGGGCAGTAGCTCTCAGATCTCCCTTAGAGAAAGAACTTTCTCTTCCACAGCGATGAGTGCAGGTAGCTAACACACTCCAACCTGCATCTGGTAGTTCATTTAAGATCGACCTCGGCTTTCAAGTTAATGCCATGCTCTTTCTTGGCAGTCCCAAGCCAAGAAGTGGGCACAGAAAGGCACAGGGGCCTGGCTGATTCAGCCCAACATGAGGCTCCTCACCCTAGAACTCCCTGTGGAGTTGGCCGAGCCCACATGTGACCTGTAATGTGGTCTAAGCTGTCAGACCTCCACAGTGGCGGGAAGGTTTTCCATATCTCAGCCTGCTTCTACTCCCTTTTATTTTTCCCAGGAGTCACCCTTGGTCATCTCTTACTCTTTGAACTCTATGTCAGTGTCAGCTACCCAGAGGACCCATCAGACACAAAGTAATATGCAGATAACAGCCCAGGGGAATCTGAGCAGCACCCTGAAACCAACGTTTCCTCAGTGAAACCTAGAACAAACGTGGAATAAATAAAAACTACTAACAGTCTCATTTCGGCACTGGCAGTCTCACTCTGGAATCTGTGTTCATGCTCCCCAGGCCTATACTACAAGCTCGTTCAGCCATAACAGGGCAACTGTGAGGCTGTTGGATGGGATGATGTTGGAAGTAAATGCTTGGTGCCACCAACTGAAAATAGCACTCAGGCAAAAGTTTTCTCAGCAAGGCAATTTACCTTTATAGAAGTGTGCATCTCATGGATGGAACAATGGCAAGAGCACACTGGACAAGGGAGGGGAAGGGGGCCTTATTCCTAACACAGCTAGCCCTACTGCTATATCTTTCCCCTATTTACTAGGGTTTGACCGCACAGTCTAAGCTAATTCCGATTGGCTATTTTAAAGAGAGCAGGGGTACGAGCCAGAGTGGCAGGACAGTTACAGAACAGGTGACTAAGGATGACTAAGGACAGAGCAGGTGACTAAGGATGACTAAGGACAGAACAGGTGACCAAGGACAGAGCAGGTGACTAAGCACAGAATAGGTGACTAAGGATGACTAAGGACAGAGCAGGCGACTAAGGACAGAACAGGTGACTAAGGATGACTAAGGACAGAACAGGTGACTAAGGATGACTAAGGACAGAACAGGTAACTAAGGATGACTAAAGACAGAACAGGTGACCAAGGACAGAGCAGGTGACTAACGACCAAACAGGTGACTAAGGGTGACTAACAACCGAACAGGTGACTAAGGACACAACAGGTGACTATGGATGATTAAGGACAGAGCAAATGACTAAGGTTGACTAAGGATAGAGCAGGTGACTAAGGACAGATCAGGTGACTAACGATGACTAAGGATAGAACAGGTGATTAAAGGTGACTAAGGACAGAGCAGATGACTAAGTATGACTAAGGCCAGAGCAGGTGACTATGGATGACTAAGGACAGAACAGGTGACTAAGGACAGAGCAGGTGATAGAGGCTAGGAGGGAGTTGTTTACTGAAACTAGGGGCAAACAGACATAAAGAACGAGAAAGTTAAACTTTAAAGTGGAGAACAAAGAACAGCCGAACATCCTGACACATTGGTTCTTTGGAGAGGAACTCAGAGAACTCATTGTACTTAACAATTGTCTCCCTCTTAAATTTTAAAAGACATTAACAGGCTAAACTTTGAAAGAGGAATTTACTGTATCCTACAGATGACAATTAATGATCAATCTTGCAATGTTTACTGAGGTCACTATCCTCAGTGCTATATGTGTTCTGTGTCCCATTGACTTCAGGGTAACTACATGGTCCTTAAACTTAGAATCAAAGTATTTCCATGAGACCTTCCTTAATAGACATTTGTTCTCAGCCTTCTTTCAATAGCAACATCCTTTGTTCAAATGAGGATGCACAAATAAATACAATAGGTAAAAACATGGTATCAGGACTGCTCTCATTAAGCTGGCGTGCGGGGTGGTCACACGAGGGTTTCGGATCCTCACCCAAGGATCTCATCTTTCTCTGCACGAGAGTAAGCTGCACAGTGCCTTTGTAGATACTTCTGAGATTGCCTGAAACCTGCTGGTCTGGCTCAGTCTCTCCTATCACTGACAAAGAAGCCGAGACCTCGAAAGTCATGCCACCCATGAGCGGTAACTCATGCAAAGAATCGAAATACCAGAACTCTTGACCCACGAGGCTTCCTCTCTGTGCACCCAAGATGTCCCAAACTGACATGGTCTGTGCACGATGGAGAACTTTGATCAAACTTGGAAAACGTCTTCGAAAGTGAAACGTGGCACATTGCAGAGACGTCACAATTGAGACTTCCTTTGATGGTCCCTGAGAGCATCTTTGTGTTCCATGTAGCTGCTCCCATTATTTTGGGCAGACACTGGCATAGTCTTTGATGAAACATTTTTCACCTTGAGTTACAGTAAATGTTATCTCGTGTTTTTGGAAATGCCATTCAAGGACTTAAGAGATATCATTGCTAGATAATTGTTTATAATCATGCCCCTTATAATTTCATTTGAAGATTATGTGAGAAAAATCTAAGCATACCAATTTAATAAAGGATTTGGACAAATGCATCTGAAACTTTAATACAAATTCAGATCACCTGGGGATATTGTTAACTGGTAGATTCTACTTCAGTACATCTGGGGCCAGAAAGGCTGCATTTCTTTCCCCTCCCCTGCCCTCCCCTCCCCTCCCCTCCCCTCTCCTCCTTCCTTCTCTCTCTCCTCTCTCTCTCTCTTCTTTCTTTCAAGATGGGTCTCCCTCTGTTACCCAGCTGGAGTACAGTGGCACGCTCATGGCTCACTGCAAAGGTTGTATTCTAATAAGCTCTCTGGTGATGTTGATGCAGTTTCAGTAGCAGGGAGTTAGAATACTCGATAGGATATTATAAATGTATATTTCCTTTACTTCTGCACAAGATGTAATGTCTTGTTAAGCCAAATTGCTATTTCTTACAGTGTTGCAAATACCTTGTGAGATTCTTATCAAGCTATTGGGTACTGATTATGAGAACATCGGAATGGTCAGAGGCGTCCTAACCAGGGTGACTCCATCCTGAATAAAGGCTGGATAAAGCCAAACCTGCTGGGCGACATTCCCTGGGGGTTGAGCACTCTCCGTCACAAAATGTTGATAGTTGAGGGAACGAGTTGACTACCTACGTAAAGAACTAAAACTTACGGAAATGTCCCGGTATTTGAAGAACAAAAAGCATTCCGGTGTTTAGGTTTAGGTCATTATATCCACTCTATGCTTTTTCAAACATTGAGACCATTGTGTTTGATTTCCTTTTCTCTTTCCATTCTCTCCAAACAGAAACTGTACTTCTCGATACGATTCCCTCTAAGTAGATGAAGGTCAGCACAGAGAAGCCATGACAAGAAAAAGCCCAAACATTGAAGTGTTCCCGTTTATCTATTAGTCACTACTTGTTATGTGAAATAAAGTAACAAGTTATTAATGGCAGAATTATAGAAGTGGAAGGCAGATGAGTGGTTGCCAGGAGTTCAGGAAGGGACAGAAGCTGGTGGGTTCTGTGGTTATAAAAGGACCTCAGGACAGAACCTTCTGGTCACGGAGCTGCTGTGTCTTCCCTAGTGGTGTTTGTTCTTTTTACACAGTTTACATACTAAACAGACAAACGCTCGCATAGACCTCAACTACAAACGGATGCCGGCAAAGTTTAACAGCTCCGTTGGATAGATGTACTTATTTTTATTTTATTTTTTTATTTTTTGATGGTCTCCTTCTGTCACCCAGGGTGGAGTGCAGTGGTGCAATCTTGGCTCACTGCAACCTCTGCCTTCCGGGTTCAAGCGATTCTCCTGCCTCAGCCTCCTTAGATGTACTTTTAAACTCAGTTATCTAAAAAAGGGTCTTGCTGGCCAGGCACGGGGGCGTCAGGCCGCTGTAATCCCAGCACTGTTGGAGGCTGAGCGGTGGATCAACGAAGGTTCAGGATTATCGAGACATCCGGCTACATGGGAAATCCCACTCTACTAAAATACAAAAAATTAGCTGGGCGGGCGGCTGGTGTCCGTAGTCCCAGCCCTACTGGGAGGCTGGGGATGCGGGAGAATGGCATGAACCTGGGAGGCGGAGCTTGCAGTGAGCTGAGATCATGCCACTGCACTCCACCCTGGGGGACAGAGCGAGTCTCAAAAACAAACAAACAAAAAACAGGGGTCTTGTCCCAGATGCCAAGAGCGAGTTCTTGGATCTCACATGGGAAAGAATTCAGGGCAAGTCGCAGAGTATAGTAAAGTTAAACCTGCTTATTAGAAACTATTACAGAGTGGGGTGTCCTTGAAAAGCAAGGAGCACCTTAAACGTAACGCTTGCCTATATAGCATATTAAGGCAAAGAAGAGTGTAATTTTGATCACAAAGATTTGTGATCAGCTTGCAACAGGCTATTAATAGTTATTTTCTTGTGCAACTATTGATTTCAGCAAGAATTTATGTATGTGTTGTTGTTATCTCTAAAGCGAACCCTATTCTTAAAGTAGGAA